>NC_083341.1:120613906-120946823 GCF_019175385.1 Lycium barbarum
AAATTTTCTTCAGATTATGGTACACGTTACGGCCCGTAACATGAGTTACGGACCGTCTTTTATAGCGGCACGTATCTGGATCTTCCTCTCTGGGTACGGATCACGTTACGGTCCGTAACTCGAGTTACGGACTGTCCTTTTGCTACAAGTTGTCCGTTTTTCAGTATTTCTTATCATTTCCGTTCCTTAGTCAACCAACCTTACAAAACACCAAAATAACATAAGAAACGATGTTAAAACACTTAAAAACAAGCAACACTTCTAGTGAAAAAGACATAAAATGTGCCGAAATTCACGGCACATCAACGGGCAACCTTCTCTCTCAACTGTTGACAATCTTCGGTTCGATTGCCGTAACTGTGATGGTATTTGCAAATAAGGCTTTTATCCGGCTTCTCTAGATCAGATTGGATTGGCCTTGGGTGCCTCGTTTCTTTGTTACGGATAACGGTCGCTGCTATGGTCGCTACATCGACGCAGAAATTATACTCGGATAACCTTGGAATTTATCTATTTCCCAAGGTTCTATCGACAGCATTTCTGTTCATCAGTCCACGATTACTAGGGCCTCGATCGTTCCTTTGATCATTCCTCATATCATTCTTGCTCGATTCGTTGTTGCGCCCGTTCCCCCTTCGATCAGGTGTGTAAGGTTGGTACCTGTCATATGATGGTCTGGAATCCCGATATGTCGTTCTCCTCGATCGATCATTCTCTTTATCGGAATGCCATGATACTGAGGCTGCTTTCAGAATCTTATCATCTTCGACCCTAATCTTTGATTGATACCTGTTGTGTACATCAGCTCAGGCGATTGCCGGGTATTCTATCAGATTTTGCTTTAGCTCCATAGATGTGATCGAGCTTCTTGAGTTGAGCCCTTGAGTGAAATCCTGAACGGCCCAATCGTCAGTGACCGAAGGTAAGTCCATGCGTTCTATTTGAAATCGGGCCACAAACTCGCGGAGGGTTTCGTCATCTCGCTGCTTAACGTTGAACAAGTCCAATTTTCGGGTTTCGACCTTGATGGCCCCGGCATGAGCTTTGACAAAAGCATCCGCGAGCATGGCAAATAAATCAATCGAATGCTCGGGCAAGTTGTGATACTAAATCATTGCTCCCTTAGATAGGGTTTCCCCGAATTTCTTAAGCAGCATTGATTCCCTTTCATCGTCGGCGAGATCGTTTCCTTTAATAGCACACGTATACGCGGTCAGATGTTTGTTTAGGTCTGTTGTACCGTTATACTTCGGGAAATCGGGCATGCGATTTTTTTTCGAGATTTTCATCGGCGCCGTACTCGGCGGATAAGGCATTAGAACGAATTTTTTCGAATCCGGTCCTTTCAATACCGGAGGTGCCCCAGGAATCTGGTCGACCCTCAAGTTGTAGTTCTCCACCTTCTTATCGTTCGCCTCTATCTTTTTTTCACCGGATTCGACTTGTTTCGTCAATTCTTCGAGCATTCTTACCAGCTCGCCACTCTGCCTGAGATCGTTTTCATTATTCCAAGTAGCGTGCCTTTCTTCTGTTTCCTCGGTCTGTTCCGATGGAGCAACATCGAGTGCTTGATTTCGATTCTGCAATTGTGCTATGATCTCTTGATGGGCTTGTAGTTGGGCCATAGCCATGTCCAACTGGTTTTGTAGCTGTTGTAGCATGGCTCCATTATCCCCGCCGGCCGGCACGTTGCCCACCGATGACCCGACTTGAACAGGATTAACTGGGAGTACGTTGTTGTTAGGTACGCCCTCATCGTTATGCTCGTGATGACTTGACTCAACTTGAAAATTGACAGAATGGGAGTCTGACATGTCTGGTAGACCTGAAATCAAACCTTAAAGAACAAGTGTAAAATATCGAGTGTAACCAGAACTTTGTATTAAACTGCCACTATTATCTCTGGCCCCACGGTGGGCGCCAAACTGTTTAACCTTAAAACGGAGAACAATTGAATTTATGTGCGGTGCTAAAGATATGTGGTTTAATTCAATACGAGATTAGATTACACGATAAACGAATAAGTAAAATGAAACATGTAGATCTGACCAGAGATGAATAATGACTGGCCTCGGGTTTTGAGAACTGAGGCCGAATCCTTATGACCGGACGTTTGAACAATGAACAATAAAGAGAACCTTAGAAAAGATGAAATGAACTCAGATGATTGTATTGCTTTGTTTAGTACATGATCTTTTTTTTGTGTGTGTTGCTAGAACCACCTAAATGAATGGGGGCTTCCTCTTTATATAGTAGAGGAGTCCTAACCCTAGTGCAATTCTAAGTAAGGAAAGGAATCTGTTGATAGCTGTTGCCGGGATTGGTGCCGAAATATCCGGTTGAGGGCGGATATTCCGGTCTTCTCCTCATGGTAGTTAACCGCCTCTTCATCCTGCCTTAATGCCTCGTTCCAGATCGAGCTTGATGCCTGATCCCCAATAAACCGGTCATGTCCTGGCCGAGCATAACGTTAGCATCGGGAAACCGAGTATATTCATATCCTCAGTTTTACCCGTATACAACATTAATACCAGGATGAGATGTTTTAGCTTTACTCCCTCAATATATCCAGTCCGAAAATTTAAAAGTCATTCATTATTTTTCGATTTTACCTTGTTATTCCAAGAAGACATGGTTATTACTTGCTCTTTTAAGGAATAAAATAGTAATCTAGGAATGCTCTTATTGTTTATATTCTTAGATGATTTTATTATTATAGTTTACACTTCCTCGTTTTTTTTTTCCAAATAAAATATAAATACGATTATTTCTTCTCACTAACTACATCAAAAGCAAAATCCTCAACTTGAAACGTAATATAAGCTGTTGGGACGGGTTTCCATTATTTTTGTGGTGAACACTTGCCATAAATCACATTATTGATTTGAGTCGATTGAGTGAGAATAAACCTATCTACTTTAGGAAAGGGCTAGATTTAGGTATAGGAAGGAGCTATCAAACAGAGAAGACATTAAATTTTACAATTTGGTCATTCCCCTTATTTTCCATAAAAGGTGTAGAAGGAACAAACACATTTAGCCTGTTCGGATAAGTTTTTGGGAGACAAAAAATAGTTATATTTTTTAAAAGTGCTTATTGTAAAAAAGAGTCGTGGAATTTGAAGAAATTGAATACTTCGTTAGAATAAGGAATGACAATCAATATTATCGACTTAGTTTTTGGATTTCGGAACTCTAGTATAAATTTTTTTGTTTTCCGATACTCCATTGTGAAAGTGTCTCATTTAGATGAATGTATCAAAATTTTAAATCACATGAATTGAGGAATGTATATTATTTCAGAGTTCAAATCTCGAGCTAAAGAGCAAAACGTGCAATTGTTCCCTTTTGTCACCTTTCCAACACTTCGACCATTTCCTCCCCCAAAATTGTTTCTTTTAAGCCGCAAGTAAAGTGGAGATAGTGTTTTAAAATTATTGGAGGAGAATATGGTTGTACATAGTTTGGATATATCCGAGAATTCGAATTGATTCACACTATTCGGATGATCACATTTTGGGTTAGGTTTTTTTTAATTTCGAATGTACAAATCAGATATGGATTGGTACAAGTTTAAACTAATCTGACCCGAAATTCGAAATACATGGATACATAGAAAAAGTAACACTTCTAGGTTATTAGACATTGGTTTGGGATTCCAGACTTTCAGTTTACTTTGTTGATGATTGCTGTTTATTTTGTTGATGATTTGATCTAATGAACTTTGTTATACATTAATTCATAAAGATTATGAACTAGGCGTTGGGATGTTGACATGTTGCAGCAGCAGTGCTATAAGCATTCCGATCCGAAAATCCAAAATATTTATCCAATCCAAACATCGAAAATTTGATCCGATCCGAGGTTAATTTGAATTGGATTCAAATTGCATTCTACAAAGTTCAAGTTATAATTGAAAATGTGCTAAATCTGTTAAAATCCGACCGTTTAACGAGCCTAAGAATATATAAAAGGAGGTGGTAGTTGCACAAATCTTCGCAGAAATAAAGAAAAAAGAGACTTCAAATAGTAAACTCCAACCTTTACAAGTATTTGAAGGATCGAATCCAACAGCAGCTTAATCTCCAAGCCACCTCCCCTATTCCCCATAAAATAGTTGAAGATTAATTAAGTTGTGACTGCGTCACTGTCAAGACAGCACAAACAAAAAGGGAACAGCAAATTTTTCCTTTCACGTGATGCTGCCACGTACTTTTGATCTTGCTTCAGCATCCGCTAGCTGTCGTCCCCACTACATACATCAATTTCCAATTTTTGTAAGAACCGATTTGAGATGTATTACATTGACGACCATACTTCAAATTATACATTATACACATAATTGTATCATTTTCTTGCACGAAAGTTTTTCCATTTTCTTTTCCTTGTTATAAGTTATGCTAAACGTATTCTCTATCATGTGAGCACTGAGCAAGAGGCCTTTTTAAATTGAAATATTGAATTTCCGATAATACCGAAATAAATTATGATTGAGCTATCTCTTTAGTAATAAATGACTCACTTCAATTTGAATGGTAAAATTTTCGCTATTTGGGAGGTTTTGAATAGACATACATAATGAGACGGAATATATTATTACTATCACATTTTCAACTACTACACAATAACAACTTTCTTCAATCCAAAACTAGTTGATAACATAATAAACTAGCTAGAAATTATAAATATGACACCCAGTTAAGAGTGGAGACAAATAATGTTGACATTTAAATATGAACAAGGAATTCATGAAGTATATCAGAAAAAATAATCCACTCATCGTAAAGTTTCTTTAGTAAACAATTCCATCAGGCTAAAATAATGAACAATACCTAACAAGTATAGAAATATAGAACGGTTATGAATTAACAAATGTGGAGAAAGAATCTCGAGACAGATAACAAAATGAATTGATTGAGTTTCCTATTTAATTCATAGAAGAAAAAAAGTTATTGCAAGGCTTTTCATGAAGCTATTTGCAAGCTTCTTATTTGGTTGAAGCATTTCAGGAAGCTGCTAAAAGAATTTTAAAAAGTTGTTTGCAAGCCTCCGCATAAGCTATTTGTAAGCTATTTGCTTGATTATAATAAGCCTTTTCAGAAAGTTGGGTTTGCAATTAAGCAAGTAGCTTGGGAACAACTTCCTGAAAATTCTTGCAATAATTTTCTGAAAAGGTTTATTGCAATAAAACAAAAAATAGCTTGCAAGTAGCTCATAAGCAGCTTCCTGAAAAGTCTCATACCAACTTTCCGAAGCAAAAAAAAAAAAAATAGCCCGATGTACTAAGCTCCTGCTGAAAAGTCTCATACCAACTTTCTGAAGCAAAAAAAAAAAAAAAAAAAATAGTCCGATGTACTAAGCTCCTGTCCGGAGAAGGACCGGACCATAAAAGTCTATTGTACGTAGCCTTACCTTACATTTTTTTGGGGAGGGGGGGGGGGGGGGGGGGGGGAGCCGTAGAAATATTAAAATGAACCATAATCCAATTGTAGTCATAACAAAAACGACCACACATTGAATGGCCAACTATTTTAACAAAAAAGGCCTACATATATGAATTTTGTATTTCGATTATGCTTGATTTGAGTATATACTTACCTTGCCGCTATTAGAAAAAAAAAAGTACTCATATAATATACGTGGAAAAAAAATTGAAGGACGTTGTGAACTGGCGAATCAACTGCAAATCTAAACATCCTCACTTGTCTTGATTCCTTCCTTAATGCACAATTGTTGTGTTAAAAAAAAGAAAGAAAGGCTACTTATTCTGGCTATATATACAAGACAATATAGACAATTAATAAGCAAAGTACACACAAATACACATAAACACTAAATATAGATAAAGAACAGGGAAGAAAGAAATAAAGAGATGTCGGATTGGGGGCCAGTGTTGATGGCTGTGGTACTGTTCGTGCTATTGAGTCCAGGGCTATTGTTTCAATTACCTGGTAGGCAGAGAATTGTGGAGTTTGGGAACATGCAGACCAGTGGCCTCTCCATACTTGTTCATACAATCCTCTATTTTGGACTCATTACTATTTTCCTTATTGCTATCGGAGTTCACATCCACACTGGCTAGTTTCATACTTAATTTGTTGTGCTTCGGCTTTTCTTTGGGGTTGATCGAGACAACTTTTTTTTTCTTTAAATTGTTTCAATTTAATCGGATGTAATGGAACAAGTTGTGTTTTTTGTTTCATTGTTATGATGCAATTGTACTACTGATATATAATGTTGTATTCGCGCTTGTTTTTTGGCAATTAATCATTAATCGCGAGCATAAATGTGCTTTTTCCTTTTTCTTGAAATGACCAAATGTGCGATATGCATAGAAAATTAATTAAAAATTATGCATATCCATTGTTTAGCTTGTCTCGTTAGCCATGGTTGCTGCAATTGTGCGCTTGCAGGATATTGTTACTTCTCAAAAGAAGTAACAAGAAGTCAAGCCAACAATCCTTTAAACTGCTGAGACAACAAATAGCTCAGCTCTTATATGTAAAAGCTCAGCCTAAAGTATCATGTGAACTTGGATTAAAGTATATTAATTGCAAGAATTGTAAAAGTGTGGAAGGCATAGAGGGGAACAGAATGAAAGAATAAGGTATATATAAACCCTTTTGCTTTCCTTTATACTTAACGTGGGGATTAGTTTTATGATCCATCATAAATATTCTTTTAGTGCTCCACGACTCTTGACTCTTCTCACCAAAAAAGAAAAAAATCGATAGATAAAACCGATGAGATTTTTGTTGAATGATTTCATATATGTTTGGCTTCCATTCTTGGCCAAACAAATGTGTGCACGTAAAAGATCATTCATTCCTATGCTTTTAATGGAAATCTAACGCATAGTTAAGTGATGGTTAACTTTGATCAGGATTATCATAGAAATGACACAACAATAACATAACAAGCACCCAAATTTGTTTTATGCATCTGATGGTCAGGCAGAGATACCAAATCTGTCTATTAGGGAAGACAGCTTTAGGGAATCCCTTCCCTCAGAAAACGGCAACTTGAACATACACCATAGTTGCATGTTGCATTGCTAAAAAGTTATGCAAAAGAAGCTGTCAGTTTCTCAAATACAGAAATTACCACAATTGAAGAGCAACAACCCTTATTTTCCTTTTTGGAACAAGGAGATTTTACTTTATATTTTTCCAATTTGCATGATCATATAGTATCAGGAAAATAATCAGAGCTAAAATATTAATTAAGCTTTGATTGTACCTCATTTCCAGCAATCTCAATTAGGAAGGTGAAACAAGCTATTGTTTCTACATACTACATATTTAATGGTACAAGAAATACAACATAGTGCACTAAGATAAAAGAACGTGGCACATCCGTTTTGATCTTCCTATACTGTAAATTGTCGCTAATAAATAAAATATTTTCACTTTCAAATGCCTAAGCTGTCCTCCTGCAATAAAAACCAGCTTGTAACGTATAGATCCTGCATCCATTCTTTAAACATTGCAGGAAACTGCACCTAGTAAAGAGTTCGACCATGCTCCTCACACTTGTTGTGTCCCAATACAAATGTATAAATTGCTTCACAATATTTTACAGGCTGCAATACAGAACACAGACAAAATGAGCCAAAATAGATAGTATGAAACATGAAAAATCACATAAAACTGAAGAGAATGTCTTTGCACCACACACCACATCAGCATCTTAACATCCCACATAAATCATTCTGAAGAAGAAACGACTACTTGCCGAGGGGATAAAGCAAATGGGAAGTACGACCCACAAAGTTTGTACCCTATCTCGGAAAAGGAAAACAAGAGACTTATACAGCTAGACTGATTGAATTTAGCGGAGGAGCGAACAAAGCTGATTTCCCTGCTATAGTATTTTCCTTAAAGTATAGAAGCTAATGAGTTGTAATGAAATCCCCTCACAAATTTAAATAAATTCAGATAGAAGTTATAAATCTAACCACATAAATAATTGGTAACATCTATATCCAACAACTGCATGATTTCACGAGCTGGTTGGACTGATTGTACAAAGCTTGTCAATGAGAAGCTTAAAATTAGGTTGTCTTCTCAAATAGCTAGATCTATGCACATGCTGAGAATTAGCGACTGCAGGTGCCAAGAAATGTGTGCAAAACCTCCCCTACTTGTGGATTCACAAGCAAGTTTCCTGTTCTCCACAAATTGCAGTTCAAAGCTACAATTCCGTGATGCAAAATAAGTTCTTATTTACCTTAAAATACATTATAAGTAACAATTCATTCTCAATGGTCAAAATTCTGTAATATACTTTATTTGTTTTTCCAGATATAGAATACATCAAACTTTAGCAAAGTGAAAAACAGTCCTATCCCCCTTCCTACTCTTGGCAGTTGATGTTCTTGAGGCTATTTTCATTATGCTCCCGCTCACTCTGCTACGGAAAAGATCAAGGAACACTGATGCCAAGTTGACCCACAAACAAAAAACCAGGTAATCTGATACTATATGCAAATGACAACCCAGGCCAAACAGTTGCTAATATATTGGAAATCCCGAAGAGATGCAACTATGTAGAGAAATCCCAAACCCTACTAATTGACCCTCAAGTTTGGAAGGTAAGCAAAATTAACAAGGCGATTTGGTTTTTGACATATTAAGCTGATTGGCATAAGATATGTAGCAGGAAGTAACGTAGGACACCTTAGAGAGAATGAAATCATGTTCACAGATGTGAGTACAAGGGCAATAGAAGATGAAAACTCCGATGATAAATAAAGGTGTCAAATTATGAGTTCTTAACAAAGAAATAAGAAATACTTAGAGCAACCGGAAAACATGTCCCATAGAACTCACCCGAGTTGCCTCGCCTTCCAGTGAAGAAATAAAGTTGTTACATCCACTTCCATGGAAACACTCATTCCTATCCAACTCTCCCCTGCCAAACCTTTGCGCCTTTATAAGAGTTTTAACTTGTTTTTAGCCCATCTAAAGGCATTATTAGTTAAGTCATCAAACATCTCATATAGTTTGCCATTTTGATTTGATCAGTACAAGTGCATACTTGGTGTTAGCGAGTATATACAATCATCAAACACTACAAAAAAACTGGAAGTAGCTATGAGCTTCGTCGCTTCCGTCGCTAAATTGCTCGCAGCTAATAAAACTCTTGCTAATCCATCGCTAAATAGGAGATTTTCTGTTTAGCTACAGAATTTGTCCGTTATTAATTCCTATTTTTCTAGTAGTGAAACTTATACATTAAGACGTGCTTTCATAATTAAAGAGTTTAACTTATATGAGCTGATACCTAGAAAATAAAGTAAATAACCCTGCTAAATCATTAAGCTACTATAGTAGTATTAGTTCAAAAATAACTTACACTGTATATGTCTTAAATCCATATCTTAAAACTAGACAACACCATAATGAAATCTAACAAATTGAAGATATGAACAATTAACATTCATAGCAGATCAGAAGGGAGCTCGTAATAATCAACCGCCAGTAATACGAAAAATAAGTTCACGGGTAATAGAATCCTCGCATAGTTTAGGTGTGCAGTTGGCAATTTCGCCATATCCATAATACATAGAAAGACACCTTAAGTTCGCCTCAACAAGCAGTTAAACACTCCAACTTTGAGAATGCACATCTAGACACCTCAATTCGTCCCACTGTGTCTCGTGGACACCCGCTGACATGGCATATAAATTTTGGAGGTACCTAGATGATCACTTTCGAAGTTGGAGTTTTCAAGTGACACAGTCGATGCGAGTTGAGATGTCTAGACGTGCATTCTCAAAGATGGCGTGTTTAGTTGTTAGTTGAGGTTAAGTTAAGGTGTCTATCTATGTATTATGCATATTTTAAAACTAGACAACACCATAATGAATCCTAACGAATTGATGATATGAATGAAACATTCATAACAGATCAAAAGGGAGCTCGTAATAATCATACGCCAGTAAAAGGGCATACAAGTGGGACACATACAAAAGAACTAAGACCAAGAAACAAGTTTCCAAGCTGAACAATTAAGGAAATATCATAAGAATTCCCAAATCACTGACTAAAAAATAAAAAAGGTGGAAACTTCACAAAGAAAGAAAAGACTCAGAATCGAGAACAATCCTTACGTTGAACATCTTTTCTCGGCAACTCAAGATTAAAAGACACTTTAGTATATTTTACATATCCTTAGTTTAAGATCACGAGATTCAAAAGTCTTACTCCCTCTTTTTGAATTCATCGTATACCCAAAAAAGAAAAAATGATTGACATTTGTATATTAAGAAATAATTTAACTCAAAATTCAAATGATTTACAGCCACATGACAAGCTTTAAAAATCTTTCTTTCATCCTTAAATTCCGTACTTCTTAAACATGGTGTCAAGTTAAAAAGAGACAAATGAAAGTTTACAAAGAAGGGGAGAAGAGATTAAGAATGCTTACATTGAACATCTTTTAGGTGCGATGAAGAAGAAGGCGGCGGGGGCAATAAAGGACAGAAAATAGCTCTGGCAATCATAGAGAAAGCAGAAAGAATACCAGCAACATACAAAACCATGACCAACACAAGTACCCAAGGCATCATAAGAAACCCAATAAAGAACGTTACAGATCCACATAGCATCAAAGACAAAGATACACCCAGAAGCAGTGAAGCAAAACCCCCTGGTGTAATCTGCTGCATCGCTGGCCTAGGTGTAACCGCAGACTGATCAGAAAAATCGAACGGCGCTGTTGTTGTTGTTGGAGATCGGAGAATGTTGAGAACTAAAGTGGAAAGCTCGTAAAGAAGCTTAGATTGTTGATCGTCTACTTGTTGTCTTCTCATCATGTTTCGCTTTCCTTTTTTTTTTTTTTCTTTCAGAAAACAAAACAATATTGGAAGAAGATTTAATGGGAAAAATAAATACTTAATTCTTATCTTAAACGAAAAGAGATAATGCAAAAAACGAGGCAAGTGGATAAAATTGAGCTACTCTTAGGCCTGTTTGGAAAGCCACCCAGCTAATTGGAATTGGATGTATTTGGGTGTAATTATACAATTTGGCCTGTTTGTTTGACCAGGTAATTACACAGTTAGGTGGGAATTGGGTGTAATTGACAGGGTGTAATTACACTCTTCAATTCTCAAGGGGGGCTGAGAATTGGGTGTAATTACACTCTGTAATTACAGAGTTACTTTTTTATTTTTTTTATTTTTTATTTTATTTTATTTTATTTCTTTTCTTTTTTATTTTATTTTAATTTCTTTGCTTTTCTAATTTATTTTTTTATTTCTATTAATTAATTATTATTTTTATTTTTACTTTTTAATTATTTTTATTTTTTAAAATATATTTTTCTTTTTATATTATTTATATTTCATTTCCTTTCTTCTCATTTCCAACCTTTACTTCTTGTGATTCCATGTAATTGCTCGTTTTTTTTTTTAATTTTATTTTATTCATTTAGCATAACAGTATTATTATTCTAATTTTTTAAACTACATCTCTTAATATTAGAAAGAATGAGTCATTAACAAACTTGACATATAATGAGTGACGTTAATAAAGTATAATTTCGTTGTGAATGTGGTTATAGACTTATATTTTCCCTTTCTTTTGAATTATAGGAGTATTTACTTATGTTACGTTGGAACTTACTTATGTAATGTTGGAATTTGACATAAGAGTATTATGTTAAAAAAAATTCTTTTGGATTTTGAATTTAGGTTATATTTTTTACTTTAATTTATTTGTTTTAATACTATTGACTTGTTATTTCACATTGCTTGTTGTTTATTTTTCAAACATTTGAATAATATTGTGGCATTATATTTATAAATATTTTTTTTTTCTCAAACATCAAATCCCATGATGTTCTCACAAAAAAAGTATTTATAATCAATAAAAATAAAAATATTATTAATTTGAATTATATATCAACTATTTTTTACAATATTAGTTACAAATATATGATTATTAATTAACATATTTTCAAGAAATAATGTGTTATTAAATAGTTAATTTAATATCATGTATAAAGGCACATTTTAAATATTAATTTTAAATTTTTTATAGTGAAGTTTTATTTTAAAATTAAACTAACTGTGTAATTACACTTGTGCAACCAAACAACACGCTTGTAATTACACTGTAATTACATTATGACAAACAAACAGGTCATTGTAATTACAATACTGTGTAATTACTAGGGTAGTAATTACACCAATTCCAATTACCAGGTGGCTTTCCAAACAGACCCTTATTTTTATTTTTAAGACCCATTGATTAGGGTAAGTTAGGAAAAACATTTTTACGTCTTACCCCTTTTGTGTAAAATTATTTGTAGTTTTTTTAGTTTACACGTTTCTGATAAAATATCACTGGGTATTAATTTAGAAGAGATATTTGATTACTTTTATTTTTATTTATGTCTAAGATATAATTTTTTTAATTTAAATGCTTACTCTTTTTATGTGTCAGCTTAATTAATAATAAAATTCTATTAAAGTAAAATGAAAAAAAATAATTGTGTCTTGAAATTCTAAAACGAGAAATAATTTTAAATAACTATTTTTAGTAACTACGATAGATAATTTAAGACGGGAAAAATACTTGGTATGAGTGAATAATAAGGGTATGTTCAAGCTAAAAATGTCATTTATTATGAAACTGAAGGAGGAGTAATAAACAATGTAAAGCTCGCAGAGAGCTTAGATTGTTGGTGATCTTGTTGTCTTCTCATCAATGTTACTAAAGTTATTTGCAGGAAAAAAAAAATGGAAGAAGATTTAAGAGGAGAAAAATAAATACGTTGAAGGGCAAAAAAACAAAAATGCAGAAAATGAGGCAAGTGGATAAAATTTCAGATTAATTGTTGATATATATCCAATCAAGCGTTTGGCTGACCCAAAAAGTGAAAGACGCGGCGGTGCTGTTCCAATCACTCATCAGACACCCCAGTGACCCCATTCACCTTATGTCTTTATAATCCATTTTAACAGAGTACGGAACTAAAATGACCCCAAACAAAACCTTTTGAATCAAAATATCTCAATAAAAAACAAAGGTGACATAAATATCTTTAACGCAATATAAAGAATTTAATGGTGATGGAGCCGCTAAGTGCTTTAATACAGTAAAATACTGCGCTAAACCAAATTGTCTCTCTCCTATAGCGCAGTATTTTACTGTGTTATAGAAGTCCACCATAAAAACCCGATCGGCTCCGCCATTGGTCTCTCCAGTGACGTTAAAAATTTAAAAAAAACACCATTGGAGGCAATTTAAGGTGGTCCCCACTTAAAAAAAAGGTCGTTTTCTATTAATTTTCGCCGAGAAAGTTTAGATTCTTGGTATATTCAAGTCAAGGAGCAAGATTCTAAGCTCGAATTGTGGGAAAAAGCGGTGTACAACTCGATTAACACAACTCTACAAAAAATCTTCGATTAAAGTTTTCTACTATGAACTTTTGTTATTAATTTGTTATATACATTATATTGTACGCATGTTTAACATTTAATCGTCGTTAATTTCAAAAAAAAAAAAAGTCAAATTTCATTTTTTTTTTGTTTTTTTGGTTTGATCGGCTGGGCAGTGGCTTTTGCCACTGTTCCCTTTTTTTTTTGGCAAATTCATTAATTGTTAAATGTGTATGAATTGTTAATTTGTTAAATGTTTATGAATTTTTTAAGTTGTTATATGTTTATGTGTTGTTAATTTGTTAATTGTTTATGAATTGTTACTTAATTATGAATTGTTAATTATTTATGAATTGTTAATTGTTGATGAATTGTTAATTGTTAATTGTTAATTGTTAATGAATTATTATTTTGTTAATTGATTATTTGTTAAATATTTATTATGAATTAATTAGTTGTTAAATATTGGTTATGAATTGAAAGAAGTTGATTGGTAATGAATTATTATTTTGTTAACACTTTGTTTGGATGATTGTTATGTATTGTTTCATAATGTATCGTATTGTGTTGTACTGTATAAGACTAAATCAGTCGTTACATAAAATAGGACCTTTCGTCGTTACATAATGATGAATTTAACGATACGATACAATAAAATTAAAGTAACAATCAAAGCAAACATTGTATTTAAACTAACAACACAATATAATACAATATGTGACAACCATCCAAACAAGTTGTAAATGATTATGAATTGTTAATCTATATTATTTTAGATTAATATAGGTGAAGTCACTGACTGGGTTGTTTAATGTCATTTTCAAGACAACGAAGATGCCGGAAGAATGGAGGTGGAGTACAATGATTCCCGTGTACAAGAACAAGGGAGACATTCAAAGCTGCAACAACTATAGAGGTATCAAGCTGCTAAGTCACACTATGAAAGGGTGGTGGAAATGAGGGTGAGGAGAGGTGTGTCTATTTCAGAGAACCAGTTTGGATTCATGCCGGGGCGCTCGACTACAGAAGCCATTCATATTGTAAGGAGATTGGTGGAGCAGTATAGGGAGCGGAAGAGGGACTTGCACATCGTATTCATTGACCTAGAAAAGGCCTACGACAAAGTGCCAAGAGAGGTCTTATGGAGATGCTTGGAGGCTAAAGGTGTACCTGTGGTGTACATTAGAGCGATAAAGGACATGTATGATGGAGCTAAGACCAGGGTAAGGACGGTAGGTGGAGACTCAGAGCACTTCCCTATTATGATTAGGGCTGGGCATAAATATCGAAAATTGAAAAACTGGACCGAACCGAATTAATTCGGTTTTTCGTTGTTCGGGTTTTCGGTTCGGGTTCGGTTTCAATTTTCAAAAATTTCAGAGTTCGGTTCGGTGTTCGGGGTTTAGTGTTCGGTTTTTCGAGTTTTCGATTTAAACCGAAATTTTATGTATTAGCCCAAAAATATTAAATAGTCCAAGCCCATGCCCATTAAATTTAAGCCCAAAAGAAATAGAACCCAAGCCCTCTTTCAATGTTTCTTTTGTATCTCTAATTAGTAATTACCTAAGCCCACTTCACTCTTTTGTATCAATCATCAGATAACGTATCCCTAATTTTCACTTCTCACTGTCTCAGTCTCAGAGCTTCAAACTTCAGAGCTCAAAGTTTGCACTTCACTGTTCACAGAAGCAGCGACGACTTCTCTTCCAAGCTCGGCGGCGACTTCTCTTCCAAGTTCCAGCGGCGACAGAGTAAGTATTTCTCTCTCTCAGTCCTCACTTCTGGCAGCGAATTCTCTCTCTCACACTTCTCCTAATCGACTTCATCTGTTCTTTCACTAATATATTTCTTAGAAATGTTCAGACTTAGTGTGTGCTGTTGTGTTTTGGTTTTGGAAAAAAGAAAAATACTTTTATCATACCTAGTGGCTGGTGGTTGTGCTGTTATTTTTTGTTGAGTTTTTGGTTTTTAACGTGCTGGCCTACAATGCCTTATATTTTCTCTTTAATTTTCGTAGATGACGGATGAAACTAAATTAAGTGTTGTCGATTCAACTGGTAGCATACCTAATACAGATGATACTGATAGCAATGATAACTCACTTGACACCCAGGTAACAAAGAAGAGAAAAGAAATGCAATCTAGATCTGTTGTTTGGGGTCATTTTGAGAAGATTGTTGTACAGGGAATTGATAGAGCGAAGTGTAAGTATTGTAAAAAAAGATCTTGCTGCTGCAACTGTAAATGGGACAACGGGATTGAGACAACATTTATTGAGGTGCAACGCATATAAATCCCTTATTAAACCTCCCACTCAGAAAAAGATACATTTTCCATCTAAGGATAAGAATGAGATAGAGGACCATTGGGAATTTGATCAACAATTAATTAAGAGGGCTTTAGTTGAGATGATAATTATTGATGAACTACTATTTAGCTTTGTAGAAAAGGAAGGCTTCAAGAGGTTTATGAGTCAAGGCCAACCTCTATTTCAAATTCCTTCCCGTAGAACAATAACAAGGGATTGTTATGAACGTTACAATGAACTGAGACAAAATTTGAAGAAGTCTTTTAGAGAAGCACATTCAAAAGTTTGCCTTACCACAGACACATGGACATCATTGCAAAAAATTAATTATATGTGTTTGACTGCTCACTTTATTGATAAAGATTGAAAATTGCATAAAAAAATACTGAATTTTTGCCCTGTCACTAGTCATAAGGGTGAGCACATGGCAGAGACTATTAGTAATTGCCTGCTTCATTGGAACTTGGACAAGGTATTTACTATTACTGTTGATAATGCTTCTTCAAACGATGTTACAGTTAGAGAATTGTCTAAACAGCTAAATATGTGGGGAACTAATATAATGGATGGTAAGCATCTTCACGTGAGGTGTATGGCTCACATACTTAATCTAATTGTGCAAGAAGGTTTGAAGGAAATTGATGCTTCTGTTAAACGTGTTAGGCAAATGGTAAGGTATGTTAGAGGATCTTCGGCAAGAACAAGAAGCTTTAAGAAATGTTGTGAAGTTCAAAAGGTGGGATGTGCTAAAACATTAATTGGGATGTGCTAAAACATTAATTCTAGATGTGCCTACTAGGTGGAATTCCACCTACGCGATGTTGAACATGGCACAAAACTTTGAGAAGACATTTGATAGGTTTGATTTTTTTGATGAGAATTTTAAAACTTATCTTGATACTCATGTTTGTGAAGATGGAAGTGTCGCAGGTATGCTTGAATGTGATGATTGGGTGAATGTAAGGAATGTGATAAAGTTTCTTGAAAGATTTTACGAGCTCACCGTAAAGGCTTCAGGTTCACATTATGTTACTTCTAATGTTCATTTTGAGGATATATGTGAGCTTGATGCATATTTGAAAGCGTGTGTAGCAAGTGAAGATCTTAGTTTGAGTAGAATGGCTGAGTAGATGAGAGAAAAGTTTAGGAGTATTGGGGTGATCCTGAAAAGATGAACAAAATGATTTTTATTTCTTCCATATTGGATCCTCGCAATAAGTTTGTGTATGTTAGCTTTGCACTTGAAGAGCTATTTGGGGAGGAAGTTGGAAAGAAAGTAAGCGAAGGAGTGTACGATTATATGAAATCTTTGTTTGGAGAGTATCTTAAAAATTATTCAAGAGCATCTCATCATCAATTGTCTTCTTCTCTATCTACTTCATCTCATGATACATCTAATGAAACTTCTAGTTCCGGGTCCTCTTCAAGTGTGAAATCAAATGCTTTGAGAACTAAGCTTCACTTGAAGAAACAAAAGGAAGATTCTGGAAGTAGGTGTGCTAAATCCGAGTTGGATAAATACATTGGTGAAGAACAAGAGCCAATAGATGAAAGTGAAACCGCCATTGAGTTTAGTATCTTAGGTTGGTGGAAAGTTAATGCTCCTAGATTTCCTGTTCTTTCAGAGTTAGCTCGTGATGTGTTGGCTATTCTGATTTCTAGTGTGGCATCGGAATGTGCATTTAGTACCGGTGGTCGTGTACTTGATTCGTTTAGAAGTTCGTTGACTCCTAAATGTGTGTAATCTCTTATTTGTGTTCAAGATTGGCTTCGGAAAGAGACTAAATCTGTTAGTGTAGAAGAAAGTTTGGATCATCTTGAGGAACTTGAACTTGGTAAGATTTTGTAATTTTTTTATGTGTTTTAGTGAAAAACTAATATACTTTTTTATGTTGTATGGCCTATTTGATTAAATTATCTTTAGGCATGGCAAATAGTGGAAGAGATCCTTGCATTGTTGATGTATGATTGCAATTTGCTTCTTTGTTACTAGTGGTAAGTTCAATACTTTATTTTGTAGTATTGTTCTTTTATCTTGAAAGTTATATTCTAAGTTTCTAACTTTTGGTTTTATCTATTTTTTGTTATTTTCAAGTTCAACCATGCCTTCTAGAGGTCGCTCACAATTTGGGAACATTTTGTGATGGTTCAAGACAATGAAGAAGGGCGTAAAGCTAGGTGCTTAACATGCGGTGCGATACTTAATTGTAATAGAGCAAATGGCACATCTAGCTTAATGAAGCATATTGAGAGATGTCTTGAAGATAGGCGGATTCACCTTCAACTTTAAGCTTATGTTTTGAATTTGATAAATTTCGGACTTAATTATGATTGTTATGTGAGACGATGGATTTAACACTTAGTGTTACAACTTATATTTTGTATTTGGAGCTAAAATTTAGGACATTTATGTTGTTTGGCCGTTTGGCTGCTTCTCATTTTATCGTTATGTTGTTTGTGTTGCTTGTTTTTGTCTTGTACGTTGTTTGTTACTCGTTTGGCTGTTGTGCTGCTGCTGCTGCTGAACTGTGCTGCTACCACAGTTTCAGTTGGCTGCTGCTGCCACAGTTTCAGCTGCGCTGCTGCTGCTGATCTGTGCTGTTGCCACAGTTTCAGCTGGTTGCTGCTGCTGAACTGTGCTGCTGCCACAGTTTCAGCTGTGCTGCTGCTGAACTGTGCTGCTGCTGCCACAGTTTCAGTTGTGGTGGTGCTGTTGCTGAAACTATGGTGCTGAAAGCCTGAATTGAAAACACCGAATTGAAAAAACCGAAACCGAACCAAACCAAACTTCAAAAAACCGAAACCGAAAGAACCGAACCGAACTAGTTTGGTTCGGTGTTTAGTGTCCACATTCAAAACACCAAAACCGAAATAGCTGAACCGATGTATGAGAAAACCGAACCGAAGAACCGAACGCCCACCCCTAGTTATGATGGGGTTGCATCAGGGATCAGCTCTTAGCCCGTTTCTATTCGCCCTGGTGATGGACGAATTGACGCGACAAATACAAGGTGAGGTGCCTTGGTGTATGTTGTTCGCGGATGACATAGTCCTGATTGACGAGACTCGCAACAGAGTTAACGATAAGCTGGAGGGCTGGAGACAGACGTTGGAGTCTAAATGATTTAAATTGAGTAGGACCAAGACAGAATACTTGGAGTGCAGGTTCAGTGGCCTACCACGTGAGGCTAACGAGGAAGTAAGGCTTGGTACCCAAGCCATTCAAAAGAAAGGAAGTTTCAAGTATCTTGGGTCTATTATACAGGGAGATGGGGATATCGACAACGATGTTTCACATCGTATTGGTGCAGGGTGGATGAAATGGAGGCTCCCTCCGGAGTGCTGTGTGATAAGAAAGTGCCACCAAAACTTAAAGACAAGTTCTACAAAGTGGTGGTTAGACCGACTTTATCGTATGGGGCGGAGTGTTGGCCAGTCAAGAAATTTCACGTTCAGAAGATGAAAGTCGCGGAAATGCGAATGCTGCGGTGGATGTGTGGGCACACTAGGAGGGATAGAATTAGGAATGAAGATATCCGAGACAAGGTGGGAGTGGCATCGGTGGAGGACAAGATGCGGGAAGTGATGCTGAGATGGTTTGGGCATGTGAAGAGGAGAGACACAGATGCCCCCGTGCGGAGGTGTGAGAGGTTGGCTATGGACGGTTTCAGGAGAGGCAAAGGGAGGCTGAAGAAGTATTGGGGAGAGGTGATTAGACAGGATATGGCACAGTCTCAGCTCACCAAGGACATGACCTTAGATAGGAGGTTGTGGAGGACTCAGATTAGGATAGAAGGCTAGGTGGCTTATCCTTTCACCATAGTAGTTGTAGTTTTGCTCATTTGTTTATTGCCATTTGATTTCTGCATTGGATTGCTGCTTATATTTGTTGGGCCGTTGTACTTTAGTTATCTTATTTGTCTATAGTAGTTAATGCTCCTTTCTTTCCGGACTGTTCTACCATGACTTTCTCGCTTTTGTTATTCCTTATTTTCATATTATTTTCGATATGCTTGGTCCTATCTGACCTTTTGTCTTGTTTTTCCTCTCTTGTTCTCCTCTCTTGAGCCGGGGGTCTTTCGGAAACAACCGTCCTACCTTTCAAGGTGGGGGTTAGGTCTGTGTACACTCTACCCTCCCCAGACCCCACATGGTGGGATTATACTGGGCTTGTTGTTGTTGTTGTAATCTATATTATTTTAAAAGCATGAATATATATGTTAAATAAAAAAAGATTATCTAAAAAAGAATAGTTAAAGTTCTTCTTTTCATAAATACATAAGTTAACGATAAAAATGTAAAGTTTGTAGGAAAATATGTGGTCGACGAATATACTCTTTTAGTCTAATTTTATCATAGTTGTGTTGGCTATTTGGTCAACTAAAAATATATCACTTATTCAAAATAGAGTTCTAAACAAATATTACTGCTGAATTTCGATTCCCAAACTAATTAACTTAAAAGTCTTTACCATCACATGATTCAAAACTAATTAACTTAAAAGTCTTTGCCATCACATATGTGTCCTTACTATCACATATTAAATTTACTGCACATTTAATATGACGAAAGTCATGTTGAAAATAATTATTTTTATTCCAATATTTGGTTGGAGAGTGAAAATAATTTTTGGAAAAGACTATCTAATAAAGATTTATACATTCAAAATAAATATTGTATTCAAGATAATAAGTAGATATTTTTTTTCCAAGTTGCTTATCAATAGAATATAAATAATATTATAAAAATCGACAAGAAATATTCGTGCAACGCACGTACATAGAGACTACATACCCCCAAAATATAGTAATCTCCTATTATGTTAATTATGCCATTGTTATTTTATTTATTTGTGAAATTATTTATCCCATGTTAATTATTCACAAGATATAATACAACATAATTCGCATATTCCCTACAAATTATTAATTAGCTAATATATTTATCTTTCATCTCAAGAATAATGACTAATTTTGTTTGTACAGACCAGACTCTTTCATGGATTCGAATGTTCCCCCTGGGCTCGATGATCACCCGGGGCCTGATGATCACCCGAGGCCCAATGATCACCCGAGGCCCGCTAATAGATCAGTATTGTCTTTACAAGGCAATCATAGGTCAGAGTTATTATGGCCTGGTACTATAGGGATATCGACCAGTCTCCGTCCCCGTAGGCTGCAGAGAGCGTGGACTCTTTTACGCGAGCGCCCCCACACCCTCGCGTCTTAGAGATATTGTTTCGGGGCGACATCTATCGTTGCGTGTCCGTTGGTCGGGTACAGCATGATTGGACGCTCATTATGGCCATGGTTGAGCGGTGGAGGCCGGAGACACATACCTTCCATCTTCGCACTGGTGAGGCCACAATTGCACTTCAGGATGTGGAGGTCCTCTTTGGATTGCGGGTAGATGGAGAGCCACTATACACTGGGTACGAGCCTCCTCCTGATCGGACATGGGTGACAGAGTTGACTAGGCTCACCCACTTCGTGCTGATGCCGCTGATAACGTCCAAAATACACTCCTCAAAGAGAAAGTGTACACGGTCGTATGCAATATATTTACCCAACTATGAGTCGGGGTCGATCTCACAGGGAACAATGTGCTAGGCGATTAAGAAAGTAAGGAACTTTAACCAACTAAGCTAAAGCCAAACGATAAATAATATTTTGGGTTTTTGAGAAAGATTATGACTAATGCGGAAATGTAAACTAACCTAGAAAGCAAGTAAAATGATCAATGGCCACAAGTATGGATAATAGGAGATTACACTCAAGTAACGATCCAATGTATTTCACGATTTTACAACTAAGAACGGGTTTATGTCAATAGATAATGATTTCTAAAATCTCATTGAAAGTCTTCCAACCAAATCAATGAATTTCACTCTAAGCTTTTCCAAGCCTTAGAGTGTGATATTAGGCACAATCAATTTAACCTCAAGTAACTATCCTCTTCCGAGCTCAAGTTATTAGATGAGTTTAATGACCCAAATTCTTGTTAATTAATCTTTCCCAACCTAGATTTCCTCTTCCAAGCTCAATCTAAGTAAATGGGTGAGTCCTAGGGTTAGCTAATCCCTTTGGAAACATTCAAGAACGAGATTAATTAAATCAACAAAGACCCACTTCAATAGCAATAAAAATCATTCAATACATAAGCAAAACAAGAGTTTCATCCAACACTTTAATCCTAGAATATTTCCATAAACAAGATTCAAGTGAAGAAAATAAACACTACACACTTAGATATACAATACAAAGCAAGAGATTGAAGAAATGAATTAAAGGTTTAAGAAATGCTCAACCAAATCTTCAAATCTTCAACCCCAAAGTGTGGTGTAGATGAACCCTAGACTCCAAGCTTGCAAAATGGCAAAAGATAAAAATGTTTTGCCCTAACTTCTCTTTTGTAGCTCCCCCAATTTTTTCAAGTCCAAAAAATGTCAAAATCTACCCCCATATTTCTATTTTTGCAATTCTGCCCGTTTTTGCAAAACTGTCCACTTTTGACAGTTTTGCAAATCTGTCCCGTTTTTGCAAAACTGTCCAGTTTTGACAGTTTTGCAAAAATGTCCAGTTTGACCTCTTTTTGACTTTCTTTTCACTTGGTTTCTTCCGATCACTCATTTCAGCTACTTGGCTTGTGTTTGCTCTATTTTGTTCCATTTTGGTCCATTTTGATCCATTTTGCTCTTTTATGATCTCCGGGCATCTTTTCCTACAAAACAACATAAAAACACAAAAAGTAACAACAAAAGCGCTTAAGGAGTCACAAAAGCTTAAGGAATTAGCGTCGAATATCGCGTAATTTCACGACTCATCAACACCCCCAACTTAAAGTCTTTGCTTGTCCTCAAGCAAACTAAAACAAAAATCTCAATGAGGATCCATTTTAAGCACAAAAACATGACTTTGGTTGGTACCAACAATTAGGCTACAAACATGTGAAGCTTCAACCAAATAACTCCCTCATTCAAAATACAATTTCAAGAAGCAATAGAGATATAAAACTATCAAGCAACAACACTCAAGTCTCAATAAGTGACTCAAAACTACTAGCTTACTAGATATGCTCAGTTGACTCAACTTTGGATTTTTCAACATCACCAATCTATCGTAATCCATATGCCCTCACAACAAAGAAAGTCCCAAAATCACTGTATTCACAACAACAACACAAGGGACAATTACACAAAGTCACTCACACTCAACAAAAAAAATTCTAGTGCTAACAAATATCACACCATAAGCTTGCCCTTATTTTCAATCATCACTAACTCAAGAACATTTAGTTGGAGATCACATAGGGACTTTTTAAGCTTGTAATGTAGGCTTAGGGAAGGGTAGGATAAGTATTTGGGATACAAGTGACTACGCCCTCCTTGAACACTACACAAAACCTTTCGTCCACTTTCCTCTTCATTTCAAAACAACACTCCTTCCTTTGCATACTAGTTTCCCCAATTATTCCAACTTCCTTTATAAAGTTCCAAAATATAATGTGCTAGCACATGCCACCCCCAACTATAAATGTTGCAGTGTCCTCGCTGCACATAATCAAAACAAAACATAAAAATAGAAAAGGAAAAAAAAAAGTTTTTTTTTTTTTGGCTGGCACCACTTGCGACCACACATGCGAATCGCAGGTCTGACCTGCGAGTCGCAGGTGATGTCACCTGCATTTTTTTTTTTTTTTTTTTTTACAAAGATACATTTTTTTTTGCACAAAAAGTTTGCAACCTTTTTGTATTTTTTAAATTTTTCTTCTTTTCTTTTGACTTTTTCACAACACCAACCTTCACCACTCTCAAGCAACACTAACACCCCCAACTTAGGCTTTTGGCCTCAAATTCACAATTTCAAGTTCAAGGAGGGAAACGTTCAAAAGAGAGACTTTTCATCAAACATGGTAAAGGCTTGTAATGTGGCAATCAAAGAAAAGGTCATAAGCTCAAATGGGGTTACTAGTGATATTATTTATGCAATGGTAGGCTAGAAAGGCTAAAGAGGCTTTTTCAAACATCACAAAGATAGCCCAAGGTCATCTCTCCAACCAATATGATCAAAATTAATATTGAAAGACTAACCGGGCAAGTTCTAGATGATAAAAGTAAACACAAGATTTATTCAACAAACACTCACACACATGGCATATGAACTAGTCAAGATGGATCAATTTCACTTCCCAAGCAAGAACAACTAGTGCAATATCTCATAATCCAAAGTAAACACAACCAGCAGGTAAAGAGTCACAAAATGAGCCAAAAAGTTGTCACAAAGATCATTCTTTCCTATGCACCTTGCTTTTTAACTTTCACAACAATTTGGAGAGGTATTCATATTTCAATTTCACATGCAAGAGACTAACTCTATTAGTACCAAACAAGCCAAGAGTTTTCACATTTTTCCTCAAAGGAGAACCTACACCTAAACTTACAATACTAATGAAAGAAGCTAAGAAAGAAAATAAAATAATAAGAGTGACTAATCCACAACATGTCAAAAGAACAAAATTTTCAAAAATTTTGAGCAAGTTTCAAAATATAATGCGCTACCACGTGCCACCCCCAACTATAAACATTGCAGTGTCCTTGCTGCACATAATCAAAACAAAACATAAAAATAGAAAAGGAAATTTTTTTTTTTTTTTTTTTACTCGCTGTCATCACATGCGATGCAACATGCGATTCGCATGTATGACATGCGAGTCGCATGTGATGTCACCCGTAATTTGTTTTTTGTTCTCTGTCACCACATGCGACGAGACATGCGATTCGCATGTATGACATGCGAATCGCATGTTATGACACCAGAAAATATTGTTTTGCAGCTTTTACTGGTTTTGGGGCCTGTCCGGGTATCCGATATGCTCAAAATAACTCCAAAAATTATGAAACTTTGCAGATTAGTCAAAAACCATAAACTAAACTATTCTAAAAAATAAAATTTCAAAAACGATTTAAAACTTTTAAAACGATGGGTTACCTCCCACCAAGCGCTTGATTTAACGTCGCGACACGACGGGTACCTTTACCACTTTTCCCTCCACTTGGAGGATATGAATTTGCGCCCCAACTTTGAATCAAGATCATGATGACGCTCATGGGGCAGTGGTAGAAAAACAAGTAGGCCAACTCTTGGGTGTCGCATTTTGCATTTCTTGGCCCTTAAGTGAGGCATGCCATTTTGTCTTCTTGGCATAACAAACTTCAAAATGAAAACGTTTTCTTCTTCATCTCCAAAATTCTCCATAGGCTTGGTTAGTTCAACTTCCATATCATCAACCAAGCACAATGTTGAAAAATGGTTGGAATGTGGTCCAATGCGCTTCAATTTCAAATTTGCTTCATTTTTGACATCCTCGCCCAAAAATGAACTAGAGTCTTCAAAAACCATTTCATGAACTTTTTTATGCAACTCTAGTATCATTTCTTCAATATTGGCATCTTGCATTATTTTTGGATTGGTCAGTTGGCAATTCATCATTAGCTCTTGAAAATCAATGTTGACCACTTTTTCATTGGAAACTAACTGAAAACTACTATCCATGACTATTTGATGTTGAGTATTGCATACCTCAACTTTTGCATTCAATTCGGTATTCAAGTCACGGATAGCAATTTCAAGTTCCTTCAACTCTTGACTTTGCTCAACATGGATTTTTAAAAAAATTTCCATCATCCTTGAAATGCCTTCACAATGATCTCCATAGGCTCCAAGTTGTTGAGCTTGAGTCATAAGCCAATCTTGGCTCACAACTTCCACTTTGTCAAGACTTTCTTCAAGTTGAGGGTCATTCAAAGCTTGCAAAAATCCACCCTTGGAGAAATTCATGTTTTGGCCACTTTCTTGTCTACTTTCAACATCCTCAAGTTGTTGAGCATTATGAATCTGAGCCAATAATTTCATTTGATCCTCCAAGGTGTGAATAGCTTTGTCATTGCAATTAATTTCTTGCCTCAAGTCATCAAGTGGTTGCCTCAAGTCCTTAACCGCTAAGTCTTGTTTTTCAACTTTTTCAAGGATGGTCTCCAACATGAGCATTATCCTCTCATTTTGAGCATTCGAGGCTTCTTCCACTTCGATATCCCTACTATCATCAAAATCAAAACTAGAATAGTCATAGTGGGGTTCGGGGTAGGGAAGGACAAATAAGCACAATTATCCCAATGACCATTTTGACCACCACACCTATCACAAATACTCCACTCATAGGTTTGAGATTGTGCGCACAATCCGCCCTCGAGAGAATTCAAACAATTTTGCCATGAGTGTGGTCCTCCACAATAAAGAAAAGGGTCATCAAAGTATGCATAACTACCATCCGACCAATTTTCATTATATGATGCCATTGTTTTTTTTTTTTTTTTAGAACTGGACAGTTTCTGCAGAAGCAAAAACTGGACAGTTTCTGCAGAAACAAAAACTGGACAGTTTTTCAGAACTGGACAGTTTCTGCAGAAGCAAAAACTGGATAGTTTTTCAGAACTGGACAGTTTTGCAATTCTGCAAAACTGGTCAGTTTTTTTTTTTTTTTTTTTTTTAATTAAAGCAATGAAAGTTTGAACCAAAGCAAGTTAGCTTAAATCCCAAACTAACTCAAATACGCCAAATTGTTCCCCGGCAGCGGCGCCATTTTTGATAACGTCCAAAATACACTCCTTAAAGAGAAAGTGTACACGGTCGTATGCAATATATTTACCCAACTATGAGTCGGGGTCGATCCCACAGGGAACAATGTGCTAGGCGATTAAGAAAGTAAGGAACTTTAACCAACTAAGCTAAAGCCAAACGATAAATAATATTTTGGGTTTTTGAGAAAGATTATGACTAATGCGGAAATGTAAACTAACCTAGAAAGCAAGTAAAATGATCAATGGCCACAAGTATGGATAATAGGAGATTACACTCAAGTAACGATCCAATGTATTTCACGATTTTACAACTAAGAACGGGTTTATGTCAATAGATAATGATTTCTAAAATCTCATTGAAAGTCTTCCAACCAAATCAATGAATTTCACTCTAAGCTTTTCCAAGCCTTAGAGTGTGATATTAGGCACAATCAATTTAACCTCAAGTAACTATCCTCTTCCGAGCTCAAGTTATTAGATGAGTTTAATGACCCAAATTCTTGTTAATTAATCTTTCCCAACCTAGATTTCCTCTTCCAAGCTCAATCTAAGTAAATGGGTGAGTCCTAGGGTTAGCTAATCCCTTTGGAAACATTCAAGAACGAGATTAATTAAATCAACAAAGACCCACTTCAATAGCAATAAAAATCATTCAATACATAAGCAAAACAAGAGTTTCATCCAACACTTTAATCCTAGAATATTTCCATAAACAAGATTCAAGTGAAGAAAATAAACACTACACACTTAGATATACAATACAAAGCAAGAGATTGAAGAAATGAATTAAAGGTTTAAGAAATGCTCAACCAAATCTTCAAATCTTCAACCCCAAAGTGTGGTGTAGATGAACCCTAGACTCCAAGCTTGCAAAATGGCAAAAGATAAAAATGTTTTGCCCTAACTTCTCTTTTGTAGCTCCCCCAATTTTTCCAAGTCCAAAAAATGTCAAAATCTGCCCTCATATTTCTATTTTTGCAATTCTGCCCGTTTTTGCAAAACTGTCCACTTTTGACAGTTTTGCAAATCTGTCCCGTTTTTGCAAAACTGTCCAGTTTTGACAGTTTTGCAAAAATGTCCAGTTTGACCTCTTTTTGACTTTTTTTTCACTTGGTTTCTTCCGATCACTCATTTCAGCTACTTGGCTTGTTTTGCTCTATTTTGTTCCATTTTGGTCCATTTTGATCCATTTTGCTCTTTTATGCTCTCCAGGCATCTTTTCCTACAAAACAACATAAAAACACAAAAAGTAACAACAAAAGTGCTTAAGGAGTCACAAAAACTTAAGGAATTAGCGTCGAATATCACGTAATTTCACGACTCATCAACAACCCCAACTTAAAGTCTTTGCTTGTCCTCAAGCAAACTAAAACAAAAATCTCAATGAGGATCCATTTTAAGCACAAAAACATGACTGGGCGCTCATTATGGCCATGGTTGAGCGGTGGAGGCCGGAGACACATACCTTCCATCTTCGCACTGGTGAGGCCACAATTGCACTTCAGGATGTGGAGGTCCTCTTTGGATTGCGGGTAGATGGAGAGCCACTATACACTGGGTACGAGCCTCCTCCTGATCGGACATGGGTGACAGAGTTGACTAGGCTCACCCACTTCGTGCTGATGCCGCAGCCCAGATATTGGGACAGAGTCGGGTTTAGCTAAGTGCACTCTGCACTTATTTGGAGGGTCTGGATCCGGTTGTGGACGGCACCCAGCAGGATGATGTTGATCGTCATGCCCGTTTGTACCTCCTTATTATATTCGGGGGCATCTTGTTCCCGAACTCATCAGGTGCCTTTGTCAGTTTACGTTATTTGGTTTTCTTAGAGCATCTGGACTGCTTGGGAGACTACAGCTGGGGCGGTGCTGTTTTGTCGTATCTTTACAGATGCCTATGCCGAGCGTCTATTGGTGCTGTCATAGATGTGTGTGGATCTTTTGCTCTTCTCCAGGTAATATTTTAAGTGTGCGTTCCTTTAATGTAAACAAACCTCTTGAAACGACGACTAAAAAATCGTATTTTATAATATCGCTTACAGTTATGGGCGTGGGAGAGGATGCTGCATTTTCAGCCCGTACCTAGGCATCACCTCGAGATTGACATACCTTATGCGAGGAGGTGGACAACGGGTTTTGACCGGGATGTGGATACACACCATAGTATTCTTTCATTCCGAGACCAGCTTGATCACAAGAGGGACGATGCGGTAAACTATTTAACTTTACATTATTAATTTAATTAAACGTCTTTTCTACTTGGTGATCAATGATTTGTATTTATATGTTATGCAGCTATTTATATGGACGCCGTACGCTGCTATATTAGATGGTTTACCGGCCTTTTGCAGGGTAGGTCAGGGGGTTTGGAGGTCGCGGTGTCCATTGATACACCTGGACAACGTAGAGGACCACATGCCCGAGCGTGTCTTACGACAGTTTAGGCATACACAGAGTATACCCCGTGACGTCCGTCATGAGCTCCGACACTACCAGCGGGACGATCGGGCTGCCGTTGATGATGATTTTCTGGCATTCATGGTTGTCCAGCTCCACCGTTGGGAGAACAGGTTGGGCACTTTAGCGGTGGTCGGCCATTTGACTCCCATTGAGGATTACATCCGCTGGTATCATCAAATCACACGCTGATTGATTGGCAACCCAGCTTTACGTCCCGCTAGGGATGTAGGATACTCAGCACTCGCGAGGCAGTACGAGGCATTGGTAAGTTTATCGTATTTAGATTTATTTAATTGCATTAATTGTTACGTTTTAAAAAATGACTTTTTTTTTACTGTTGAACACAAATGCTGCTGGTGGCCGTACAACGATTACGCATGTTGGGGTTAGAGCATATGCTTTACCCTGGGCTTGCGTCGGAGATGGTACGGATATCCGAGGATGGTATCCGGCAGGTAGGAGAGATTAGGCGCATGGAGGAGCCCGTTCCAGAGGCTGAGTATCAGCCAGCGCCAGGAGGAGGACCGGGTGCTCCCAGAGGAGGAGGCCGTGCTGCCAGAGGACGCCGTGCGCGTAGAGGATGCGCTGCTGCTGCTAGAGGACCTGGTGGTGGAGGACACCATCTGGTAGATGAGGCAGATGAGGCCGATCCCATTCTAGAGGATGTTCCCGTTCTAGTCCATCCGCAGCCGTTCCTGGCCGGTGGCAGCTCACCTGGGGACTCACCTACGTTTACGCCGGCGCTCCTACTTGTTGAGATACCTGGGTCTTCATCATAGCCGAGCTAGAATGCATACATGGAGGAGCGTGATAACGTTGATTGGGCAGCGTTACGCGCTTCATTAGCTGATGAGCTGCCTGTAAGGAATTTAGAGGGAGCCAGGATTCTTGACTTAGATGAGTTTTTGATCCCGGTTAGTATTTAAAATACTTATTTTTCATTTAAATTACTTATTTTAAATATATACGTTACTCATTATTTAGTAATATTTTATATTTTACGATTCGGCGCCAGCGGGTCCAGCAGAGCCACCCACTCAAGCATTTTATCATGGGCCTGCCGAGCCAACGGTGTCTTCCCATGTGACTGTCGAGCCACAGGTAAGATTTTTATTAAAATTAGTTTTATTCAATATAAGGTCAATATTTAAAATACATATTTGATTATTTAAAGTACTTATTTTAAATATGTATGTTACTTATTATTTCGTTTTTTTCATATTTTAGGATTTGACGCCAGTGGGTCCACAGGAGTGACCCATGCAGGAGCCTTCTCATCAGCCAGTCGAGGCAGAGGTGTCTTCTCATGAGACTACCGAGGCGCAGGTAAGATTTTTTCTTAAAATCAATTTTATTCAATATAAGGTAAATATTTATTTAATTTTTATAACCTTTATTTGGACTTCGAACAACATCTCGTCCAAGAGACTACCTCATATTCTGTACCAGACCCATTTCATGAGCCTATAGACCCATCTCAAGAGCCTACTCAGGCGCCCGTTGATACACAGGTTTGATTATTCAACAAACGTTAATGTATTCAACATAAATAAGAAATGGTACTAATTATTATATACTTTTCAGGTTCATCCTTCGGCGCATGCGGTGGCGACTCCCGACGAGGAAGAGGTCGAGTTTCCAGACCCAGGTCAGCATGAGGTTCTGCCCGTGCTAGCAGGACCAGATCCCAAGAAGAAGCACATTCTAGTCAAGGGCGCACGGGCCAGGGGAAGAGGAGATAATCATGACTTGGAGCGCCCGGTTATTAAGAGGAAAAGGGCGATGAAGACGATGGCGAGGGCGGTGGGGATGGTATGAGCCTGAGGCTTATAGTCTCAGACATACCACATGTGGGACCCATCCACGATAGTGTATATACATTAGTGTTGTACAGTTTATCGTAAATATTATATATGTTTTGCATATCTATTTATATTTATAAATATTATCTTAGTCTTTATTATTGTTTATAGTTTCACATCCTAAATTGATAATAAAAAAAAACGTGACACATTTGAAATAAAGTTAAGCATTAATTTAAAAATAACACGAAACCCTAAAAGATAAATAACGTAAAGCTAATGACTACAAGTCTTCAAACAAAAAAGGACTTCGAACACTTTTCAACCACTAAAATGACAATTCAAACTTTTGCCTATCCTTGAAGTATTGAGCCTACCTTATTAATCATACAAATATAAGTAGGGTTCTATATAAAATATTGAAGTTCCGGAGTCTCAAAGCACGATTAATATACGGCTAAACTACGTAAAAAAGTGTGAAAATGTAATAAGTGGCTGTTTTGGGGAAATGGTGGACTTCTATAGCGCAGTAAAATACTGCGCTATAAGGGAGAGAGAATTTGGTTTATACTGCGCTAAAGCACTTAACGGTTCCGTCACGGTTAAGTGCTTTTACTGCGCTAAAGGTACTTATGTCATCTTTTTTTGTTGTTGAGGTATTTTGGTTCAAAAGGTTTTTTTTTGGGTCATTTTGGTTCCGGACTCCATTTAACATATGTACTGCGCTTATATTAATTTAAATATTTAGATTCAAAAAGTGTTAAGAGATTGTTTGATTAAAGCTTATAAGCTAGTAATTAAATAAATATAAGTACTTGTTTTATCTAGGGAAAAGTGTTCAAAACACACTTAAACTATGACTAAAGTTGCCACAACACACCTAAAATTTGCGGGGGTCCTATGACCCCCCTGAACTTATTTTTTGTGTATTATCTACGCTTTCAAATGGACAAAGTCACCCAAACTCGTTTGAGTGTATGCACGCGCTCCACTATAGGAAATTTGTTTTTTAGCAACCACTTCTTAACGAAGGGAGATGGATCCGGTCGTTATAAGTGCACTTATAGTGACCAATTTTTTTTCCAATCGTTAGAGCTAATTTTTCTTTCAATTATCATACCTTTTGCTTTGTGCCTTTTGTGTTGAGTTTGTGCCTGTTCAAGAATTTGTGCCTTTTACTTTCTTTTGTGTTGAGTTTAAAAGATTTAATTATTCTTCAATTGGGTATTTTTCATTTCTCCACTTTCCAAAATTTCAAACCCAAAAAAAACTCCATTGTAACGACCAAATCAAACGGGTCTTTTTCGATATTATATAGGATTTGTGACATTGTCGACATTGAAAACATAATTAATAATAGTGGATTAAGATAGTAGAACCAGTAAACAAAAACTCCATTAGGGACGTCGAGTTTCGACTTGAAGCTTTCAGATCTGGGTCTTTAAATTCTGGATTTGATGAATAAAATTCTTGGTTGCTGATTGTTTGAAGCTGAAATCGAGCTTAGAAGACGTTTGCAACGTGAAGAAGAACTGAACGATTTCATGACTGGCATGAACAAAGCTTGAAGCTTCGAACTCGAATTTTCGGGTTGCCGCAAATGAGCTCCATTTCGAGTGGGTGATATATCAAAACAACCGGAACGTCGAGAGGAATTCGAATCTGAAATTTGGTGATGTTTGGTTGAGATTTGAAGTGCATTAGGATCAAATTTCAGTCCAGTTCTCTATGAAGAAGATGAATAGTAATTTGCTGCCCAGATTTTGCCGAAGTTATCTTAACACACCTGAACTTTGCGGGGGTCCTATGACCCCCCTGGACTTATTTTTTGTGTATTATTTACACTTTTATATGGAATCTTACGCGCTCAAAGAGAGTAGATACAATCACTTGTACAGGTCACCATATAAAAGCGTACAAAATATACAAAAAATAAGTACATGGGGTTATAGGACCCCGCAAAATTCAGGTGTGTTATGGCAACTTTGATCATAGTTTGAGTGTGTTTTAAACCCTTTTCCCTTTTATTTACATACCTATTTGGTAACCGCCTCGACTGCTAATAAGTCAAGCATTTAAAACCAAAATCACCCATGTTTTGATTTTTCAGCTTTATAAGCATTCTGTGTTTGACCATTTTTTACTATTTTATAGTTAAATAATTTTTTTTAGTTCTTAAAAAAACTTACTAAGAAAACCTCCAACTTTATCTTCACTGTATTCGTGGTTCGCCTTTTCTTGATAAGGATATTTTTAAATTTGTAATTTATGAAGTTAATTTAATAATTTTAATAAGAAAATAAATTATTAGTGTTTTTTTTTATCAAACACATCAATTGTTTATTATTAGTTTCAGTATTATTATCCAAATATGTAATTATGAATTTGTAAAATCGACTTAACACTTCAAAATACCTTTCAACACTTAAAGTTTATTAGTTAACTAGTGAATTTGTCCGCGCTTTGCGCGGTCATGGATATATATATATATATATATATATATATATATATATATATATATATATATATATATATTATTTGTTAAATTTATGAAATCAGTAATATAAAGTACTTTCAATGATATGATGACAATTTTCATATTTCAAGCAATATTATATTTTAGAAGTTGTTCATGAAAGCATACATATGACCCGACTTTTATAAATGGACTATATTCGGATAGTTGATATAAATTTTTTTAATCAGTTAACTCTTTGGTTTCTTAAAATGTTGATGTTTGAAGTAAATTTGTATCATTTTTATATAAATAATAATGTGTTTGTCTAATATATATTTAATATATGCATATCTAAGTCAGATGGCTCGACTTTTATAAATGGACTATATTTGTATAGTTGTTATGTATTTCTTAATCAGTTAAACTCTGTGGATGTTAATGTTTCAAGTAAATTTGAATCTTTTTGTATATAAATAATAATAATAATGTGTTTGTCTAATATATATTTAATATATGCATATCTAAGTCAAGGTTTTTAAATATTTTCCAATAGTTCCTCCTTACATAAAAAAAGAATGTAAAATAAATAAATACAATTAATATATATATATATCACCCACCTAGCCGTTTCTATATAAATCCCATAAATACAATTTGATTCCATAAAAAGGTTTAGAATTCATATGTGATTACTCTTTTATGAGTGAAAGAACACGCTTTTTATTCTTACAATTTACACCGATTTTAAAATAAATCGCATAAATACACAATTTCAATTTCTAAAGTAAATGGAAAAACAATCTTTAAATAAAACATAAATAATTCTTCAGCATGCATATAAAACAATTTAAATTACCTTATTCTTCCTCCCCTATATTGTTTATATTCATCAATTTTAAGCTCTGTATATTTCTTAATGGTTCTACAAACTTAAAAATAACAAACACCAAATGAAGGGTGTATTTCAATGTTTAAAATTTCTTCCTTTTAAAAAATCAATTATAAATTTTGAAACTTGCTGAAATGCAACATATTGCAAAGAGAAAACCAGCCATTCACTCATTCTCTCAACATCTGAAGGAGTTTTATTTTTGTGGAATGAATGTTAAACAAAACATTTACTCTCTTATTCATTTCCCCTCTTTTTGTTGTCAAAATTCATGAGTATACATTCAGTTCAAACTTCAACATGAGGCATGCACCTGTACCTATCTAAGCAGTAAGATTCCATGCATGAGATGAACTTTTTTTTTTTAATCAGACTGTCAATAAAAAAGGTTAAATGTAGCACAAAGTTTGAGAAGCTTCCACCAAAATGTATTTCAGAGCTTTCAATTCTGAAAGAAGATAGCCAACATTAAAATTTAAGACAAAGTTTAGCCCAACAACGGAGTACGCCGCATGAACTTTTTTAATTCTATAAATGCCCAGGATGGTGGAAAGTTTCACTTGAATATAAACTTAATCACCTTTTGCATTTCATTGTTATTTTTAAGTAACAACAATCACAAATCATATAAAAATTAAACTAAAGAGGTATTATAGAGAACATTCAAAGAATAAATAAAGAAGAAAATAAAACAAAAAACACATCATTCTAACAAATTTAATCATAACAATATACAAGAAAAATATCAAAGTAGATGCTCCAGATTCTACCGCACTGCCACTATGTGATAGCAAGAAACAATTACGTTTTTAGGATGGAGCAGAATTTCGATGAAAGAAACCATAGAATTGTGAAATATAAATCCAAGAAAGAAGACAAAGGAGGAACGTGGTAATTAAGAGAATTTAATTAATGTCTTTTGGTTTCAAAATTTAAAGCAAATAAAGAAGAAAAAACCAAAGAAAGAAGAGAAAAAGATAACTGCAAATGGCATTAAGTGCTATAACTACGTGGGGTTTGAGAAAATGGATATCAGCCTTTATAGGCTACGTGGGCTTTATCAGGCAAATTAAACAGTGAAACATTTTCTTTTTTTATTACTCCATTTTGTGTTAATTAGATTGAAGGAGAAAAATAAAAAAAGGAGAAAAAAAATAAATAGGAATGGAGGCCATAGAGAAATGTCACATCACCTTGTCTATGCCTAGTTTTATATTATATATAGATTACAACCAACTAGTCTTATATGATTTTAATGTCAAATTAAAGTAACATAAACATGAATAAAGAGATTAAGAAAAAATGACAGTTAATAACCTCCTAAACGTCTATTGGATTCATTAAATTGCTGTAGTTAGAAAATCACCGAAACTCGATCTCCCCCTAATCCTTCCTTTAGTTTTTTTTTTTTTTTGAATTTATTTATTACTCCTTCCGTTCACTTTTACTTGTCCACTATGGACTTTGCACACTCCTTAAAAAATAATAAATGAAGTGAATAATTTACCATGATACCCATATTAATTGCTGTATATTTTTAATGAATTTGAAAAGTGATTTGAAATGAGTCATTAATACTATGGGCAAAACAGGAAAAAAATTGTCTTCTCTTGATATGCTAAAAGTGACAAGTAAAAGTGAGAATCTATTTTTAGAATACTGGACACGTTAAAGTGAATGGAGGGAGTACATACATAGGGGGTAAGTAAGAGTCCGGAACCTAAATGACCCAAAAAAAAGTGGAAATGAACCAAAATACCCCAAAAAAAAGTGATACCAAAGTACCCTTAACGCAGTAATTTATTGCGTTATTGGACTTAACTGTAACGACTCAATAAGTCCAATAACGCAGTAAATTACTGCGTTTTTTTTTTTTTGGTTAATTACTCTCTTTCTTTTAAATTTTCACACTTTTTCCGTACTTTGGCCATAGATTAATCATGCTTCGAGACTCCGGAACTTCAATATTTTATATAAAACCCATTTTTTTTGTGCGATTAATAATGTAGGCTCAATACATCAACGATACGTAAAACTTCGGCTCGTCGTTTTAGTGGTTGAAAAGTGCTCGAAGTAAGTTTTTGTTTGAAAACTTGTTACATTGGCTTTAAGTTTTTATTTTATTTTTTAGGGTTTAGATTTAAGTGTGTTATTTTTTAGTTAATGCGTAACTTTATTTTGAATATGTTGCGATTTTTCTATAATGAATTTAGGATGTCACGCGAGTTAGTTTTAAATGATAACAAAGAATAAAATAAAATTTATCATTAAGAAATAGATACACAAAAATATACTTAATATTTACTTAAACTATACAACTTATTACATATAGGCAATTGTCAATCGGTCCCACGTGTAGTAGACTTTAGAATACCATGAGGCCTAAGGCATATACGATCCCGCCACCCTCGTCATCGTCCTCGTCCCCCTTTCTCCTCTTAATAACAGGACGTTCTACGTCATGATCATCTGCCCTTCCCTTCTTTGCGCTCTTGACGATAAAGTGATTCTTCTTGGGATCTCATACCCTTGGTACGCTCAGAACGTCCGATCAGATGGGCTCATCCTCATCGGGAGACGAGACCACAACATAATCATCCTCATCGGGATACGGGACCGCAGGCATCAAAGGATGAACGTGAAAAAACATATAAAAATTAATACTAATTTTAATTTATATTGAATACATTAACGTTTATTAAAAATCAAACCTGTGTATCGACGAGTGCGTGAGTAGGCTCCTGAAAGAGCCCCTAAGGTGGGTCTGGTGCAAAATCTGAAGTAGTCTCATGGACGGGATGCTGAGAGGCTGAAGCTGGAGCGGTGTCCTGTCAATATAATTATTCAATATAATTAAGAAAATAATTATATTGAATATATTAACGTTTGTTAAAAATCAAACCTGTGTACTGACGGAATTTATTTTATCATTCGTTATTCAAGATTTAGTTTATCGTTCGTTATTCATTTTATGATTGTAAAAATTATGTTATATACTAACTAACTAACTCATAATTAACAATTCCTGACTAATTATTTTTCTAACTACAATTAAAGTAATAACAAACTAATTCATTTAACGAGAAATTGTATTAACTAACTAATTAATCATTAATTAAATAATTAACCCATAAATTAGATAACTACTTAGCACATTAACAATTAACATATGATAAACAATTTGAATGAATAAATTAGCAATTACACAATTAACATATAATAAGAGATTAATTTTCTAATTAACAAATTAGCATAGAATAAACAATTAATAAATATTTTAAGTAAATATTAAGTATATTTGTATATATTTCCTAATGATAAAATTTATTTTACTCTTTGTTATCGTTTATAACTAACTCGTGTGACATCCTAAATTAATTATAGAAAAACCACACAATATTCGAAATAAAGTTACGCATTAACTAAAAAATAACATGCTTAAATCTAAATCCTAAAAAATAAAATAAAAAACTTAAAGCTAATGATAACAAGTTTTCAAACAAAAACTTACTTCGAGCACTTTTCAACCACTAAAACGACGACCCGAAGTTTTGCGTATCCTTGATGTATTGAGCCTACATTATTAATCGCATAAAAAAAAATCGGGCTCTATATAAAATATAGTAGTTCCGGAGTCTCGAAGCATGATTAATCTATGACCAAAGTAAGAAAAAAGTGTGAAATTTTAAAAGAAAGAGAGTAACTAACCAAAAAAAAAAAAGAATACCGCAGTAATTTACTGCGTTATTGGACTTAATTGAGTCGTTACAGTTAAGTCCAATAACACAGTATATTACTGCGTTAAGGGTACTTTGGTATCACTTTTTTTTCTTGAGGTATTTTGGGTCATTTAGGTTCCGGACTCGGGCCCAAGACTTTTGTAACCCAAAAATAAATTTTTGGAACCAAAATAGGCTTCACGCACAGAATATGTGCATAAAAGGACCAAAGTGTACATTTACACTTAGGTTCTTTTACGCACAGATTCTGTGCGTAAAAGCACTGAAATCCACCCTTAGTTCTTTGAAAATCACTCAAATTAAGTTTTTTTTTCCGTACTTTGACCGAAGATTAATCACGTTTCTAAACTCCAAAATATAAATATTTTATATAGAACTCAATATCTTTTTTAGCATACAATAATGTCGGCTCATTACATCAGGTATACATATATGTTTGGATCATTGTTTTAGGGGTAGTAAAGTGCCTCGAAGTAAGTTTGGAAACTTGTTATCTTTAAGTTTTTTTTCGTACTTTGACCGAAGATATATAAATATTTTATATAGAACTTAATATTTTTTTTAGCTTACAATAATGTCGGCTCATTATATCAGGTATACATATATGTCTGGACCGTCGTTTTAGGGATTGTAAAGTGCTCCGAAGTAAGTTTGGAAACTTGTTATCTTTAGATTTGTTTTGTACTTTGACCGAAGATTAGTCACGTTTCAAAACGTCGGAATATAAATATTTTATATAGAACTTAAAAAAAATTTAGCGTACAATAATGTCGGCTCATTACATCAGGTATACATATATGTTTGAATCGTCGTTTTAGGGGTTGTAAAGTGCTCCGAAGTAAGTTTGAAAACTTGTTATCTTTAAGTTTTTTTTCGTACTTTGACTGAAGATTATTCACATTTCAAAACGTCAGAATATAAATATTTTATATAGAACTTAATATCTTTTTTAGCGTACAATAATGTCGGCTCATTACATCAGGTATACATATATGTTTGGATCGTCGTTTTAGGGGTTGTAAAGTGCTCCGAAGCAAGTTTGGAAACTTGTTATCTTTAAGTTTTTTTTTCTTCATATTTTATAGGGTTTTAATTAATCTAGGAAGTCGCACGAGTTATTATTAATCGACAATAAATACTAAAATAACTAATTATCATTAAAAAATAATATCCAAAATTATATATAATATTAACATAAAATGTACATTTTATTTATAAATACACAATCTCCTAAGGCCTAAGGCCAACCCCACCACCCTCATTATTCAGTTTATGATAAATCTAAATTAAATTGTTTATATGTTATTTCTGGTTCAAAGTACAAAAAAAACCTAAAGATAACAAGTTTTCAAACTTACTTCGGAGCACTTTACAACCCTTAAAACGACGATCCAAACATATATGTATACCTGATGTAATGAGCAGACATTATTGTACGATAAAAAAATATTAAGTTCTATATAAAATATTTATATATCTTCGGTCAAAGTACCAAAAAAAAACTTAATGATAACAAGTTTTCAAACTTACTTCGAGGCACTTTACAACCCCTAAAACGACGATCCAAACATATATGTATACCTGATGTAATGAGCCGACATTATTGTACGCTAAAATAGATATTAAGTTCTATATAAAATATTTATATTCTGGAGTTTAGAAACGTGACTAATCTTCGGTCAAAGTACCGAAAAAAACTTAATTTTGAGTGATTTTCAAAGAACAAAGGCTGGATTTCAGTGCTTTTACGCACAGAATCTATGCGTAAAAGAACTTAAGTGTAAATGTACACTTTGGTCCTTTTATGCATATATTCTATGGGTGAAACCTATTTTTTTTTTTTTTTTTTAATGAGTTATTTTAATTTTAAAAATTTATTTTTAGATTATAAAAGTCTTGGGCTCTTCCGGACTCGGTAAGTAAAGGGGATGATGTCATCCTGCTCCACACGGAATAAATAGAGTTTAATGGGAGTGTTTAATAGTGCAACAGACAACAGTTAGCGAGGATATAAAAATTGTGGCTAGTGGTAAATATATTTGCATCATTAATAAAAGGTTGAATCAAGCTCTGAAAATAAAACCATTTTTAATAAAGTATGCTTAATGCCAAAATGAAGCCTTTCACATAAATCCAAAGAAATAGGGCCCAAGCCCCAAAGTAAGAATAAATTATTATCCAAGAGAGATTAAAAAAAGTTAGCACTCCATCCACGCTAATTCATGTGACGTTATTTTCATCTTTTTAGTCTATCTAAAAAAATATGATACTCTCTCCATTTCATAATAAGTGATATTTTTAGATTATGTACACTCTTAAAAAATTATTCACTCATAGAAAATTATGAGTGTTTTTATTAACATACTCTTAATTAATGCCTAGAAAAAGAAAAGTTACGTAATGATTCTTGATTATAAATAAGTGTAAATTTGGAAGAACAATATTAATTTCTTCTTGAAATACTACATAACTATTTATTTTAAAACAAAATAAAAAGCATAAAATACCACTTATTATGGAACGGAGGGAGTAGTATCTTTTTATACTTAATAACTTTAAAATATTCATTTTATCAGCAATAAGACGATTTATAGTCATAAAATATTTATGTTAGATCATAAATTATGGAGTATAAAAAAATTCTTAAACTTTATACTCCCTCTGTTTCAATTTGTTTGAACCTATTTCCTTTTTAGTTCGTGCCAAAATGAATGACCCCTTTCCTAATTTGGAAACAAATTCACTTTATGAATGATTTACAGCCACACAAATTTTCAAGCTTTATTTTGAACCACAAGTTTTAAAAGTCTTCCCTCTTTCTTAAATGTCGTGTCCAATCAAATGGGTTCATATAAATTAAAACGGAGGAAATATATCAAAATCAAATACATTCGTATTAATTGAGACGGTGGGAGCAAAGTTTTAGATCTGAGCTGTTACCTCTGTAGACAATAGACTGTAGACACGACTAGACACTAGAGAGGGGAAGGGAAAGACCATATGCACAGTAATGACTAAAAGACTCGAATTCTATCCACCTACCACAATTTGAATTATGACTATTTAGATTTTAGATTACGAACACTCCCTTTGGTAACTCTCTAAAAGTACACGTATATTTTTATTTTGGTGTTGACATTAAGCTTTGGATAAAAAGTGACAAAATCATTGTACGAATAGATGGTGCTGTATCTTGGAAAGGATAATGGAAGAGACATACCCACTATTTGTCTTGTGTTTGTAATGTTACGGGCAACTACTTTTTCTTGCATCGAGTGAAATTGAGTAGAATAAGATTAAAGTAATACCGTTTTCTATAATGACATCAGCATATAGCAATATTTTTTTATAGAGAAGGATTGTTATCAGAGGTGGATTCATGATTTAAACTCTATGTGTTCATCCTTAAGATTCTTAGTGTAAACCCGTCGTATTTTAAAAGTTATGGGTTCATGTCTACTATTTATTGCAGTTTTAATAAATTTTTACACACAAATTTATGCTCCATGTCAAAAGTTGGGGGTTCAATGGAACCCCCACCTAGCATGCTAGATCCGCCACTGATTGTTAAATACATATGTTATATTTAGTTTTCTATAATAACTTATAATAACAACAACCAACTTTATAACAATATGTTCTTTGTAAAATTATCCTATATAACAACTATTTTTTTAATATAATATTAACAATCTTTATGAAAATAGTATTTTTGATTATCAGTAATGCATATTTGACCCTTTAATACATTATTTATGATAAAGAATATTATAGGAATATTATTGACAAAGAATCTTTATATATGTATATATATAGGAATACAAAGTGTGATTAAGGTTAAAATTTTGTAATTAAAATAAAAAAATTGATTTTATGCTTCTTTTTTTACCTATAACAGCGAAATATTATGTAAATGTTAATGATTGTTATACACAATGATGTTATAGGTGTATAACAATCATTTTCTGTAACAATCAAAAACATTCGGACCCAACCGTGCTATTATAGAGAGGTTTTACTGGTGGATCAATATAGTATTGTTAGTTGTAAAACACAATTTCACTTCCCGATAATTTGAAGATTTAGAGCATAGACCCTTGTGGTCCGGTTTTTTCCGGGACCCGGCGCATAGCGGGAGCTTAATGCACCGGACTGCCCTTTTAGAGCAAAGAACCACCGATAGTTTCTGAAAATGGACGGATAATAAAGAAGAATAGCGATTTTGTATGCTTGGTAGAGTTGGGTTGAATTAAAATGTATATCTCTAAATTATGTATGAGAACATGTTTAAGTAGTGTATCGAACTTAATACACATGGATGCATAGTGCTTACAAAAAACTCAATATGGTGAGCGGTGGGGGTCTTAAAGTGCAATGAGTTGTTTGGATGAACAGATTTATAACTATTCAATTGGTTGTCATATTTCAATAATTGCAATTTTCGTGGAATTAAAAAGTTGGGGCAGTGCGAAATTTGGTTAGAGAAATTGCCTTGACTCAAGGCGCCGTTTGTCCGTGATGTTTCAATGTTTCATACTTTCTTTCCAATATTGTTCTTAGAACTGTATTTTTAGTTATATATTGGACTGAATTTCTGAATTCTTTTCTATAAACGAGCTTCAAATTTGAGAAAGTGATTTTGACCAGTTTTTCAAGTGAAAAATCTTTTTCATTCACAAAATTTTCACTTTTTATTAAGTTAAATGCATATCCAAAACACAACTTCAATATCCAAATATCCTTTCTAAACTTAACATCTAATACTATTTTTTTTAAATATCAAACTTTTTATATTCAAATGCCTAATAGCCTGCTTGGATTGGCTTAGGTCTTTTTAAGCGCTTTTGTAAGTTTTTGGGTAAAATAAAAAGTGCTTAAATGACAAAAATAAATCAAAAATCATAAGCTAGAATTTCTAACTTATGAAAAGCCATAAGTCCATCCAAACGGGCTCTAAGTGTTTGGTGTCTAATGGGTTCTAAGATATCTTTGGAGGGATTTAGCCACAACTAAGAAGTGTGGTATGCTAATAAAATTTCTTCGTCCTTAATCAAATATATCTTAGATTCGACCAATTGAAAATGGAGTTCTCGTCGGCAGAGATAGCCAACCGAGACATGAAGTGGGCCACTGAGGCTAAGCAAATGTTTATGGGCTTGGGGTGGTACCTTTTTGCCCGATCCACAGTCGAAAATAGGGATTCGGGTTGATTGGGCTCGAATAGAGGTTCCATTGTCTTCCCACTTCTTTTCGCTTGAAACTGTCATATTTTTATGTTGTGTTGTTTGATTAAATACAAAATTCTACATTAATTTGACTTGTGGTATCATATGCTATTTATGTTTAAATTCACTCCTTTGGTTCATTTTATTTGATCCTTATATCAAAAATAGATTTTTCATTTTATTTGTTCATTTAGCAAATTAAGATCGAGAGGTTTAGGAGGCGTTTGGCCATAAGAATTATTCACTGTTTTTTGGAATAATTTTTCACTTTATTCATAATCAGTATTTGGTTATTATTTTTTCAAATTCAAATTTAGAGTTGGATTTCAAATTTGAAAAAGTGCTCCAAACTTTTTTTTTTTTTTAACTCTATTTCTTTGGCAAAAGGTATAACGAAACATAATTCCATCTGCAACTTCAACTTCATAAATTTCAAATAAACTGAAAAGTATTTGCATGCAGTATGGACAAACGCTTACTTAATATCTTATTCCAATATTACATTTACCATTACGTAACTATGTAAAGTAATAGTGAGAAAAGGACCAAAATCATCCATAATGTTTGGGTTTGGATCAAAATCATACATATTCTTTCACATGGTGCACTAATAGTACATTATGTTTGCATAAGTGGTGCACTTTTAGTCACAATCCCAAATAAATTTAATGGAAAAGAACAAAAATGCCCCTGAACTTTTAGAAAAGGTATAAAAATACCCTTTATTCATCTATTTTGCTAAAACTACCCCTCAATTCAACTTTTTGGCTCATTTATTCCCCTTGACTAACGGACAACACTAATTTTTTTATTTTTTTTAAAAAAAAAAATTGCACATGACATTTTATTACTGAAAAATTGATTTATTCTTTTAAAAATAAATCTGAAACCTTGGAATTTTTTTAAATTTGGAAAACTTTTTTTTAACGAGTAAAACCTTGACTAACGGACAACACTAATTTTTTTTCTTTTCAAAATGTGAAAAATTGGATTTTTATAAAAATCTGATTTTTTTTTTTTTTTTATGGAAAAACTGTGTTTAAAAAACAACCAGAAAACTATCTTTTTTTAAATCTAGAAGAAAATTATGGAGTATTAGTTTTGCACATTTTACTTAAAAAAACAATCAGTTTTTCAGATTTAAAAATTGAATTTTCTAAAAAAAAAATGGGGTTTCCACCCGTTAAATTTTTTTTTCCAAACTTAAAAAAATTCCACATGTTTTAATGAAAATCCAATTCTGTTTATATATATATATATATATATATATATATATATATATATATATAAGGCTTACTACATTTGTTTTTTTAAAGAAATGGATGTTGAAAAATTATTTTTCCTTATTCTACAAATAACGATTTTTCAGATTTATTTTTAAAAGAATAAATCAATTTTTCAGTAATAAAATGTCATGTGCAATTTATTTTTTAAAAAAAAAATAAAAAAATTAGTGTTGTCCGTTAGTCAAGGGGAATAAATGAGCCAAAAAGTTGAATTGAGGGGTAGTTTTAGCAAAATAGATGAATAAAGGGTATTTTTATACCTTTTCTAAAAGTTCAGGGGCATTTTTGTTCTTTTCCGTTAAATTTATTTGGGATTGTGACTAAAAGTGCACCACTTATGCAAACATAATGTACTATTAGTGCACCATGTGAAAGAATATGTATGATTTTGATCCAAACCCAAACATTATGGATGATTTTGGTCCTTTTCTCAAGTAATAGTAGTCAAACTTAGATTTGCGAAGCATAATTAATAAGGATAATTTAGTAACATAAACCTCAAACAAATAGTTTCTTAAGGGAAATGCCAAGTTAATAAGGGTCAAGTAAAAATGGAATGGATGGAGTATACAATGTCGTTGATTGAACATTAATGAGCATTATATTTAAGATAAAAGGGAGATTATTAAAACTCGTGGTCTTAAATATGTCATAATATTTATATGTTCATAAAAAAATTAAAACTTGTAATTTTAAACATGCTACTATGACATTTGTGCTGTTATAAAAAATTATCATTAAGAATACAATGAAATGTTTAAACTAAATTATTTTAAATTTTAAGAAGAGGTATCTTTCTCGAGGGAAGGAATGAGAAAATAATGTCAACTGAGGAAGGATGTAATAGTACTGCAAGAAAATATCATAGTACTCCAATAGTTATCTAAATCGGAAGAGAAAACATTATAGAATTTTACTTTGACTAAATAATGAATTTAAATGAAAATATCATAGTACTCCAATATTTATCTAAATCGGAAGAGAAAACATTATATAATTTTACTTTGACTAAATAATGAATTTAAATTTTATAAAACTGTAAACGTTGAAGTACGTACTGTCAATATTATCAAGTCCCAAAAAAAGGGACTCTATTAAAAAGATGCACAAATCCTTTGGCCCTACCTTACGTTAGATACTCCAGAATAATTTCACAAAGGGTCTATTGAAAAGTTCTTTCATGTCGAATTCCAAAAAAAAAACTTTTATGGAAACGTAATGTTCAAATTGAATTTCCTTATTTTACTTGCATGACATTCCTCTAACCTTTTTTATTTATGAAGAAAGAAATAAAGGTCAAAAGCTTATTTCTGAGAGCCTCTTTTGTTGGGCTCGACAACTTCAATTCACAGGGCTAAATCCAGATCTCCTATATGTCTCGATTAATACTTTAATTTCAAATATAAAATCATATTGTTAGTTTCTCCACATTGCATTGTCTGTCTACGTTTTCCTTCATCTTAATATGCAGTTTGATATTCTACTTTTCTCGTTATAATTGTTCAGTAAGATCCAGTGAGAAAAATAAAACTCAAGAGTATATAAATGTTTGAAGTGATAAATTAGACAAAAATACACACTTCTGATTGCTGCTTATAATTAACACAGTGCCAATGCCGGGAACTGCCATGCTGCTACCTAGGAGAAAGTCCTTCAAGTGCTCTATAATACTCTCTGGGCTACCACACCACTTATTTATTGAGTTCTATAACAGTACTAAGCTTGACTAAGGAGTTTGGATTGCTTATTTTAAGTGCTTATTGACTTTTAAGCTTTTTTCTATTTGTTGTAGTGTTTGGAAAAGACAAAAGTGTTTTTAAGCACTTACTTTTAGGTTAAAAAAGTACAAAAATAAACCAAAAAAAAATAAAAAATTGGATATTACTAACTTATGGCTTTTAGGCACGATTTGATAGTTGTTAACTTATGGAACTATCCATCTGATAGTTGTTGGTAACTTGGTATTAAGGAGAAGTTTGTGGCATTAAGGAGAAGTTTGCACCTGGTTTCTGTCAAGATGGATGGTTAACACCAACTGGAAAATACACAATACAGAGTGGTTATGCATGGAGCAGAGGAGCAGGCAGTGAATGGCAACAATGGAGGGCAGTTTGGAATAATATGAATGTACCAAAGCACAGCTTTATAAGCTGGGTGGCAATGCACAAAAGATTACTCACATGAGACAGGTTGAAGAGGATGGGTATAAGTCAAGAAGAAAATTGTTTGTTATGTGATAGGCAAGGCTGTAAAAGTAGGTGCAAAGCTGTGTTTGACAACATTCACATGTCCAGCAAATCTATCATCCATCAAGTTATCACGTATGTTTCCATCATCCTTCATTACCAGTTTCCTAGTGCTCAATTACCTGTCAAATGGTTGGAGATATGTAGCACTATTGAGAATGCCAAACAATATATTACTATTCAACCTATCCAATGGGCAAAACCTGATCTAGGTTGGACAAAGCTTAACATTGATGGGTGCTCCAAAGAAAGCCCGGGCAGTTCACGTGGAGGTGGAGTCCTAAGGGACAATACTGGAAATATTTTGGCTGCTTTTGTAGAATACTATGGTGATACCTCTAACAATATGGCTGAAGCAAAAGCCCTTTTGAGTGGTGTTCTTCTCTGCCTAAGAAAGGGAATATCCAATGTCATTGTTGAATCTGATTGTCAACTTATAATCAACATGATCAATCACAAAATGAAGACTCCTTGGGCATTCCAACTCATCATTGATCAAATCACCAGACTCTCTAGCAATGCCAATTTTTCTTTTGTTCATATTTACAGAGAGGGTAACATGGTTGCTGACAATCTTGCCAACATTGGTGAATTTCTTAAGAACTCTGTTGCTTATGATCATATTGATTCACTGCCTGAATCGGTTAAATCACTCATCAGAATGGATCTTCAAGGAACTACCAATTTCAGAATAAAGTCAAGAAAAAACCATATTGTTTTTAATGATGCAATCCGTAAAGCACATTGACATTCGCTTTCTGTTGATCTCTCTAGTTACATCTCCTCACGATAACCCACATGAGATTGGAAGCTGTTTATATTACTCTTCCTCTCATCTTTTGTATATCATAGTGACTAACTTCACTTCTCACATCATCCGGGAGGCTATGGTTTATGTCCTCCTCCATGTACTACTCTTTTTGATAAACTACAGGTTCAGGGTCATGCCTAAACCCTGACATCCACTATTGGTGAACTTTTGCTTTAAAAAAAATGTGATAGGCAAGCTGAGACACTAGATCATTTGTTCTTCCAATGTGATTTCTCTAAAGCTCGTCTTACTATCCTATTTCAGTGGGTACAAATACATATACAGAATGTGGATCTTACTAGTATTTGGACAAGAGTTGCTAGAAGGCCTCAAGGGGGAATGAGTAGGAAATTCCTCTGGACACTGGTGACAACACTGATCTATCATATATGGATGGCAAGGAATGATGCATTATGGAATCAAAAAAGTCCCCAGACCCCAGGTGCTATGTAGATCAATCCAACAGGAATGACATGCTAGAGTTGTACATATAATGTTAAATCACCAAATCTATCACGAAACGAAACAATAAGAAATTAGGTTTGAGGGTCGGTGAGAGAGAAGAGAAAGAGAGAGCCTTTCATTCATCTTGAAGAAGAAAGAGAAAAAATGAATAATCTGTTTTCCCAAATAACTTGGGCTCACATGTAAGTAGTGACCAGTAGTGACCCGTAAATTAATTACAATTGGGCCGAGCCCGATACAAATTAAACAAATACAAATCAGTTGGATCAGCCCATATCACGTATTCTAACATCCCCCGCAAGTTGGAGGGTGATAAGACACCCAACTTGAGAAGGTGGGAATGGTGAGTAGACCCAGTCAAAATCTTAGTGAACATATCAGCCAACTGAGTGGCACTTGAAGTGTAAGAGAGAGCGATCAACCCATCAGCCAGTTTGCTCCGGACAAAATGGTAGTCAAGCTCGATGAGCTTAGTCCTCTCATGGAACACCGGATTCCTGGCAATGTGAAGAGCTAATTGATTGTCACATAACAGAGGGACTGAGGAAGGAGCAGGCAGTCCAAGATCAACAAGCAGCCGAGATAACCAGGTGAGCTCAGCAACTGCCTTGCTCATGGACCTGTATTCAGCTTCAGCCGAGGAAAGGGAGACCACTGGTTGTTTCTTGGACTTCCAACCAATCAGGCTGCCACCCAGCAATATACAGAAACCAGAAACTGATCGCCTGCTATCAGGACATGAGCCCCAATCACTGTCACAGAAAATACTAAGAGAAAAATCAGGTGTATTGTTGAAGAAAATACCCACATCAGAGGTCCTCTTAAGATATCGAAGGAGATGTAGGGCAGCTTTCATATGGGGAACACAGGGCCTCTGCATGAATTGACTCAAGTGTTGCACAGCAAAACAAATGTCAGGCCTAGTGTTGGTTAAAAAATTCAACTTCCCTACCAAGCACCTGTATTCCTCTAGTTTAGGTAACACATCTCCAATACCAGCCTGGAGTTTTACATGCATTTCAAGAGGACATACTACCGGAGAGGAGTCAATGGCATGAAAATCAACAAGTAAATCATGGATAAATTTCTTTTGGTGCAAAAGAACCCCATCAGGAGAGTGCACCACTTCAATGCCCAAGAAGTAGTTCAGAGAACCCAAATCTTTAATTTTGAACTGCTCATGTAGAAAAGCTTTTAAGGAAGCAATTTCATGTAGATCAGTTCCAGTTATAATGATGTCATCCACATACACTATGAGCAACACCACAGAGTGAAGAGTTATTTTGGTGAAGAAGGAGTAATCATTCAGGGAATGAGAGTAACCTTTTGAACAAAGGGACTGATATAATTTGGCATACCACTGCCTGGAAGCCTGTCTGAGGCCATAGAGAGACTTTTTCAACTTACAGACCAATTGAGTAGAAGAAGAGGGAATAGATAGGCCAGGAGGAACTTTCATAAACACTTCCTCATCTAAATCTCCATGGAGGAAGGCATTATTGACATCTAGTTGGTATAAAGGCCACTGTTTCTTGACAGCAACAGCAATTAAAGTCTTAACAGTAGACATCTTAACAACAGGTGAAAAAGTCTCATGGAAGTCTATGCCCTCAACTTGTGTGTCACCTCTAACTACAAGCCTAGCTTTATACCTCTCTATGGAGCCATCAGCCTTGTATTTAACTTTGTAGACCCACTTACATCCAATAGGTTTCTTACCAGGTGGAAGTTCAACAATGTCCCATGTGTGATTCAATTCTAAAGCATCAAACTCCTTCTGCATAGCAGTTTGCCAGGCAGGGACTAAGACTGCCTGAGAGTAAGTGTGAGGCTCAAACACATGAAGTTGACTAGAAGTAGAAGGGACAGACCCAGAACTATGGGAAGATGGAGCAGACTCAAAAAATTGTGAAGTGGACTGGCAAACATAGCTATCAAGGTAAGAAGGTCTGGTGCGAGGTCTGGAAAAAACTCGAGAAGGATGAGGTAAAGTGGGTGGGGGAGGAGGTGGAGCAGGAGGAGGAAAGGTGGGAGCAGGGGAAGGAGGAGGAGAAAAATCAGGAGAATTAGTGGCACATGATGGAGGAGGCTGTTGTTGGGCAGAAACAGAAGTAGGGGGAAAAGGATCATCAAAACAACTGAATAGGTAAGGGGACAGTGTGAATGAAGGTGGTTTGGAAGTAAGAGTGAAAGGAAAAATGTGTTCATGAAACACAACATCCCTGGTCACAAAAGTCAGTTTGGAAGTGAGACTATATACCTTATAGCCTTTCTTGGCAAAAGGGTAACCCAAAAAGACACATGGCATGGCTTTGGGCTGAAATTTGTCCCTTTGAGGTTTGGGAATGGTGGAGTAGCATAGACAACCAAAGGCTTTAAGATGAGAATAATTTGGCTGTTTATCATATAGAATTTCATAAGGACTTTTGGCATTTAACAAGCTGGAGGGGAACCTATTTATTAGATATGTGGCAGTAAGGACACAATCTCCCCAAAATCTGATGGGGAGGGCAGACTGGAAAAGAAGGGCCCTAGCAGTTTCTAACAGGTGCCAATGCTTCCTCTCTACCACCCCATTTTGTTGTGGAGTGTGAGGGCAGGTGGTCTGATGGAGGATGCCTTTGTCAGAGAAGAAGGTGGAACCAGCAATGCTGGAGCCTAATTCCAGTGCATTGTCACCCCTAACAATCTTAACTTGCAATTGAAATTGATTTTCTGTCATAAAAATAAAAGATTTTAGTTGATCAAAGGCATTGCTTTTAGCTCCCATTAGATAAGGCCAAGTAGCCCTAGAGAAGTCATCTACAATGGTTAAGAAATACTTGGATCCATTTGTGGTTGGAGTGTGATATGGATCCCAAGTGTCAATGTGAATCAGTTGGAAGGTCTTAGTGGTTTGAATACTACTATCAGGGAAGGGCAGCCTGGTTTGTCTTGCCAAGGGACAAACAGGACAAGGGAAAGACTGCTTTTGTGACAGATTTCTAAGCCCATGTATGGTCCTCATTTTTGAAAAAGGAATGTGACCCAACCTATAATGCCATATCATATCTAATTTGTTAAAATGTGATGCATTAGCATGAGTAACAATACTGCCATTAGGCACATGAACAGGTAAAACAGGACAGGTATTAGGAATGGGTGATGTTGTATTATTAGGAACAACAGTGGTATCAAAAGTTACATCATGAGCAGAATCAGTATGTATACCAGAAGAAAAATCAGAAGCATCAGGAAGGACATTCTTATCAGATAATGCAGAATTACAAACAGTTGAAACAGTAGGAGTGGGAGAGATAGATGTAACAGAGGTTGAAGAGCTAGGCAGAACCAACTTGTAGAGGCCTTTATCCACTTTACCAAGAACCAGAGGCTTCTTCAAGGAAGGGCCCTGTATAACACATAGATACTTGGTAAATAGAACAAAGCCATCAAGTTGTGACAGTAATTTGTGAATAGATATTAGATTGTATTGGAAACTAGGAACATAGAGGACATGGTCAAGTACTAGGTTGGGAAATAGGGTCATAGACCCAACATGATTCACCTTAACCTTATATCCATTAGGTAAAGATACAAGATAAAGTATAAGAAGGGTCTGAATATTTGTAAGGAGGTGTTTATGTGATGTCATATGATCAGTGGCTCCAGAGTCTATGATCCAGATAAAGGAACCTACTTCAGACATCATACATGATTTGAGCACAACACTATGATCAAGCAGCTTACCAGCAAAATTTGCAGAAGCAGAGAGGTGTGGATTGCCATATGGATCAAAAGTGAGCAATCCCTGCTGAACCAGTGTCATAAGCTGGTTTGATTGTTCCTTGGAAAAACTAGGGATTGGATATGCATCAACACTAGGATTATCAGACACAGTACCAGCAGCATCTAAGCCAGAGGACTGAACATGAGCAGCTACTGATGAATTATTAGGAAGACCAGTTTTCCTGTTGGAATTGTTTGGTGTGTTAGCTTGCTTATTTTTTGTAAATTTGAAACTTGGGGGAAAACCATGAAGTCTGTGACACTTCTCCATGGTATGACCAGTTCTCTTGCAGAACTTGCAGAAAAGTCCTGATGTGGCATGATCAAAAGTAACCTTTGAGGGATAGGACTGCTTGGACACACCAACATAGAAGGATGCAGAATTGGTAGAAAGCTGTGATGAGGAGGAGACTTGTCTTTGTGTCTCATCAGATAAGAGCATACCATATACAGCACTCATGGATGGAAAAGGTTTGAGTAGCAAGATATTGCTCCTGGTCTGAATGTATGTATCATTCAAACCCATGAGGAATTGGTACACTCTTTGAACATTTTTGCATACTCAGACTTAGCACTACAAGTACAACTACGAGCCTTAGCAACAGACAAAGAAGCAATCTCGTCCCAGAGCTGCTTGATCTTGTTAAAGTAAGAGGCTATGTTAAGTGATTCCTGAGATATATGAGCTAGTTCTTTCTTTAATTCGAACACTCTTGCAGCATCTGCCTGACCATACCTCTCTTCTAATTCAGCCCAAATGTCCTTAGCATACTCTGAATATTCAACACTACGAGCTATTTCTTGGGTCATTGAGTTTGTCAACCAAGAGACTACTAGATCATTACACCTTTGCCACTGGCGAACTAGAGGGGAGTCCTCTGAGGGACTCTCAGAATTAGAATCTATCAGACCCAATTTGTTTCTAATAGAAAGAGCGACCAAAATATGCCTTCTCCAACTACCATAGCAAGTTCCATCAAACGGCACCGGAACCAAAGAGTTTCCTAGCACATCTGATGGATGCACGTATAGTGGATGGCATGGATGAGTGTAGTCATCCTCATGAAACACAGCACGAGACTGAGGTGAGCTATTAGTAGGGTGAGAACCAGTGAGAGTGGGACTATCGTCCGGCATTTTACCAGTTTGAACAACAACGATAAAGTCACAATTGAAATCCAAGTTTAAACAACAACGAAATCACAATTCAAGTTAAAGACATGCAGTTTACACAACAAGGTTGATTGATAGAACGAAATTACCCGATTTCCATCCTCTTTCGGAAATTAGAGAGAAACGAAGACCAAATAGACAAATTTAGGTCAGATTGAACTCGAACCAGTAGCGACTGTTCACTCGAGCACAAACAAGCAATCAACAAACTCACACCAACAAGATTAGGGCAATATCAACTGATACGAACACATATTAGGGCAAAATCGACTGATACGAACACAGATTAGGGCAAAATTAGGTTGGAAACGACGATTCCTCGCATGAGCAACCACAACAAGCAACAATCTCATGCGAATGAAACCAGAAACACGATTCGTGGTAACTAGAGGTGATTTCTGACGAAGAACTTCGATATTTTCACAAAATATAAACTGAGTAGCGGAAGCACAAGAAATCGTGGTCAGATTTCACGAAGATAGCATCGATCTATAGGTGATGAGCAGATCGTATGGGATCTATGCTCTGATACCATGTTAAATCACCAAATCTATCACGAAACGAAACAATAAGAAATTAGGTTTGAGGGTCGGTGAGAGAGAAGAGAAAGAGAGAGCCTTTCATTCATCTTGAAGAAGAAAGAGAAAAAATGAATAATTTGTTTTCCCAAATAACTTGGGCTCACATGTAAGTAGTGACCAGTAGTGACCCGTAAATTAATTACAATTGGGCCGAGCCTGATACAAATTAAACAAATACAAATCAGTTGGATCAGCCCATATCACGTATTCTAACATATAATACATAGGAGACAGAGATATAAAGATAGGGACTGGATAGAAGGTGTTATAGCTAGAATTAATGGTTAACTGGAGGAATAGGAGATGGAGCAATGGCTTAGTTTTGTTTGTTCTTTTTTCTTTCTGTTACTAGCAAAGTTGTAAAATGACTGAAGTTTGGGTTATCAATATTACAGTTTGTTCGACCAAAAAAAACTTTTTGCTTATAAGCTACTTTTAAAAGCCAATCCAAACACCCTCTAAGAAGGGAGAAAGTTGACTTTTGAGAAAGAAAAGCTCACTCATAGAATTATCACGTGACGGTTTTTCTTTCTTCTTACTACTATTTCCTCCATCCTGGCACAATTTGACAAGGCACAAAGTTAAAAAAAAAAAAAAAAACTTTTGAGATTTGTGGTTCAAAATAAATCTTATATATTTGTGTGGTGGTAAATAATCTCATAAAGTTAAATTATTTTTAAATATAGAAAGATGACATTTTTTTTAGACAACCCAACAAGGAAAGTATGCCACATAAATTGGGACAGAGGGTACTATTTTCCATCAAACCGGCTAAAATGATGGTTACTCTCTTAAATTCTTTTTAAACATGTAGTGACCACAAAATTTACACGACATCCAGTTTTACCCTCATTATTTCATACTCCTATGTTTTACTATACTTCATTTTAAAATAACTAAAAATCTTGTACGATATGGTTACATAGTTATCCTGAATATGTTCTAGATAATTTAAAGCTTTTTACTCTTCTTTTGATTCATGTGTAATATCATACTATGATGCTCAAATGAAAGAAAAAGGAATATACAATAAGGTGAGACGAAGGGAGTTTTTTAGAATAATTTGTCAATATTCTTCTTGTGGTGTATGTTTTTCGATTCAATATGTTATTCCTGTTGTGCATCTATTAAAAGGGATTTTTTTTAGAATAATTTGTCAATATTCTTCTTGTGGGGTACGTTATTCGATTCAATATGTTATTACATCTATTAAATCTTTGTAATTGAGCTTCACCACACAATTTGGTGCACGTGTTTTCAATGAAAGGCAACAAAAATTGTGGTATATATTATGGAAAAACATATATGAAACGAAATGGTGCTTTCAACAAAGATTGTTAAAAGGACACAACTTCAACTGCGTTTCTTGCTACTTCAATTTAAAGGACCTTTACGACAAACACAGCAACATATCAAGAACTTGTCCCTCATTATATACTTCCATATAATTTGACAATTATGGAGTCATGATCGAACAAAAGCAACACAACGGTTCAAGGAATTAGAGTCCTAACCATTCCGATACCTTTTTTATTAGTACAATAATTGATCATATATATAAATTCTTATTTTAATATGGATCCGGGTTGACCCATAATCCATATGGGTGACCGGAATCTACTTTCCTTCAATAATAATAAAAGTAGTTGGTCATGCTATTCTATTGGTGGGACTTTTAAGTTCTGTGATATGATGCAGAATTTGAATTAGCACTTGTTGAATAGGTACTGCTTGCTGTATTACCCTTCCTGGATTTAGATTTAAGGGTTATCTACACTAAATATTCATGTATTGACTCAATTACGGATAGAACTCCTATATTTTAAATCAAACACTTACACCCACTATATTATGAAAGTCCTGTACTTACACCTCCATGATGTTATCCCTTTTCTTAGAAAAATTAAACCTTTTATATAGTGAAAATCTTACACAAATAAAACTTCATCTAACTAAGTATGTTTTAAATAATTTTGAAGTGAAAGAAATAAAAAAGAATAGAAAAAGAGAAATTTTTACACAATAGATATTATAATTAAATAAAATTACAAATAACATACATATTTAAAGTGTAAGAAAGTTATTACTGATAGTTGATATATCTTATTAAATAATTCGTGATTGATTTTTCACGTTTATGAGTTACGAACTATAAATGTTTCAAAAAATATTTTATCTTTTTAATCAAAGACATTAATTAAAAAAAATTGTTAAATTTTTTATCTTCATTTTAAAATTTCATAAAAGTAATTCCGATCCAAAAAACATCTTAGTTATAGTTTTAATTGTCTTTTAATAATATATTATAATATATTAGAGTTATGGGTATAAATATGGTCTTATTTGTGTTGGCATTGAATGTGTTGACAAGTCACATTCAAGGAGAGATGCCTTGATGCATGTTGTTTGCGGATGATATGTACTTATAGATGAGACGCGCAGCAAGGTGAACGCTAGGCTAGAGGTTTGGAAATAGACCCTGGAGTCTAAAGGTTTCAGGTTAAGTAGGACTAAGCACTACACCAAAAGAGGCTATTAGCGGCAATAAATTTTCCTTTTAGCAGCAATATTTAATGCCACTAAAACATCTACCAGCAATTGATTAAATGTCATGCAATCCAGGGTCGCTAAAGCCTCTAGTGGCATTTACTATGAATGCTGGTAAAGACCCATATTATTGCCATTAAAAATAATTACTATTAGCGGCATTCTTCAGCGGCAATTAATATTGCCGATAAAGCTACCTTAGAAATGTGATATCAAACATTTTTGCGGCTTTTATTATTGCCGACAAAAATGCAATAATTGCCACTAAAAGAGACATGTTTTAGTGGCAATTCTTATAACTGCTAAAACTGCCATGCATTCACCTTCACCACACATTTAACTAATGACTCTTTTATAGCATTAAAAATAAAAAATCACAAGCAAAATTAACTCGAAGAGAGTAATAGACGGTCAAAACAACGTCATTCACTTAAACCAAGAACAATCAAGCTCAATACATCCACTTCTTGTCTTCTAGAGGTAAAAAAAAAAAAAGTAGGAATTATCAAAATAATAAGAATGTGTTCAAGTTACCCCCAAAAAATAAGAATGCATTCAACGGAAAAACAAGGAAATTGAGCCATTATTTCTTTTCCTAGAGAAACTATGGCAGCTTAGATCACGACCATATGCAATAACTGGAGGATCTTTAGTAGAGTTATTTGAAATCTGTCCAGACATAAAGGAGAAAAATAAGTCAATTTTGACAGTCAAAATACAAATTTACTGAAATAAATTGCATGAACGAAAAGCAGCGTAGCAATGCCTGCACCCACTTTAATATTTCCCAAAAAAGAAAGAAGAAAAATAAGACAGGGAAAGCAGCAAACATAAAATGACTCTGAAGGCAACAGCGGGCTCAAAACAAGTCTTTTAATTTCTATCCGGAAAAGTGGCAGTTACCAAAATGAGGTTCAAGATATCTGCATACTCAAACATCTGCTCAACTTATTAGGCTTTATCTCTTTCTGATCTTCCCTTCAAATTTGAAATTTCATTTGCTAGTACATGAAGCTTGGTGTTTGTGTAATCCTAATAGATTGTTTCAGTTGGACATACAAATAGGAAAGGTGATATCTTGAACTTCACTAATCAAAATCACTTCTTTCAACACGAATACAACAACTTTTCCGAAAAGACTGAAGCTTTTCCATGTAATCAAACAATGTAAAAGAGATACAATCAAATAACTGCCATCCACAATTCCAAATTACAATATTTAGTGACCACAGCAGCCCCATCAATATGAACATTACCAGCTAAAAACCAATCACCAAACTCAACAACAACACAACTTTCACATAAAAAATTGATCTTGCATCCTGAAAGGTCCAGGATTTTATTTACCATTACCTGTGCCGCCCTTCCCCCAGAAATATAAAAAATAGAGGTAAACAGAAATCCCTAAGATACTAGCAAGTACTCCCTCTGTCCCAATTTAGTGCCAGGATAGATACTCTAAAGCAGTGTTACCAGATATGAAAAAGACCTGTCTCTGTCCCAAACCAAACATTCAACAATAAGCCAGCCCAACTTAGCAGCACCATAAACACATCTCTCCCTCTCAGCACAACTTCTAATAACTATAAAAAATTCGAGCATTTCCACCCGTGACTACAAATTACCACAAAAAAGAGAAACCAACAAGACACACCAATAACTGATATAGCATCTTTTCCAGCTTAATACCAATCCCAATATCAAGATCACATCTTTCTAATAAAAAAAAAAAATATCAAAAATCCCTTCTTTTGATGACCGAGAAGTTCGTCTGGAGCCGACCCTTTGGGCCAACAGCAGCCTTTCTAAACCGAGAAAATAGGAAAGCTAGAAAAGAATACAATCTAGGAAGTAAGTTCACAAATATATCCCATGAAATCTTTCATAATAATATCCTAAAAATAGAGAAGGTTTCTAGTCAATACACACTAGGCAGAGATCATGAGAAAAGAACAAAATATTGTTCGCCAGTTTCGCTTCTCAACAAAACAAGCTGTGCTATTATTTTCAATCGCTGTTTTGAACCTTCTAAGTTAATGAAATGAAGTGCTTTACCAAACTAGATTGAAGGAGATAATTAAAAGAAGAGAAGAAATGGTTTACCAAAGAAAGAACCACAAATGAGGATTTACCAAAGAAAAAATGGTTGATATGCTCTCATGTATGGTAAAAGAGATTACCTTGCGAGAAGAAAGAACTTGTTGTCACTAACTACTTGACCAGTATAACCTTGTTCATTGCCACTATTGGCATCGGGAACCTAGCAAAATTAACACACTAGATAACAGAATTTTCTTGTAAAGCTAAATTTTAAGAACAAAAGTTTAAAACTTTGAAATCGGATCACCTGTCTAGTGCTTCCATTGTTTTGACGTCCATATAATCCAGTAGGAGCATATTTCCACATGACTTGTCTCATCCATGATAATTCGGAAACTAGCATCTCTTGATTTTTTTTCATCAAAGCAATTTCTTCATTCTGTTTTTTTATCAACTCATTTATTTGTTCATCTTGTTTTTTGTTCAACTCCTTTAACTCATTTGTCTCTTGTTCCAACTTATGTGCAGCTTCATTTGATAAACCATCAGCAACAACATTTCGTAAGGAAGATTTACTACCCCATAATAGAGAAGGTGTTGGACCAAGTCCTAAACCACGAACATAGCCACTTTTTTCATTTCCCAACACTTGAGAATACACATCTCCTTCCCAAGCAACACTACCATGAGGTTGTTCATAAGGTGTCTCGTTGTTACTCAAATTCTCTTGCATCATGTCCTGAGAGTAATTAAGATAACACTCAATGAAATAATAACATAGTGCAGTGGAGGACGAACTAAAATTAAGACAATGATAAGGCTGAGAAGGAAAATCTTACAACTGTATTTGAAGACTCCTCATCCAATGGTCTACCATCCTTACGCTTTGTATGTGTCAATATGTAAACTTCTGCACGTGTAGGCTCTATTCCATCTATAGCCTAATAAAGTTAAATTGATGTCAAACAATCAGACATGAAAAAATAATAATTCAAGATTCTTATAGTATGTAAGTTACACATGAATACCTTTTCATTCATCAGGGTTGCTATGCTTTTGGATCCTCCTGTGTGAGGCATCTTTTGCTTAGCCCTACTGATTCTATTTGCTTGACTGTGCTTCTGTCATTGCAACACAAACTATTACTCACTAATAGTACTTACGCATATAAGGTAAACTTATAATCAAAGTCAGTAACAACATAACAGTCCATATCCCCTTATACATGCCTTTGTAACAACAAATTAAACTCTCTTTCTTAGTTAAGTTTGTTTCAATATCTTAAGTATTTAATGGAACACTTGCAGGGGAGTCTCACAAATTTTGAGTCAAACATGTACTCACTAACCTTTGCTTTATGACAGAGCCAATACGAGACGAGCCAGTCCATTGATCCCTTGGTAAGTGACTTGGTCTATTTTTCATCAAGGCGTCTTTGGTCTTATATTTGGTCACATACATAGTCTTCATACTACAAATGGTTTGTGCAATTTTATCTACAAGTAACTCTTAACACTTCCAATTTAAGCACTTTGCTATAAAGCACCCGAAAGAATGATCACAGTTCAATTAAAACAGAACTCACTTTTCTATCTGTCGATCTCCGTAAGGCAATAGGAAGAAGTTCTTGCACTATAACATTGCAATCATGAGTTTTTAGTCCTGATAAGTTTCGTTTGCAAATGCAACGTGAGATATTAGATGCATAGCCATGTGGAAACTTAACATTTTCTAATACTTCATAGAATAACCTCTTTTCCTTCGGCGACATTGTGAAATAAGTAGGAAGAAGATATGTCCTCCCACTAGCTCGTCTTTGAGGCCATAAGCTTGGTCTTATATTCATCTCCTTCAAGTCCAACCGAGCTTCTAAGTTGTCTTTTGATTTTTTACCAAGGCCCAATAATGTATAAATCAGGTTATCGCATATGTTCTTTTCTATATGCATCACATCAAGGTTATGACGCACCAAATTATACTCCCAATAAGAAAGATTGAAAAAAGTACTTTTCTTTTTCCACGTATTTTTCGTCACCCCGTTTGCCTTTTCACTCAACTGGCCGAGGGTGAACTTTATGCCTCTAACTTGCTTTAGAACTTGTGACCCGGATATTGGAGAAGGTGCAGGTCTTAATTCTTTAGTTCCATCAAATGATTTTGCATCATTCCGATATTTATGCCCTTGCTTCAAGAAACGTCGATGGCCCATGAAACAAAACTTTTTACCATGTTTCAACCTTTTAGATTGAGTGCTTATGTTGCAACAAGGACATGCAAATTGACCACTAGTGCACCATCCTGATAGAGAACCATAAGCTGGAAAACCGTTTATGGTCCACATGAGAGCAGCTTGCAATTGAAATGTCTCCTTAGAAAAGGCATCATAGGTTTCTACCCCCATACCCCACAAATCATTTAACTCTTCTCTTAAAGGTTCGAGAAAGACATCAATATTATTTCCAAGTCTTTTTTGCCCGGGAATGAGCAAGGACAAAATGAAAAACTCTTGTTTCATGCACAATCATGGTGGAAGATTATATGGAATCAAAATCACTGGTCATGTACTGTAAACACTTCGCATCGTGCCAAACGGATTAAAGCCATCCCTAGCTAATCCTAGGAGAACATTGCAGGAATCTTTAGCAAATTCTAAATGTCTAGTGTCAAAAACTTTCCAAGCTTCAGAATCTGCAGGATGTCATAGAACTCCATCTCTATTCCGTTCTTCATGATGCCATCGCATCAATTTAGATGTTTTTGAAGACACGAATAATCTCTGGAGTCTTGGTTTTAGAGGAAAGTGTCTTAGGACATTGGCTGGAATTTTTTTGCCACTATTTTTCCATCTAGAAGCTCCACAGATTAAGCAATTATTGACATCCTTATTAGAAAATTCCTTCCTAAAAAGCATGCAATCGTTGGGACAAGCATGGATCTTTTTGTAATTTAACCCCAAGCCCTCAACTAACTTCTTGCTCTCATAAAATGAAGGAAGCAACTTCTCACCCTGGTAATGCATCCTTCAATAAACCAAGCAAAGCATTAAAAGACTCATTTGACCATTTGAATAATAGTTTTATACGGTAAAGTTGAAGCAAAAATGACAGTCTACTGAATTTCTTGCACCCAGGGTAAAGTTCTTCATTTGCATCTTTCATGAGTTGATCAAACTTATCCACCTCTGGATGAGGTTGATTTCCCGATGAATGAGGATTATTCTCCTCTAAGTTTGGCTCTATCTCTCCTTCACTGGTGTTATCATCCAAAAAATGGGTGATGCTTCCAAAAGCATCATGTATCATTCCTCTCATATCATTGCCCTGAAAGCTTCTTGCCTGTCGTTATTTTCTTCGATACTTGTTGATCCATTGAATGACTCCCCATGACAAAACCAATTATCATATGAAGGCATAATACCATGAACCACGAGATGATCATATGCCATTGCCTGATTTACTTGATAGAATAGCACACATTGTGTACATGGGCATGAAATTGTTTCTCCATTATGTTTTTTCACGAAAGGTGTGGTTCAGAAAATTTTCTACTCCGTCTAAATACTCTTTACTGACTGTACTATAATCGATCCATCTTTTACTTCTAGAGTTCTCCACGATTGTGCAAGAAACTGATTACTTTTCTGCAATTACAATACAAACACTTTAGCATACTTGTAAAGTTAAATTATAGGAACAAAAGTTAAAGCTTTGAAATCAGATCACCTATCCAGAATTTCAGTAGGAGCACATAGCTGTTTTGAAATTCTGAAAACTTGTGGCAACACGGTTTGAAACTCGATACATAATGGGTCTGCCCCTCTAAGCTTCCGGGCTTAAATACCAAACTTTTGTATGCGTCGGAGTTCGAATAGAACCCATGATGTGCGTCTAACCTGCACATCACAATTTATGTTCCTATCACAAGACCAAAGCCTCGGGAGCAGGACATAGTCATTCCAATCTTAACATAATAAACAAGAAAGATACAAGACATTCCCACTTTGACGGCAAGTTGGAGCAGCAAAGTCTCTACAAAATCCTTTAAGAACCTACTTATACATGTCACAAATAAGGTATCCACAAACTACATTATCACATCTTACCTTCAAGTGGAAGCGTTTAGCCCACGTTTTACCTTTAAAAAAGCGTTACGCTAAGGTGATTTCTTATTCAACCAACTGAGGCTATTAGTAAGTATTTTATGGACCATAGTGAACCCCCATCCAGTTAAAAACAAAGGCAGCAATGAGTCGAAAAAACAACTTAGAAGGTCAAATAGAAGAGAACCCATGAATACAACAAAAACTAGTTCATTTTCTTTCCAATTAGAACATGATAAACAAGAAAGTATTAAGTCATTACCCACATTGACATCTACTTCCACATTGACAACAACTTGGAGTAGCAAAGTCTCTATGGTATCCTCTAAGAAACCTACTAATATATATCACACTGAATATAACTAGGCAAACAAAGAGTCAACAACCGTGTCATTTTTATAAGGAACAAGAATCACCTAGAGTAAACAGGGGTATAAACAAGGCCTTTCTTTCATAGCAATTAATTCTGGATACTAAAGTATATAAAATTTAAGGCAGCATGCAACAGACAATACATTAAAAAAATAGAACAATAAACTTAGAGTCATGGCTTCTACTTTCCAGTTGTACAAGCACAAGTCTAAATTTGCGACATATGAAGTGAAAAATAACTTTTGGTCTAGAACCTTTAGATGCAGCACACTAAACAACAAGATTCCGGCTTCACAACTAGAATTTAAAAAATGGATCTTACTAACATGGCATAAGCTAACGATCAGTGCATTTTTATTAATAACCTAGGTAAGACTCATCCCTTTTGACATCTAAAAGGAATGTGCAGTGACAAACTTCTTCTTCCACATAAAAAAAAATGATCAGCACCTCATTAGAATAATGCAACACAAAAGAAAGTACCCTTTTATTAATATGGGAAGTAAAGTACCATTTCTACCCATAAAAATAAAGTATTTTTTCTACCACATGAAAAAGAAAAGTACTCTAAAACAACATTAACATAATATTCAGCTCAAGTAAAATCCCTACTGATGTGTTTTCTACGTATTTGACTCATACATTTATATTTTACAAATAAGAAGACCATATGCTGGAAAACCGATTCTTCCACATAATGATATAGAAACACTCTTTAGAATTTACGAACATACTTAAAAAATACACCAGTCCTAACATTATGACTTTAGGTGAATGCAAGAGTTAACATCACCAACGAGAAAGAACATATCCTACACATAATTTAATTCATCTATAGCAGAACAGATTTCGACATAGCTGAATAATGGATGCTCTAGGACATAAACTAGCTCGAGCAGAATCAAAAAGAGGAGTAGACCATCAGAGCTTACAACCCTACTTTGAATTCAGAATGTCATTTCGGTATATAGTTCACAGGTTCTGTTGAATGCATGATAGAAAATCAAACAAGCATTCTAGATCGCCTAATCGTCTTCAAATCCACCTAATACTCACAATTTTTCGAAATCGCCTAATCGTTTTCAAATACATAATGGTTCACCTTCTTACCTAAAATTCAAATGCCCGAGCCCAGCTACTGATGGTGAATAACGAAGCGAAAGTTCTGGGATTTTGCAAAGGAAAATTTCTATAAGAGTTTGTAAAAAAGTTATGCGATATCATATAAATATAGATCGTATGAGAAAGTTCAAAATCGAGCTAAATTGAGAGAGTTATACGCATAACAAACGTGAGCAAGAAAGAAATAGAGAGCATCGACATCAATTCCAGTAAAATAATCAACTGAGTCACGAAAACTAGCAATCAAAGCCTAATTTTCTCAACCTACTGCAAAAAATCATTAATTACAGTAAAATGACGATTAATTTAGTATCATCTATCTTAACATTATATGAGTTTTACAAACCACGTTTACACTCACAACTAGATATCATAAATGTGTTTAGGATTTTTAATTGATCCCAGATGAAAAGTGGAGTTCCTTGATTTATTGTGCCTAAATATGCTTTAGTAGTTGCGTTTTTCTATGGAAGTCTGTCATGCTAATAACACATATAATTTCAGTAGTATTGCTAGGAAAAGAAGCATGTGCTTGAACCTTTTTGGTTTTCAAGGATAAGTTAGACAAGAATTAACTAATCAGTTGATGTGATCTACTTCATCTAGATTCATCATGGGAAATTATCGCTCAAATCTTAATAGAGATAAAATATTAGGTAATTTCTTTCAATATTTATAAGCTTTAGACACGAAAGGTATTCATAACATGTATTGGTGGGAGGTAACAAGTATTTGGTGAAATAATTGAGGTGCGCGCAAGTTGATCTGAACACTATCGTATAAAAAAACAGAGTGACATGCTTTCACTAGTCAACTGCACTCCCAATTCCACTCTTGGTTGGATTATCCACAGTTATTGACAAATTCAAATATCATATACAAAGCCTCAAAATTGTGAAATTGGAGTTTGACCTATGTTAGAACAACTAAAAATTGTTTAAAATAATAACAACAATTAAATCTCGTTTTCCTTTCTAGAAAACATTTGGGATATTTAGCATAAATTTCCTGAATGGTCACTTAACTATCACTTTTTTTCACCAAAGTCACTTAATTGTGTTTTCTACCACAAAAGTCACACAACTCACTTTTTTTCACCAAAGCACTTGACTACTTTTTCTAACACAAAAGTCACAAAAACAAGCAATCAAAACCCTATTTTCTCAACTTAGTGACAAAAATCACACAAAAACTAATCACTTCCGGAAAATACTAAAATGATCAATTGAATCACACAAAGCAGCAATCAAATCTCTATCTTCTCAACTTACTGCCGAAAATCAAACAAAAACTCATCAATTCTAGTAAAACAATCAAATGAGTCACATAAACTATCAATACTGCCTGTATACGATAAAAATCGGACACACACTAAACCGGTGAGACCGGGAACCGAAGGAAGAAGGGGACAAGAACATGCACGAGGACTTTCATTCTGAACCGGAGGAACGCTTGGACCGAGGCCAAGGAAGGGCATCATTTGATCCGGTTTCTTCATGGCTGAGTTGGTCGTGGCCGTTAGTCCGGGAGGTCCGTTGCGCGATTGCCACGCGTCGATGACGTCCTGCCATGCTCAACTGCCAATCGTACGGGTGTCAGACCGTACGGCCAACCTAACCTAACCTAATCCAAGTCAGAGTTTTTCTTTATTTTTAGTTTTCTCGTATTGTATGGAGCCCATGAGGCAACACTATAAATAAGGGCCATTGCCCACTTTTAAGGGGTTGGCTCCTTAACATCAAGAACATTCTTTTGTACTAGAAATATATACAAATCTCTCTCATTATCGTGTTGCAATCCGAATTCATTGTGTTCATCTCTATTACATCTCTTCAATCAAGTAACACTCATATATTAGTAAACATACAAGTATATAGCAAACCACCGATTATTAGTTGCTTCTTCATAATATATTCATATATTTCTCTTCTCTATCAACTAGATTCAAGGCATAACCACATATCCTATACCTCACCCACAAATTTAATTGGTTATCCAAATTCGGGGTAAACAGTTTGGCGCCCACCGTGGGGCTAGGATAATAGTGGTCTTTTATCTTGATCTCTACCTTACCCATCAAAATCGAAAACATCTTCTGTTCGTCACTGAAAGAACGGACTAAATGGCTAACAGTGGACAATCCAGTCACGTCAAGAACAATGAGATTGTGACCGAAAACGAAGGTAGCGGTCCACGAGGATTACCAAACCCCGCTGATCCTAACCCCGTTAATTCGAGGGAGGGCCTCAACCATCAAAACACCGTGGACCAGGAGAATGCCGCCCAACCGGCTACCGACTTTTTAAATACGCACAATTCGATTACTTTGTCCCGGACTCAGGGCCAGAAAGAACCGGATACCCCAAATGATAATATTGACTTACGTTTAATTTTTGAAATGTTGCAGGAACAGAGAGCGGCGATTGCCGAACAGGGGATCGCGATAGCTCGGTTGCAAAACGGAAAAGATAAACGACCTCGGAGGAGGCGAAGGGTGCTGCCAAACTCGGGAAAGATGAGGCACGGATGGTCGAGAGCAATGGGTCCGGAGCTAGTTCCTCCACCGAGGTTCTGAAAATGCTAGAGACTTTAGCAAAGCGGGTAGACTCGACCGAAAAAAGGGTGGAAACGTACAACTCTCGGGTGAACCAAATCCCGGGGGCTCCGCCTTTACTGAAAGGGCCGGATTCGAAGAGGTACATCCAAAGGCCTTTTCCTCCGAGTGCAGCTCCGAAACTAATCCCGAAGAGGTTCAAAATGCCGGATATCCAGAAATATGACGGCACAACGGACCCGCACGAGCACGTGACCTCATACACCTGTGCTATAAAAGGCAATGATATGGAGGAAGACGAAATTGAATCGGTATTGCTGAAGAAGTTCAGGGAAACTTTGTCAAAAGGGGCATTGACATGGTACGACCATCTGCCCCAGCATTCGATCACTTCATTCGAAATGCTCGCCGATGCCTTCATAAAAGCTCACGCCGGTGCCAAGAAGGTGCAGGCCCGTAAGACAGATATTTTCCGTATAACCCAGAGGGACGATGAATTACTGCGTGAATTTGTCAACCGATTCCAAAGGGAACGAATGGAGCTCCCCCCGGTTCCAGAAGAATGGGCTGCACAAGCTTTCACAAAGGGGCTCAATGTTCACAGCTCAACGGCTTCGTTCAAGTTAAAGGAAAGCTTGCTGGAGTACGAGGCTGTGACATGGGCTGATGTCCATAACCTATACGAGTCGAAGATTCGGGTGGAGGATGATCAATTCGAACTTCCCCCGGGGCCAATAAATGTGAACAAAAGTTTTGAGAGACCAAGGAAAGGTTACGAAACGAAGGCCGAGTCGTCGAGGGAGAGGCATCGGCCATATTCCCATTCAGAGAAGCCAAGCTTTAGGTCGGAGAAATCAAGGGTTAGCCCAAGCCATTTCTCCAGTCGGGGTAATAAACGGGTCGAGCGCCCGTCGAGCAGTCGGGGTCTCTCGTTCAGGAGCGATGCCGGAAGCTCCGCCGGCAACAAGGATTTGCCAAAGATATCGGAGTACAACTTCAAAGTCAGTACCTTGGGCCTCGTCTCGGCTATTGGTCGTGTCCCGGATGTAAGATGGCCGAGACCTCTAAGGTCGGATCCGGGCCAACGAGACCCGAGCATGGTGTGTGAATATCATGGAACCCATGGTCACAGAACCGAGGATTGTCGCCAGCTAAGAGAGGAGGTGGCCCGGTTATTGTAGAACGGTCATCTCTGAGAATTGCTGAGTGAACGAGCCAAAAGTCACTACAAGGAAAGGGAGACTTATAAAAGGGACGAGCCAGTAGAATTCCAGCATATAATCAACATGATTGTTGGGGGTACCGATGCCCCTCGAGGGCCGGTGATGAAACGGGCCAAGGTTTCTGTTGTTCGCGAAAAACGCAGCCGGGATTATTTACCCGAGGGTTCTATCCCTTTCAGCAACGAGGATGCAGAAGGCATCATTCAACCGCACAATGATGCATTGGTAATTTCTATTCTTATCTTTAAAACTCAGATTAAACGTATTTTGATTGACCCAGGTAGCTTAGCCAACATCATCCGGTGGAGAGTGGTCGAACAGTTAAGGCTACTCGATCAGGTCATGCCGGTAGCCCGGGTCCTCAGCAGGTTCAACATGGCGAGCGAAACCACAAAGGGGGAGATATCGTTGTCGGTTAACATCAATGGCACTATCCAGCAAACGGTGTTCTATGTGATCGAAAGGGACATGAAGTATAACGTGTTACTGGGCAAACCTTGGATACATAGCATGAGGGTCGTGCCATCGACATTGCATCAGTTGCTGAAATTCCCGACACCGGAGGGGATAATAACCATCCAAGGTGAACAGCCCGCTGCAAGGGAGATGTTCGCGGTCGAGGAAACGACACCTCAGCCCGAAAAATCGGATCAAAGGGAGAAGGACTCAACCGGGGAAACGGACACCAAATAGCAATCACAGCATACAGGGTTGGACCCGGGGTGCGAAGAGGATGACTTCGGTGTACCTAGATCATTCGTCATGCCGGATGACTCGAACGCAACCAAGTCAACAGTAGAAGAGTTGGAGCAGATCGTCTTGTTCGAATATCTACCCGACAGAAAGGTATACCTGGGCATGGGGTTAACCTCGGAGCTTAGGAGCAAGTTAATTGAATTTCTTTGAGCTAACGCAGATTGCTTCGCATGGTCCCATATAGATATGACAGGTATATCACCGGAAGTAGCAACTCACAAGCTCAGTTTAGACGGGAAGTTTCCCCCGGTGAAGCAGAAGAGAAGGCCTATGGCGGAAGCAAAACACGCCTTCGTAAAGGACGAGGTAACAAAGCTTTTAAAAATAGGTTCTATCCGGGACTGGCTAGCCAACGTGGTAGTGGAGCCCAAGAAAGGTAATAAATTTCGAATGTGTATTGATTACAAGGATTTAAATAAAGCATGCCCGAAGGATTCATTCCCGTTGCCTCACATTGATAGAATGATCGATGCGACGGCCGGGCATAAGATGTTAAGTTTTCTCGATGCCTACTCCAGATATAACCAGATTCGGATGCACCCGGAGGATCAAGAGAAAACATCTTTCATTACCCGATATGGGACTTACTGTTATAATGTCATGCCTTTTGGATTAAAAAATGCCAGTGCAACTTACCAACGCCTAGTTAATGAGATGTTCGAAGAACAAATAGGGAAAACAATAGAAGTTTATACTGACGACATGGTGGTCAAGTCCCTGGAAACAGAGGACCATTTAAAACATTTGCAGGAAACCTTCGACGTGCTCCGCAAGTATATCATGAAGCTCAACCCGGAAAAATGTGCCTTCGGGGTAAGGTCCGGCAAATTTTTGGGTTTCATGGTGTCAAATCGGGGGATCGAAATCAACCCGGACAAGATCAAGGCCATCGAGGATATCGGGGTGGTAAATAACGTCAAAGGAGTACAGAGGCTCACTGGAAGGATAGCGGCGTTGAGTCGCTTCATATCGAGGTCCTCGGACAAGAGTCATCGTTTCTTCTCCTTACTAAGGAAGAAGAACGACTTCGTTTGGACACCGGTGTGCCAAAAAGCCTTACAAGAATTGAAGAGATATTTGTCTAGCCCCCCGCTGTTGCACACACCAAAGGCGGACGAGCCGCTTTTTCTCTACCTTGCTGTCTCCGAGGTAGCGGTAAGTGGCGTTTTGGTCCGAGAAGAATCAGGTACGCAATTCCCTGTCTATTATGTAAGTAGAACTTTGGGGGATGCGGAGACCCGTTATCCCCACTTGGAAAAATTGGCATTGGCACTGGTAAGTGCTTCTAGAAAGCTCAAGCCCTACTTTCAATGCCATCCAATATGTGTAGTAACTACTTACCCCCTGAAAAACATCATGCATAAACCGGAATTATCGGGTAGACTAACTAAATGAGCTGTCGAAATTAGCGGATATGATATCGAGTACAAACCTCGAACGGCCATCAAGTCCCAGATCTTAGCCGATTTTGTGGCAGATTTCACCTCGGCTATGGTCCCCGAGGTTGAGAAAGAGCTTCTGCTAACCTCGGGGGAAGCCTCGGGTATTTGGTCGCTACATACGGACGGAGCCTCGAACCTCAAAGGTTCCGGGCTAGGGATCGTCCTTAGAACCCCGGCTGGGGATGCCGTCCGACAGTCTATTAGAACTGCTAAATTGACTAACAATGAAGCCGAGTATGAGGCTATGATTGCAGGTTTGGAATTGGCCCGAAGTATGGGGGCCAAGACAATCGAGGCAATGTGCGATTCGCTCTTGGTCGTAAACCAGGTGAACGGCGTCTTCGAGGTCAAGGACGAACGGATGCAGAGGTATCTTGAAAAAATCCAAGTGATACTACATCGGTTTAAAGAATGGACCATGCAGCATATACCGAGGGAGCAGAACAGCGAAGCCGATGCATTGGCAAATTTGGGATCCTCGGTCGAAGGGGAAGAAATCAATCCCGGGACTACGGTGCACTTGTTGAACACGGCGATAGAAAACGGACATGCCGAAATAAACACAATGGGTTTAACTTGGGATTGGCGCAACAAGTACATCGACTACTTGCGTGATGGAAAGCTCCCGAATGACCCAAAAGAATCACGGTCATTAAGGACCAAAGCTGCGCGTTTCTGTTTAGTGGACGGCCAATTGTATCGACGATCTTTCTTCGGCCCCCGGCTAAGTGTTTGGGTCCCGGAGAGACGGAGTATGTGCTGAGAGAGGTGCACGAAGGAACCTGTGACAACCACACCGGTGCTGAAGCTTTGGCTGAAACCGGATGGACGAAGACTCGAAAAATTTCATCCGGAAATGTGACGGATGTCAGAGACATGCTCCGATGATTCACCAGCCCGGGGAGTTGCTGCATTCGGTGGTTTCACCGTGGCCTTTCATGAAGTGGGGAATGGACATTGTCGGTCTGTTACCATGGGCACCAGGTAAAGCCGTTTCATTCTGTTTATGACTGATTATTTCTCTAAGTGGGTTGAAGCGCATGCCTTTGAAAAAATCAGAGAGAAGGAAGTCATTGACTTCATATGGGACCACATCATTTATCGCTTCGACATCCCTGCTGAGATAACCTGTGATAACGGACCCCAGTTCGTGGGTGGCAAAGTCAATGATTTTCTCGAGGGATTGAAGATCAAGAAAATTGTATCGACCCCGTATCACCCGTGTGCAAACGGACAGGCGAAATCCACAAACAAAACAATAATCCAAAACCTGAGGAAAAAACTTAAAGCGTCAAAGCATCACTGGAGGGAAATATTACCGGAGGTGTTGTGGGCATACAGAACCACATCAAAATCAAGTACGGGAGAAACCCCTTTCTCGTTGGTCTACGGGGCTGAAGCCCTTATTCCCGTAGAAGTTGGTGAACCCACTCTCCGGTTCAGCTATACTACCGGGGAGTCAAACGAGGAAGCCATGGCCGTAAAACTCGACCTCACGGATGAACTTCGCGAAAACACGTTAGTCCGTATTGCAGCCCAGAAGCAGAGAATGGAAAGGTATTACAACCGAAGAGCCAATTTTCAGCATTTCTAAGTTGGGGACTTGGTGCTTCGAAAAGTTACCTTGAACACCAAGAATCCCAACGAAGGAAAACTGGGTCCGAACTGGGAAGGTCCGTATAAGATAACCGGGATAACGAGCAAAGGATCGTATCAGTTGGAGTCCATGGACGGGCAACGGTTGCGCAACAATTGGAACGTGGCTCATCTGAAAAGATACTACTGTTAAGGTATGGACTCCCCATGTTTTCTATTTAATAACCTTTCTCTTTTGCAGAAAAATCGAGAGCCGGATAGATTTAGAATTTAGGCCTGAAAACACGTGTTGCACTCTTTTCCTTAGTGCGGTTTTGTCCCAAAACGGGTTTTCTGACAAGGTTTTTAATGAGGCAACAAGTACAACGTGTTACTCAACGAAGACAAAGACAGACGCTCGGAAACTCGGGGTCACACCCAACGAGTGGGGACTCAATAGCACTCACCCGATCTTGCAGCTTGAATGAGCGCTAGGGGACTATAATACCCACTTCAAAGTTACCCCGATTAGCGAAAATCGGAGGAGCTCAACAAGCAAAACCAGACCTAAAATATCAGGTTTCGATGTAAGGACCAAAACGATCAGAATGAATCGTGTCCACGCAATATTTGCTACGGCAAAACCAAGAACCGGACCTTCTGCATTAGGTTCCGATGTAAGGACGAAACGATCAGAATGAATCGTGTCCATTTAGTATTTGCTACGGCAAAGGCAGGAGGAAAAAAGTTCATTCTCATGTATATAAATAATTGCAATGCAAAAATTATCGAAAGTTTGGATAACACTATCTCAAGATGTCTTACTGGTAAAGCACTTTACCCCGATGATTACTGCCGTATTTTGGCACTACTTCTCATTCATATACTCGATACCGGGTGCTACGGTCGAAATTCGACAAAGGCAGCAAGATCATAGTGATCCGAGCCAAAGTCATTAATCCCACGAATGGGGACTTTTACATCAAAATTTAGCTAAGGCTGAGATTCGGGTGTCCGAAAAATACCGGCCCTAAAAGATAAAAATAGCCGAAAAATTCCGGCCCTAAAAATGCTCGTCGTGATTCGGAGATGTCCGAATTCACAAAGCATAAAATAAGTCCCATGGGCAAAAACTCAATAAAATTCTCGGACAAAATGTGCCGGATGAAGTAAGAAGCCGATATTCAGGCATAGTCAGAAATAACGACTATTTAAACGAACCGACAATTCGGGCGAAAGTCATAACATTCGAAGAAAAGAATCAAGAAAAACACATGTTCTATTTATACAGAGGATTTTACATCAGAGACCCCTACAAAGGCAAAAAACTAAAAAGCTAAGTACAGGCCCTAAATCTATCCGGAAGGGCTGGAGCCGGAGTGTTCAGACACTATCCGCTCGGAGTCATCAGAGTCATCCCCGAGGGCACCCTTAGCCTCTTCCTCGATTCTTCTAGCCTCGAGAATAAGGGCCGGAAGATCCGTAAAGCCATGCTCGGCTTGCTCAAGGGTGATCCTCCGAGACTTCCATTTTTCGTACTCAGCAGCAATAGTGGCATGAGCCTCGGCGGCCTCCACGCTCTTCAAAGCTTCTTCCAAATCGACCTCGGCCCGGGCTAACTTTGCCGCCAGAACATCTCGAGCCTCTCCGAGGACATCTTGCATGTGGATGGCCGACTCGAGCTCGGCCTTGAAGGCGTCATTAGCATCGGCCGTCTCCTTAAGCTCGGTTTTCAGATCATCACATGTCTGGGCCCTCTTCTCCACCTTCTCCTCGAACACCCTCATGCGCTCTTTGTACCGGGCACTCTCAGATTCGAGCAGCCGGTTCCTCTCGGCCAAGCTCGCAACATCAGACTTCACCCAATCCAGCTCCCCCCGGAGTTGAGAAAGGGTGGTTTCGAGCTCATCGAGCCTCGAGAAAAATTGAGCGTTATCTCGGCTAAGGCCGATCTTGTCCGCTTCGAGACTCCGGTTGTATTCAACCATCTCGGCCAGCTCACCCTTCAATCGACGGTTTTCAGCCTTTGTTGCATCGAGCTCGGGTTGGAGGTTGGAGAGAGCAACTGCTCGGCTCAACTCATCCTCCTTCACCCGCAGAAGGTGCTGAAATTTTTCCGTCTCCCGACCATGGGCATCCAGTTGGCCCTTAAGATCGTCCACCTCTTGCTGAGCACGGACGAAAGCCTCGTTGACAAGCACCACACTCTGCAAATGAAGCAAGTCAAACACTTTTCATAAAACGAGACAGAAATTCTTAAGAAAAGCATGTAGGGACAGTTGACAAAACTTACTCGATTGCCCGCGTGCATACCCTCATTGATGAGGCACTGCCAAGAGACCCCGTTCATCTTTCGTTTATCCAAGTCTGAGATAAGGGGCCTCAGGTAGCTCGCCACGCCCATCGGGCGAGAAAGAAAGCTGCAATCCTCGGGAACGGTGATCACAGCCGACCTCGTCCTCCTCGGCTCCACACTTGGGCCCGGAAAGGTTCTGACCAAGCTATCCCTAGCACCGGACTCGGTGGCCCGACCAACCGCCCTCGTGGCTTGAGGGATCTGAAGATGTTCGAAACCCGCGACTTCGCTGGTTGCAGGAGGAGTGCTCGAGAACATGTCCTCAAACTCATCCGGCCTCGAAGCCAAAGTTGGAAAACCTAGAGCGGCCTCAACAGCTTCAGTAAAGACAGGGGGCTCCGTAGTTGCAGCAATCTCGTAGTCGGGTAACGGGCCAGTGACCGTTGGAGCTTCACTCTCGGGGGCAGGCTCGGTTCTTTGATCAGCTTCGGCAGCAACCGCCCCCCAGATCTACTTGCCCTCTGCAGGGGGGTTTCTTCGGAAAAAGCTTCACCTGAAATGTCGACGAAATCAATCGACCTTAGAGGAGTCGAGTAAAGAATTTCTTCCGCACCTGTGGGTAACACCGGAATCAAAGGTCCTTCTACGGCTGAAGGAAGGGGTGAAGCGGTGATACCTTCTTCCGGAACAGGAGCCACGGAAGAGGCCGCACTGATACTCCGGACGAGGAGCTCGGGCTCTGCTTCATCCCGTAAAGTCCTAACGACGCTCCTCGCCCTTTTCTTTGTTTTCTGCCCTTTGTCCGAGGGCTTTTTTCTCTTGGCAGCAGCAGCAGCGAGGATACGAGATGCACCTGCTGAATCGAACTCTGGTGCCGATGTTGTGGGTTCGGCTGCCGACTCCGGTCTGGGATCCACCGAGCCCTTGGGCAAACTTGAAAATCGAAGACGCAATGAATACGGGTAGTAGAAGATGCAGTGAATTACCGTGGTTCTGGGCGACCCATTGGCCGCGTGACAGGTGGCCCCACGTCCGGTCGTCGTGGACATACTGGCTAAGGAGTGCAATAACCCATTTGTTCAGATTCCGGACGACCGGGGGAATCCATCCGTTGGCTGATATAAATAAGAAAAGCGATGAGAAAGTGGAACCAAAATTTGATAAAACATACAAAAGCAATTACTTAGAGTTCAGGCTTACGCTTGTTGTTCCACGTTTCCGGAAAAGGCATGAAATTGTCCGGAATTATGTTCGAGGTCCTCACCCGGACATATCACTCCAACCAGCCCCTGTCTCTATCTTCGTCCATTTTCGAGAAAAATGGATTCCGGCTACGCTTTGCGAGTTTTATTACGCCACCCGGAACAACCTCGGGGAGTATAAGCGTATCAAGTGGGCCAGCGTGAGCTCCTTTCCGACATTGTTGGCCAACAACCGGAGGCATGCCACGACCCTCCAAACGATCGGACCAATCTGTGCCAAGGTCACGTCATAGGTCCGGCACATGTCCAAGATGACCGGATCGACCGGAGGGTCGAGCTTGAGAGTGAAAGGGTAAGTATACACATATAAAAAACCTTCCCGGTGGTCAATGACTGTTTCACTTGGCCCGGGGGCAAAAACTTGAACCAGACGGGTGTCCCACCCGCAATCAGCCCGGACTAAGTCGAGTTTTTCCTCAGTAATGGATGAGGGATATCGCCTCACATCAAACCCCCTATCGGATACCGAAGAAGGTTTTTTGACCTCAAAATCTTTGTTGAAGTTAGGCTTAGCCGGTATAATGTCCGAGGCAGTGGGCTCGAAGGTGCTCTTTGCTTTAGTTGGAGATGCGGGTTCGGTTCCTTGAGATGAAACCGAGGGAATATCATGGGAAGTGGTTTCAGACATTTGAAAATGTGAAAAGAAGAAGTTGAGTGGATTCAGAAAGGAAGTTAAAAAAGAGTAAGGGAACAAACGGTTCAAGAAATGACAGAGTAAGAAGCAGCAACACTCAAACAAGAGTAGCTAGTAAAGATGGTGACAAAGTTGCTTCCTTTCACGTGGTATAAGCGATGGATCAGCAACAAACTTGATATGGAGGACAATTAGATATGGTGAAAATGAAGGAATGCAGTGAAGAGTGAAGATGAAGAGAAATGAATCGTAAAAACGTTTGAATGAAGAGGTGAAGAGCCTTATATAGGCATGGGAATGGAACGGTTACCGATGCTAGCCAACCAGGGGGAGCCACGTGTCCCATAATTAATGAGGAATGACCTGAAGCGACATGCGTTACGGCGGTTGTCAGAGTTGATCATCCGGAATAAGACACGTGGCCGAAGAAAAGGGGACGTGACGCAACTGTTCCCGCCAAAATGAGGAGATAACAACGGACAAACGGAGTCGCCGATTTCTTGATGCATCCACTTCCCGTTACTCCGATAAATCTACGATCCGGGAAGTGTGGGGACTAGCTGTATACGGTAAAAATCGGACACGCGCTAAACCGGTGAGACCGGGAACCGAAGGAAGAAGGGGACAAGAACATGCACGAGGACTTTCATTCTGAACCGGAGGAACGCTTGGACCGAGGCCAAGGAAGGGCATCATTTGAACCGGTTTCTTTATGGCCGAGTTGGTCGTTGCCGTTGGTCCGTTTGGTCGTGGCCGTTAGTCCGGGAGGTCCGTTGCGCGATTGCCACGTGTCGATAACGTCCTGCCATGCTCAACTGTCAATCGTACGGGTGTCAGACCGTACGGCCAACCTAACCCAACCTAATCCAAGTCAGAATTTTTCTTTATTTTTAGTTTTCTCTTATTGTATGGAGCCCATGAGGCAACACTATAAATAAGGGTCATTGCCCACTTTTAAGGGGTTGGCTCCTTAACATCAAGAACATTTTTTTGTACTAGAAATATATACAAATCTCTCTCATTATCGTGTTGCAATCCGAATTCATTGTGTTCATCTCTATTACATCTCTTCAATCAAGTAACACTCATATATTAGTAAACATACAAGTATATAGCAAACCACCGATTATTAGTTGCTTCTTCATAGTGTATTCATATATTTCTCTTCTCTATCAACTAGATTCAAGACATAACCACATATCCTATACCTCACCCACAAATTTAATTGGTTATCCAAATTCGGGGTAAACACTGCCAAAAATAAAACAAAAACTCATCAATTCTAGTAAAATAATCAAATGAGTCAAATAAACCAGAAACACTGCCAAAAATCAAATAAAAACTCATCAGTTCCAGGAAAATGATTAATTGAGTCACAAAGTTTACCGCCAGAAATCACACAAATAATTGTATATTGTATTTGCAGTAAAATGAATCACATAATCACCAAACAACACATTGCAAACCAAACTTTTAAAGTATCAGATCCGGTAAATCTAACTGATGAAAACAAATGCAATATGTAGAAAAGAAATCACAAATTTTGACAAATTCGATTCGAAAATACAAACCTAAATTTGAAGAACTGAAGGAGATAAATTTAGAAAATCTATTTGATATTCTGAAGAACTGGTGAATAACAAAGGGAAAGTTGTTCGAGTTTTCAAAATGGAGCTAAACTTACAAAGATTTGTGAGCACCGCTTCATTTGAATTATGGCTGTGTTAGTCAAGTAGAGAGAAGCAGCAAAACAAATTGAATTAGGTAATTTCATAAAATAAAAAAATATGGCTGTACTTTTGCCGCTTAGATTGATTACTTTTTTTTAAAAAATAATAATATATGCACATACAGTGATTGTCACTAAAGAGTAACTTTTTACCTGCTATTGTTTCATTGCCCCTAGTAGCTGACTTTAGGCCATATAGTAACGGCAATTACCTTATTGCCGTTGAATAAATGCCCACTAAAAGGCTGTTCTGGTGTAGTGAAGACAAAATATGTGGAGTGCAAGTTTAGTGCGGTGGGGAGTGAAGCTGTAACACTCCGTAAATCCAGGTTAGGTGTAAACGGGTTAAAATGAGTGTTAATGTGACATTTTAACCATATGAAGTCCCAACGGGAGGATTTTAGGTGGAAATAGTTGTCTCGGAATCAAGACGGATAGCGAGGTGCATAAGATTCGATAGAATCATCTAAGTTTTCGATAGGTTTGTCTTCCATCCTGATTTCGTGGAAATCCATTAGGAATTTGAGAAAACTTAAAACATGAAAGTTGTATCTCTTTGAAATACCTTTCCAACGATATATGGTGCAGATCAAACGGACATCTATGATAGGAGTTATGACCATTTTACTGAACATTGTCGGCAAAGTCGAAAAACGTGAAATTTTGACTAAGTGTGAAATAGACCTAGGAGCTCGCTGAGCTCAACTCATAGCACAAGATAGTCATGCCATAGGCTTAGCTATGCGAGCCAGGGGGTCCAAAATGCCCCCATCCTATAAATTCAACAGTTAACTCGAAAATTCATTTGTTAGACATTCCAACTACGTAGAAAACCTCTCAAGGATGATTTTCTCTCCTCTCAAACCCCCCACATCAAGGTAAGAACATCTCTACAATTCTTAATCAATCCTAGGACTAAAGACATGATTCTTAAACAAAAACATAGGATTTCCAAGATAATTGTAGCGTCCTTGAACATTTTGATTCAAGTTTAATATTTTAAGCGTGCTGACGAATATAGAAAATATTGTTTTTTGCATACCAACAATGATGACAATGTAAGAAAAGTACTATCGGATATGTTAATACTTATATGAAACGGTTCGGAGGTACATAGATGGATATAAATATTCAATTATGCTCAAAAAAGAAGATGGACCTCAAAATTTTGTAGAGAGTCAATATAGTGTGAGACAACCTATAATGATGACTCAAATCATCATGCGAGATATTTATAATGTAATCAAATTGCCCTTATATTGAAGGAAAATAATGGCAAAGTAAAGCTTCTAAAAATAAAGCTTCTACACAGCAAATTGAGCTTGAACCAAAGTGATTGGTTTGTTGGTCATATAGGTATACAACTACCTTAACATTTCAAACCAAATGAGATACTTTTTTTGCTAATTGGAGGGACCCTACGTGTCTATTAATAGTACCAAATAAGACCAAAAACATTGCCCTTCATATTGTTGACTTGAGCAGTGCATTTCAAAAGAAAAATAAATTCTCGGTGGTCTCGGCCAAGCTCTCATCTCTAGGTATTTCAACGCAAAATTCTACAAGTGCTTTATGTTAAGCTATGTTATTTAACACCTATATTAGCACCATTACGTCTTGTATTGATTAGATTTTAACAAGAACATCAAGGATCTCCAAAGAAAATTCCTAAAGTTAGAATTTTGGGTTTCTTCAAGAAGGTAATTTCTACACTTATAAATTAAAAATATGAGTTATTTATGAGTATCTATGGTGGTGAAAGGTATTATTTGAGTTGGTGGTTGTTGGAGTGACCTTAAATAAAAAAAAAACCCGAGCTTGATAGTAATAAAGGCTATGAAATTAGTGAAAAAGATGATGAATAGTGTCTATGGGTTATAATGGTAGACTTATAAGGCTCAAATGAATGTATCAACGCGATTGATGGAACTAATTAGGGTGATTAACCAAGACATCACATGAATATTGAATTTTTGAAAATTTTGCATAAGTGTTGGACACTTAGTTGGTTAAATTGGCATAGTTGTGATACATTGTTGATGAATACGACTTTGTTTATGTAGATTGAAGTTGTTAGAATCATTTGAAACGCTTTGTCACGACCCGTCTAGAGGGCCGCGACGAGCGCCCGGTGCTAGCCCACCCTGGGCACCCCTTGGCTTACACTTCACTTACATTTAGGTGAGCCACAAGATTAAACATACATTTCTAATCACCATTCATGCTAGTCCCATTGGACGACAATGCTTTCATATTATGGTTGGCATCTATACCACGTCAATGTACATGAGCCGTCAAGGCTATCAAAATAATATACAAAATATAGGCCGACAAGGCCGGACACATCTAACCATATTCACATGTCTACGAGCCTCTAAGAAGAGTATAATATATCACATAAGCGGGACAGGACCCCGCTATGCCCATAACTATGTACACAAAAGAATAAGTACCCAAAAGTTATAGCTCCGAATGAAATGGAGCTCTGCTATGTAATCTCTGAGTAAACAGCTATGGATCAAGCCTGTCTCTCTATGCACCTGCGGGCATGACGCAGCGTCCACAAACAAAAGGACATCAGTACGAAGAATGTACTAAGTATGTAAAGCATGATCAATATCAATATCAATATAGAAGCATAGATAGCAACATGAGAAATAGCATCGAATGGGAGATGGCAATATCATCGTCATATGCACTTGCTTGCCTTTCTTAGGAACTTTCCATTCCTAATACGTGTTTGTGTACATACATCATTATCCGTATTCATAATAGTACCCGTACCATATTTGTGCTCGTATTCGTATACATGCCCCTTATTCACATCCATATACATAGTCATATCATATTCGTATTCATGTCATATACATAGCATACCCGACCACGTAGGATCGGTGTTTCATACTTACTTGGCCAACCAAGGCTCAAGGTTACTCATACCTGGCCCTACCAAGGCTTCAGGGTTACATCTACCTGGCCCTACCAAGGCGTCAGGGTTGTTCGTACCATCTGCAGAGGTGTGCGCGCGTTACGTAATCATATACATACTTATTTACATATCTTACCCGGCCTCATAAGCTCGGGGTTCTATAATAGTCATACATAGACACATATACATAATAGCTCATAAACATCTTTACTATTTACATCATTATCATAATCGTCATCAACATCATTATTAATATTATCGTCATTCATCACATTTATCTCTATAGGCTTACTCGTCATACGAGGGACTTAGTACAATCGTGGCGTATCACGCATTGTGAGCTTACTAGCTCGGAAGATCAAATCATTTGAAGGATATCATAGTCTCATAGAAGATTTAGATATTTGGCCAAAGAACCATGCCTTATGAAAGAAGGGTTAGCCTTACATACCTTTTCGTTCGACTATTTACCACTTGCACGTTCTCTTTCAACGGTTGCGTTTATACCTTCATTAAAGTCACACTATCATTAGAATCGATAGCTAGCATACATGACTAAAGCTAGAGAAAATCGGACAGCATCTCCTTTATTCATACGACATTCCTCCATAACGTATTTCAACTCCCAAACGTCAACAATACATTCACAATACCATAACAATGGCCATTAATCATTTACGTTAACCACATTATCTAGGTTTCTCAATTCGCTCCCAATTCGCCCATATTCATGGTCATATCACCCGACTTCGTCCATTCATACACAATGCCCATTTTCATGATCTTCACATCATTTATAACACATTCATATCACAACACAACAAGAATCATGGTTCAATTCAAACTATCTCTCAAAATGTCACTATTCATCATTCATGACCCATCTTTCTATACTCATCTAATGTCCAAGCATTTTAACTCTCAACTACCTTGAACAACATATAAATACCATAAATCTTACCTTAGATGTTGTAGGAACGAGCCTTGGTCGAAATACTTCACTTGAGGAAAAACCCTAGTTTTCCTTCAATAAGATTTTCTTGACTTGAATAATCTTAATGGGTTTCCTTACACTTAACTCACTTGATTTGTGTTGTTGACGACTAATAATCCTTGAAATCTTGTGGAATAAATGTAGAGAGATGTTTTAGAGAGAGGGGATGAAATGTGAAAATGAAATAATAAACTTGGATCCCTTATTTAATGACTTAAAATCTGGTCTGGAGTAAATAGCACAGTGGTCGTAAACTTGGTTTACGGTCCGTATTCCAGTTTATGTACCGTCCTTCGTGGTCGTGTTTTATCATAACAGAACCAGAAACTCAAGCTGAGACGTGGTGATTTACGGACACAGTTTACGGGTCGTAAACCACTTTACGGTCCGTATTTTGGGTCGTATTTAACCATTTGATCATTTGGCATAAAGTTAAAGTTTTGGAAGCCAAAATACGACATGGCAGTTTACGGGCCGTATACCACTTTACGGTCCGTATTTCATTTTACGTGCAACTGGCCAAAATGCAGATCTGCAACTTTCCACATTTTTAGAACCTATAATTATTCATTATGGAGCAAAACCTATCTTTTATTGCAATTGCCTTCGGAATCTTACTTAGGGTCGTCAAATGTTATTTCTTACTCATGAAAACATTGGATACTCGTACTCCTCGCGGGTCCATTCATTTGGACAACAATGGAGGATTTTTTTTTTGAGGTGTAACATTCTCCCCCTTTAAGAACATTCGTCCTCGAATGTTAAAGTCTTCGGGGATTCTATAAAAATTTCTCCGGAGTCTCCCCTATAATATGACACTACCATACTGCCACAACAACCCAAAATATCATCGCCTCACAGGGCTACGTCACAATATCAACATATCATACATACCTCATACCGCTAATGTTTCATCTTGAATCTCTCCCGAGGGCTGAAATAAATGAGGGTATCTGGATCGCATACTTTCTTCCGCTTCCCATGTCATTTCTTCTCGTTTACTGCTTCTCCATAAAACCTTAACTGAGGCCACTTCTTTGTTTCTAAGCCTCCGTACTTGCCTATCTAGTATGGCAATGGGCACTTCTTCATAAGTCAACTTTTCTATCACTTGCACATCGCTTATTGGCATGATCCTAGTAGGATCTCCAACACATTTTCGAAGCATCGAGACATGGAAAACTGGGTGAACTGACTCCAGATCCGAAGGTAGATCTAATTCGTAGGCCACTTTGCCCACTTTGCGCACAATCTCATAAGGTCTAATGTACCGGGGACTAAGCTTCCCCTTTTTGCCAAATCTCATTACACCTTTCATCGGTGACACTTTCAAGAATACCCAATCTTTCACTTGGAACTCTAAGTCTCTTCGGCGATTATCCGCGTAGGACTTTTGACGACTTTGGGCTGCTAATAACCGATCTTGTATGAGCTTGACTTTCTCTAGGGGGCTTGCTGGACCAAGTCTGGCCCTATCAGTCTGGCCTCTCCTGTTTCGAACCACCCAATTGGGGATCTACACTTTCGCCCATATAAAGCTTCATACGGTGCCATTTGGATGCTAGAATGATAACTGTTATTGTAAGAAAATTCAATGAGTGGCAAATGGTCATCCAAATTTCCTCCAAAATCTATCATACATGCCCGCAACATATCTTCAAGAGTCTGAATGGTACGCTCGGCTTATCCATCAGTCTGCGGGTGAAATGTCGTACTAAGGCTCACTTGGGTTCCTAGACCCTCTTGGAAAGACTTCCAAAAATTGGCTGTAAACTGAGTTCCTCTGTCTGAGATAATAGATACTGGAACACCATGGAGTCTTACTATCTCTTTAAGATAAAGCTTTGCATAATCTTCTGCCACATGCGTCGTTCTGACTGGTAAGAAATGAGCTGACTTGGTGAGTCTATCCACAATCACCCATATGGAGTCATACTTACGGCGAGAACGGGGTAAGCCTGTATTGAAGTCCATGTTAATCACCTCCCACTTCCAAGTTGGGATTTCTATAGCTTGCAACAATCCACCCGGCTTTTGGTGTTCGATTTTCACTTGTTGACAGTTGGGACATTGAGCTATGAATTCCACTATATATTTCTTCATCCCATTCCACCAATATATAGACTTAAGATCATGATACATTTTCGTCACTCCGGGGTGAACAGAATAACGGGAACAATGAGCTTCTCTCAATATTTGGTGGCGTAAATCTGCCACATCGGGAACACATAATCTGCCCCTACATCGGAGAACTCCGTCTCCTGAAATATCAAATGGTGACTCCTCTTTATGAGGGAGTGTATTTTTGTACTGCGTTAGCATGGGATCCTCATATTGTCGCTCTTTCACTTCTGCTACTAGCGACGAGACTGCTGAATTCCGGATAGTAGTCCCCCTGCTACCTGAGTCCACTACTCGAACTCCTAGGCTAGCTAACTGCTGGAGCTCATGAGTCATTTCTCTCTTTTCTGGTCGAACATCACACAAACTTCCCATAGATCTACGACTGAGAGCATCAGCCACAACATTTGCCTTTCCGGGGTGATATAAGATATCAACATCATAATCTTTTAGCAATTCCAACCATCGTCGTTGCCGTAACTCCTAGGCTAGCTAACTGCTGGAGCTCATGAGTCATTTCTCTCTTTTCTGGTCGTACCTGAGTCCACTACTCGAACTCCTAGGCTAGCTAACTGCTGGAGCTCATGAGTCATTTCTCTCTTTTCTGGTCGAACATCACACAAACTTCCCATAGATCTACGACTGAGAGCATCAGCCACAACATTTGCCTTTCCGGGGTGATATAAGATATCAACATCATAATCTTTTAGCAATTCCAACCATCGTCGTTGCCGTAAATTCAGCTCTTTCTGCTTGAAGATATACTGAAGACTCTTATGGTCTGTATAAATATCCACATGGACACCATATAAATAATGTCTCCATATCTTTAACGCATGAACCACTGCGGCCAATTCTAAATCATGGGTTGGATAATTCCGATCATGTTTCCGTAATTGCATTGAAGCATACGCAATCACTTTATCATGTTGCATCAATACACAACCTAGCCCAACACCTGAAGCATCGCAATAAACAACATATCCTTCCAATCCCTCTGGAAGTGTCAAGACTGGGGCGGAAGTCAGCCTACTTTTCAACTCTTGGAAGCTACGTTCACAAGCATCTGTCCATTGAAACTTTGCCGATTTCTGGGTCAACTTTGTGAGTGGTGCCGAGATAGAAGAAAAACCTTCAACAAATCTCCTGCAATAACTTGCTAAGCCCAGAAAGCTACGAACCTCCGTAGGAGTTGTGGGCCTTGGCCAAGTCTTCACGGCCTCAATCTTTTGACTATCCACTCGAATACCATCGGCTGCCACAATATGCCCTAGAAATGCCACCGAGTTCAACCAAAACTCGCATTTGGAAAACTTTGCGAACAACTCTCGAGTTCGAAGGACTCCGAGGACAGTACTCAAATGATTCGCATGTTCTGCCTCGGATCTAGAATATACCAAGATGTCGTCGATAAATACGATCACAAATAAATCCAGAAAAGGCCTGAACACATTGTTCATCAGATCCATAAATGCCGCCGACACATTAGTTAGCCCAAATGACATCACCCGGAACTCAAAATGACCATATTTTGTTCTAAAGGCTATCTTAGGGATATCTTTCTCCCTAACTCTCACTTGATGATACCCGGACCTCAAATCAATCTTTGAAAACCATTTGGAACCTTGCAATTGATCAAATAAGTCATCAATCCTCGGAAGAGGATACTTGTTCTTAATTGTCACCTTATTCAATTGCCGGTAATCAATGCACATTCTCAAGGAGCCATCTTTCTTCCGGACAAACAATACGGGTGCTCCCCACGGGGATGAACTAGGCCTAATAAAGCCTTTCTCAAGCAAGTCCTTCAATTGCTCCTTCAACTCCTTCAATTCTGCGGGAGCCATTCTATAAGGAGGAATAGATATGGGCTTGGTGCCTGGCAAAACATCAATTGCGAAATCAATCTCCCGCTCGGGAGGAAGTCCTGGAAGCTCTTTCGGGAACACATCCAAAAATTCATTTACTACAGGAACTGTCTGAAGAGTCGGCGATTCAGCTTCTACATCTTGAACCCGAACTAGATGATAGATACATCCTTTCGTGATCATTTTCCTTGCCTTTAGATAGGAAATAAATCTACCTTTTGGTGACGCCGTATTCCCTTTCCATTCTAAAACTGGTTCTCCCGGAAATTGAAAATGAACCATTTTCATTCGGCAATCAACATTGGCATAACAAGAAGCTAACCAATCCATGCCTATAATAACATCAAAATCCACCATTTCTAGCTCATGTAAATCAATCATGGTACGACAGTCACAAATCATAATTACACAATTTCTATATACTCGGCTAGCTATTACCGATTCACCCATGGGTGTAGACACCTCAAAAGGTTTAATCGACTCCGGTTCGACTCTAAATCGACCCGTAACATACGGAGTAACATATGACAAGGTGGAGCCCGGATCAATTAAAGCATATACATCATGAGAGAATACCGATAATATACCTGTAACCACATCAGGAGAAGACTCAAGATCTTGGCGTCCAGCCAAAGCATAAACACGGTGCTGAGGACCGCTAGAACTGGGAGCTCTCCCTCTACCTCTACCATCGCCGACGGGCGCATGTGAACCTAGCCCCCGGGCGTATGTGAACCTGGCCCCATAGGGCGTACAGATGCTGAAGATTCGGCTATCCACCCTGAAGGCTGGGTCCTACCTCTACCATGAACTGAGGGGCAATCACGCATGATATGGCCTGGTCGACCACATGAATAGCAAACATCTGAACCCAATCGACATCGACCCCAATGTAACTTTCCACACTGGGAACATCGTAGTGCGGGTGGCCTTGCCTGACCTGAATCATCTCTGAACTGAGACCCTGAATAACTCTGACTCGGCCCGGAACGAGTAGATCTATCGAATCTCTGGCCTGGAAACCGTGGAGGTGCACTAGTCATAAAATAGCATGAATGCCTGGGAAACTGCTGCCTGTGCCCACCTCTAAACTCACTCATCGGACCCGAAGATCTGGCCCTCTTGCTATGGCCCCTATCTTGCTCGCGTTCACTTCTTTGCTGTTGCAAGCTTTCTTCTAAGTTCTGAGCATGAGCCTGAATGCGTGCAATATCCATGTTGTCCTGAAGGGATGCAGTCAAGCATCTATCTATCAAATGTGGCCCTAGGCCTTTCACAAATCGGTGTACCCGATCACCCATATCCGCTACCATGGCCGAAGCATACCTTGCCAAGGAATTGAAGCGGAGACTGTACTCTAAAGCACTCATGCTACCTTGCCTCAAATTTAAGAACTTATCGACTCTAGCTCGCCGAACTTCTGGAGGCATGTAATGTCGGAGAAAAGCATCAACAAACTCTTGCCATACCGGGGGAGGTGCATTGGCTCCCCATGAAGCCATCCAGACTGTGTACCATTGGATCGAGACATCTCTCAATCTATACGACACTAACTCCACCGACTCGGTGTCCGAAGCATGTATCAATCGAAGCGTCCTCAACATACCATCAATGAAATCCTGAGGGTCCTCCTTCGGCTTTGATCCAAAGAATTCCGGAGGGCTCAAAGTAATGAAGTCACGGGCTCTTACACTAACAGCCCTATCACCCTGCCCTGTACTTTTCCGCTGAGTCTGAGCAGTAACCAACTGTGTAAGCAAATGTATGGCCTCTTTTACATCTTGGCCTGAAGCATCCGGTGGAGGAGCTGGAGGTGCTGGAGCTGGGGATGAGGCTCCCTCGCGCTCCTCTAATATAGGTACTGAACGGGAGGACTGAGATTGAGCCGCACTCTGGGACTCACTTTCCTCTACTACCGGTGGTGGTGCTCTTTCAGCCCGCTTTTTTGCCACCGTCTTGCCCTTTTGGGCTGCTGTAGCCTTTCTCTTTACAGGCATTTCTGAAATACACAACACACGATTAAGGGACGAGAATTTCTTATATTATAGCTCTATCGCACGATTCTTTTGAAGAAAGAAGGTCATTTATTCCTAAAATGCCCGCAGCTTCTTGTTTATAAGTGTGGCGCGCAACACACCCATAACTAAGACTCTACTAGACACGGCTCGTAGACACACCCTAGGACTGAACTGTTCTGATACCACTTTTGTCACGACCCGTCTAGAGGGCCGCGACGAGCGCGAATAGATGATTTATTCGACCAACAATGTAACTATTAAGAACAAATATCCATTGCAGCGAATAGATGATTTATTCGACCAGTTGCAGGTTGCTCAGTACTTTTTGAAGATTGATTTGCGGTCAGGTTATCATCAGCTAAAAATTAAAGAGAAGGACATTCCAAAAACGGCCCTTAAGACTCGCTATAGGCACTTTGAGTTCTTAGTGATGTCCTTTGGGTTAACAAATGCTCCTGCGGCCTTTATGGATTTAATGATTCGGGTTTTCAAGCCTTTCCTTGACACATTCGTGATTATTTTTATCGATGATATCTTGGTGTAATCACGAAGTCAAGAGGATCATGCCAATCATTTAAGAGCAACTTTGCAGACACTTAAGGAAAATAAGCTTTATGCAAAATTTTCCAAATGTGAATTTTGGCTATAGTCGGTTGCATTTTTGGGGCATGTGGTCTCAAGTGAGGGTATTAAAGTTGATCCCGCGAAGATCGAAGCTGTAAATAGTTGGCCGACGACGCTGACAAAAATCTGAAGTTTCTTAGGTTTGGCTAGTTACTATCGCAGATTCGTTGAGGGGTTCTTTACTCTCGCATCTCCATTGACTAAGCTGACTCAAAAGACGACCAAGTTTCAGTGGTCCGATGCTTGTGAGAAAATTTTCCAAGAGTGTAAGGCTAGATTGACCAGGGCACCCGTATTGACCTTACTGACAGGTTCAAGTGACTTTGTGGTTTACTGTGATACTTCTAGATTTGGGTTAGGTTGTGTCTTGATGCAGAAGGGTAAAGTTATTGCTTATGCTTCTAGAAAGTTAAAGATTCATAAAAAGAATTATCTGACCCATGACTTAGAGCTTGTCGTGGTGGTGTTTGCTTTGAAGATTTGGCGTCATTACTTGTATAGTGAGCGTTGTGAAGTTTATACCTATCATAAAAGCTTGCAATACATTTTCAAGCAAAGGGAATTAAATATGAGGCAAAGAAGATGGTTAGAGTTATTGAAAGATTATGATTTGAGCATTCTTTACCACCCGGGGAAAGTAAATGTAGTGGCCGATGCATTGAGCCGGAGGTCGGTAGTGTTACATCCCGTATTTTTGAACGTCGTATTAATTGTAAGTTGAGGTGGGGCCCACACGTCAAGATTTTTTTTTTGGGACATGTGACAAATTATATGAAACACATATGTGAAGTTAAACACAACTCAAGAAGGACCCTTGAGCCAAATCAAAGTGGAAGTCCTCCAAACGAATATTTTTAAGAAAACGTTTTCGGGTGACCTGATTTTGGGGGGAAAAAACGGTATTATAAGTTTGGAATTTGGAAAAATACCAAGAAATAGAAGTTGTAGATAATTGAATTAGCTTTCCATCCATAGGTCGTGGGTTCCCAGGTGACGTCGGTACAAGGAGATATGAACGTTTTAAGGTCGAAAGGTCAGTGGGCTAGGCCCAACTCGGGACCAACCGAGTTGGCCCAAAAAAATGAAAAGAAAAATTTAGGCCCAAGGTGAGAGGGTGGCCGGGTATGCCTGGTCCAAGCCCATCAAATTAGTTAATTTCCATGTGGCAAATTAATATAAAGGACCATATATGAGTCATTAACTCATAGAAGATTCAAGAGAAAATTGGAAACCAAGAACAAAACACAAACAAGAGCAAAAGAGGTAGGGGGTTCGGCCATGACCATGGAATTCTAGCCCCTTAAAATCTTGCCTCTAAAATTATTTTCTTGTTGAATTCCTACTAATTCAAGGTCCCTTTACAACTTGGTGTAGTTGTTTTAGAAGAAGGAGCACTTATTTCTTCAAGTTGACAACTTGTTCAAGTGAAGAAATTTGTAGAAAAAGGTAAGAATCAATTCCTTTTTCTTATGTTATGAAGGTTTGTTTATGTTGTAGTATGTAGAAATGAGTGGAAATTATGGAAATATGAAAGTTTGCAAAGTGGGTATGTATGTGTGTAGAAGGATGAACCAATTTTATTTGTTATGTTAATTGTGTTGTTGAAGCCTTGTAATGGAAATGGAAGGAAATGATTCAAGTTGGTATGGAAAATTGTTGAAAATGGTTATAGGAAATTATGTGATTTTAATGTAGTTTTTATGAAATTATGGAAGTGAAGTTCTAAATGTGAATTATTATGTTAGTTGGTGGATTTGGAGGGATGTAAGTCCATAATAGCATGAAAGATTGGTTGTTAAGTTGTTATGGGAAGTTTTGTGATTTTATGGTAGATTTATGTAATTGTGAAAATGAAGTTGTTAAGATGTAAACTATGATTATGGTTGATGAAATTGGAAGATGGAAATATGTTATGAATATGTAGATTGAAGATTAGAAGTTTTGGATGGATTATGGTTTTGGTGGAAAGTTTGTATATTTTGTATATCTTGTGAATATTTTGAAGAAATGATATGAAATGCTTCCGAATTATATTGTAATGATCTTGATTAGTAATGAATGTGAAAACATTGAGATTGGTTTGGAAATGTGAAGTTGGAATGAAAGTTATTGCACTATGTTGGAAAGAGGACTAGTTATACTATATTGTGTTTTGTAGTGATTGTTGTTGTTGTTGGTGTTGTTGTTGGGTTGTTGTTGATTGTTTTGGCCGAGTTAATTTCTCGGGGATGCTATATGTATAGGGGAGATGCTGCCCAAATTTTTGTAAAAAAGTATAAGTTAAGATTCAAGTTCTAAAAGATTGGAAATTGAGAATTGGTAAATGTGACCAATTGCAAATTTTGGGCGAAACGGGAATTGAATTTGGAAAAGCGTAAAGAGCATACAAGGTATGTAAGGCTATCCCGATTCTTCTTTTGGCATGTCCTAGGTGTACTAGGATCGGATTTGAGCCTCGGAAAGTATTCTGCTCATCGGAATCCGCATTTGAAAATACCCCTTTTTCATTCAATGGAATTGAACCCTATAAGTATGCTTTATTGAAAGAATTGTGCAAACTTCCGCAAATTGTCTAGAAAATTATGGAATGTCCCCAGAACCTCCGTAGGTGACTTTATAAGCTTAAAATACGTAATTTGAGCCCACCGCTTCGTTTGTCCCGAGGTGGGCCCACTATTTCCGATTTTACCCTTTTAGTGGTTATGACTTGTCTTCGAGCGTTTTTTTAAAGAAATGTTTTTAACTACTCTTGTAATTACTAAATAAAACTTGTTTTAAATATTCCATTAAGTCTTGTAAAACTGTTTCGGAACTTGGAAACGAACTTAGAAAGATTATGCTTCTGTAATCCATTATGACATTCGAAATTCACTTATTGTGCTTCCGTCCGATTTTATTGGTTTGATTCGTCATTTGATATGCCTCATTGAGTCTCTGGAAATATATAAGGTATTCTTATTGCATTTAGTTTCTCACTACTCCATTCGTGGATGCCTCAATGTTTCCCACACTGAGCTCGGGCCAGGATATGTTGTCAAGCGTATTCCACTGCATTGTTCGCCGTGCCTCGATGTGAGGGGGCAGGTATATATGTACATGGGTTGTGGAGTATGCTGTGCCATGTACACACATTCTGATATGATATGATCTGATATGGCCATCTGATATGATATGTTATGTTACAGGGTTATCCCCTATTCTGCTCCTTATGTGTTGTGGCACCAGCGTAGGGGGGTGGCCACGTTCTGTTTGCCGAGTCCCTTGGCAGGGGTCGGATATGATATGGTATATGTTTCTGTACACACTCCTCATGTTTTGAAAATATGCATTTGATACTTCGGATGTTACACTCACTTCTCTGTAAGTTCTGTTTCGGTTATGATCTTGTTCCGTAATGGGACCAGGTACGACATATGTTTTCAGCGAATACTATTTATGCTATATGATCAGCATTTTGCTAATCTGGATATTCAGTTCATTTTCTGTATCTTCTGCTTCGATTATGACTTTGTTTACTACGCCCTGTGCTTTACATACTCAGTACATATTTCGTACTGACCCCCTTCCTTCGGGGGCTGCGTTTTCATGCCGCGCAGGTACAGATGACAGATTTGCTGACCCGCCTGCCTAGGACATCTATTCTGCTATTTTGGGAGTGCTCTTTTGTCCAGAGCCTATATGTTGGTACAGTCTACTGCTATTGTATATATGTATGCTATTTAGGGGTATGACGGGGCCCTGTTCCGTCTTATGATTCTGTTATAATCTGTAGAGGTCTGTAGACATACTTGTGTGGGTTCTGTATATGGTTTGGGATGATATGATCTGTGACAGCCTTATCGGCTTCCATGTACTATGTCGGTTCATTTATGATAATTACTAACGCCAATTGACTTTTACATTTAAAAATATTCTGCTGATATGTTAGTCTGGGTTATTGGGTATGTTTGGGTGTCCAGCACGGACACTAGTCGCGGCCTACGGAGTTGGGTCTTGACAGGTAGGTACTTTCGAACACTTGTCGATAGCTCAAGAGATTCGAGGGATGGCAGACCAAGGAATTAGACTTGATGAAACAGATGATGGAAATCTTACAGCTTATGCTTTAGCATGTTCCTCTCTTATTGAGCCTGTCAAGGCCAAGCAATTTGAGGATCCGAACATGGTGAGCATCCGGAATGGTGTGCAGTCCAAGAATATTCTTGCTTTTACTCTTGATGATGATAAGGTACTAAAAATGAATGGTCATTTGTGTATACCAAACTTTTATGGGCTTCGTGATGAGATTATGACAGAGGCACACACTTCGAGGTATTCTGTACATCCGGGGTCCACGAAGTTGTACAAAGACTTGCACAGATTTATTGGTGGAACAATATGAAGGCGAGTGTTTCTAACTTTGTATCGAGATGTTTAAATTGTCAACAGGTGAAATCTGAATATCAAAGACCTGGTGAATTAGCTCAGAATATTGAAATCCCACTATGGAAGTGGGAAATGATTAATATGGATTTTGTAGTTAGCTTGCCTCGCACCCGTCTAAAGCATGACTCTATTTGGGTAATTGTAGACCGACTTACAAAGTCGGCACATTTCTTTCCAGTGAAGACGACAGACACATCGCCACCATATGCCAAGTTGTACTTGAAAGAAATTGTCAGACTTCACGGAATTTCAATTTCCATCATATCTGACAAAGGGGCACAGTTCGCCGCTCACTTTTGGCAGTCCTTTCAAGAAGGTTTGGGTACACGTATTAACCTGAGTACCGCTTTCCACCCTCAAACATATGGACAAGCTAAGAGGACTATTCAGAGGCTCGAGGATATATTGAGAGCATGCGTCATTGATTTTGGAAGAAATTCGGACGAGCACTTGCCTCTTATTGAGTTTGCCTACAATAATAGCTATCAAGCAAGTATCCAAATGGATCCTTATGAAGCCTTTTATGGGAGACGTTGTAGATAGCCCATTGGGTGGTTTGAGCCGACTGAGGTAAGACTACTTGGTCCCAATCTTGTGCATGATGCCTTAGAGAAGGTAACATTAATACAAGAGTGGCTTAAGACCGCTCAGAGCCGACAAAAGTGTTACACTGATATACGACGACGTGCCTTGGAGTGCAAATAGGGTGATCAAGTATTCTTGAAGGTGTCGCTGATAAAAGGTGTTATGAGATTTGGGAAGAAGGGAAAGCTAAGTCCTATATTCATTGGCCCATATCGAGTCTTGAAGAAGATGGGTGAAGTAGCCTACGAGCTAGAGTTACCTGCATCGATGAATGCAATTCATTCTATTTTTCATTTATCAATGCGCTGCGTGGGTACAATCCCGACCGTGCTCACATAATCTTTTTGGAAGTAGTAAAAATAAATGATGGTTTGACTTATGAGGAACAACCGGTTGAGATTCTTGATAAGCAAGTCCGTCGATTGAGAACTAAAGATATAACTTCGGTTAAAGTTTTCTGGCGTAATCATGATGTAGAAGAGGCTACTTGGGAGGCCGAGGAAGATATGAAAATTTGATACCCACACTTGTTCACATCTACAGGTAAGACTACTTCCTAGAATTTCAAAGTTTGATCAATATCATGTTTATTTCCGTAAGGCGAATAAGTAACTTTGTTTAGCTTGCTAATGGGTAGAAATTGATTCTTTTTAGTATTGTAATTGATTCATTATTGTCTATGGTGACTAGACTTATCTCATGGTAGTAGATTTTATCGTGTTGATGCCGAGAGGGGAAATTTAGTGATATTTAGGGCATATGAGGCCCGTGGAGGCATGTATGATATATTTATGATTTGTAGAGCTGTGTGGCACCAATTTTATTGTATTGTTGTGGTAAGCTGACAGGTTGAAAATTTTGGATAGGCCTACAAACAAAGAAAACTCTGCCGAAATTTTTGGGAATTTAGAGAGTTGGTCAAATTTTGAGGCCTTAAGACTCGAAAGTGAAATTGGGGGATTAAGAGGTGTTGAGTAAAAATTTAGGACGGTTTGAATATCCACGAAGTTACAAACGTCATTCTAGGATGAACGATCCAAAGTGGGAGAGAATGTAGCGTCCTTGAAAATTTTGATTCAAGTTTAATATTTTAAGCGTGCTGAAGAATATAGAAAATATTGTTTTTTGCATACCGACGACGATGACAGTGTAAGAAAAGTACTATCAGTATACAACTACCTATAACATTTCAAACCAAATGAGATACTTTTTTGGCTAATTGTAGGGACCCTACGTGTCTATTAATAGTACCAAATAAGACCAAAAACATTGCCCTTCATATTGTTGACTCGAGCAGTGCATTTCGAAAGAAAAATAAATTCTCGGTGGTTTCAGCAGCTCTCATCTCTGGGTATTTCAACGCAAAATTCTACAAGTAATTTGTGTTAAGCTATGTTATTTAACACCTATATTAGCACCATTACATCTTGGATTGATTAGATTTTAACAAGAACATCAAGGATCTCCAAAGAAAATTCCTAAAGTTTGAACTTTGGGTTTTCTTCAAAAAGGTAATTTCTACACTTATAAATTATAAATATGAGTTCTTTATGAGTATCTATGGTGGTGAAAGGTATTATTGGAGTTGGTGGTGGTTGGAGTGACCTTAAATAAAAAAAACCTAGCTTGATAGTAATAAAAGCTATGAAATTAGTGAAAAAGATGTTGAATAGTGTTTATAGGTTTAAATGGTAGACTTATACGGCTCAAATGATTGTACCAATGCGATTGATGGAATTAATTAGGGTGGTTAACAAGGACATCACATGAATATTGAATTTTTGAAAATTTTGCCAAAGTGTTAGACACTTAGTTGGTTAAATTGGCATAGTTGTGATACATTGTTGATGAATAAGAGTTTGTTTATGTAGATTGAAGTTGTTAGAATCATTTGAAACGCTTGGCATGACTCCTAGATTAATTAAGGAGACTTCAAGGTATGTCGAGCTTCTAGCTACTGTTATGTTTTAGAAGCAATTCCAATTCTTGAATCGATTTGATTTACTCTAGTTTGATTAATGAAATAGATATGACCAAACGCTAAGGAATTTGATATTTATTTGCTCATCCGGTCGAGGAGATGACCGGACCCGTGTGTTCTACACCCCGGTGTACTAATGCTTACCCGATCGAGAGGATGATCGGGCCCGTGGGTTCTGTACCCCGATATGTCATAGCCTATCTGGCGGGGAGAGTACGTCAGGCCTCGCGGATGGCCTCCCGAGTGGATACATCACATATGATTTTGAGAATCGAAATATGGATCAGAACTATGACACTTGAGATGTTTTAAAATTCTAAATATGTTATAAAGTAACTGGTGTTTCATTACATAGTCTAGTGAATTATATTGTTTATTTGATTTGTCTTTCATGCACTTGTTATATCCTTCATTTATATTGTATAACTCTCACCCCACCACGAGTGGCGGCTATGACACATATATGAGTATTCTAATACTCATGCATCGTTTGTTTTAAATGATGTCAGGTTTAGCAGGTGGTCAGGTGCAGGACGGTCAACCTGCGGGTTAGAGTTCCTACAACTTTCTACTTTTTGTGGGCCCACTTTTGCACTCATGGATCACTCTATTTCAGTTGTATACTTTTGTATAGTGCGGGATGACCCCATAACTTTATTATTTCATTCGTAGTGTCATAGAGGCTCCATAGAGACTTTGTATCATTTTGGGCAGTCGGTACTCATATGGCATAGCGAATGACATTTCTACTTATGTTTACTTTACGTTTTGATGTACTTTGTTGATTGTAAAGGGAGTTATTTTATTTTGTCTCATATTATTGTTAAGTTAATTAATTGAGTTAGGTGAATATGAGTTTGGGTTACTTATTATATCATAATGGTTCGCTCGGTGCAAGTTTGTAGGCACTAGGTGCCGGTCATGTTGCAACCCATTTTGGGGCGTGACAGTAATCCTTCTCTAGTGATTCAAGCTAGGGTTTTGGGTGTTCTTTGTTGGAAAAGTAAACTAGTTCGTTGGAATTGGAGCGTTTACAGGTATGGAAGGCTAAACTCTTCACGTGTGGGAATGTTAATGATTCTCCGCACACCACGTTCTTTTACGATTACTACTGATTGCTTCAGAAATAGAGTTAAGCCTTAGTTTCATGAAAAGCTTCAGAACTTCTATTCTTTAAAGGATATAGTTTTGTAATTCGTTATTGCCATTTCGAATATCGTGAACTCAATACGTAATTAGTATAGACTCGCGTTTGATATCCCATGAGTCTTAGTCATGAAAACTCATTATGTTTATGAACAGTTAATGCTTTAAATTCCATAATCAGTTCATGAATACATGTCTCCGCATAGTAATGTTCAGTATCCTAATGTTATGCATTGCAGTATGATAGTCAGTTCCTTAATATAAAATGTTGAATGTTGAACACCTGTATTTAGGTCCAAAGGCCGCAACTTTATGTATACGTATACTTGGTTGAGGCCATAGCTGGATGCACTTACTTGGGCCGAGGTCACTGATTGTGCACTTATTTGTCACGACCCAATTCGGGGTCGCACAAGCACCTACCTTTCCCACCTCGGTAGGCGAACCCTCTCATTAGACGATTCATTTAAATCAATAGATACTTAGAAATTCAGCGGAAACTTCATAATATATTCAATAAACGCAAGAATCAATAAAATTACAATGATGTAACACATACATACTCGATCCACTTCCCATGACCTGGTCTAGACTAGTACAAGAGCGATTAATGATTTCAGATTACCACTACATTCTAAGACTCAATCTCCGTCCCAAAATGAAATGGGACGAGGTCTTTCGGATAGGCACCGCGTATTTCCACATATGCTTCGATCAATCACCTGAAACAAATCTACAACCCAAAAAGGGTGTAGCAAGTGCAATATCAGTACAAACCACGCGTACTGAGTAAGTATCATAGGCCGACAATGGTTAGTAACACATATCAGTAAAAACATTCACAGATAAACATGATAACAACCCAATCGAGTCATACGGCTATCTACCACACACAATATATCAATACCCTTAAGCATTAATTTCACTCTAATAATTCACTAGTCAAGCTCGCAATGATATCGGAACTCATATAACATTAAATCGATCGTTTCAGTCTAGTAGTCAACTCATCATTAAAACACTCGTTATCCTATATCACTTAGAGACCAAGCATATACTAATCTTACGGACGGTCTATAGGATACCTCAATAAGTTCAATCAATAAATCCAGATCCAAGTACACGTCATTGCCTAAGTAAAGTATCTAATCCCGATTGTGCCAAGTCTGAATAAATCAATCTGAATCCAATCATCACAAGTAAACACCAAATCATCTCAAACAAGCCACAATCCAATGCAATGCAAGATGTATCAATGCAATGCAATGCAATATGTATGGATACAATGCCATGCAAATGAGGTGTACACATGTACTCCGGACGGAAATATCGACGTCTCAGTAGCACAACCCAGTGTGACTCGCGAAGTCTGAGTGCCACCCGTCCCGGATCTTTGCCAAACAGACAGACGGGACCCTGGCTAATTTCTCACAGGGGGAGTCTCACCGGCACCACTCTGGAGGACCCGCAGAGTCTATGCACTAACAAACGATTCCGGGATAACATTGGAATCGGCCATGCAACAACGATGCCCGAATATAACCATCGGACATCGGCCTCCTCAGAATCACTCAAAAGAGTTTATCAAAATATCAGTTTCACTCAATCAATGATACCGGATCATCACCGGATATCAGCCATGTATCATGAATATGAGGAAATGTATGCAATGCACATATCAACGATTCCGGAATTGAACCTTGGACATCGGCCTTCTCACAATCACTGAGTAAAAAAGTTTCTCAAACATCAGTTTCATAAAATCAACGATTCCGGAATGGATCTTCGGACATCGGCCTTTTTATAATCACTCAAATAAGGAGTTTATCAGATTCAGTTACTCAATCAACGATACCGGATCTTCATCGGGTATCGACCATGCACCACGAATGTGTGAGAATGCGTGCAATGCGTATAACAAGTATCAACAATCAAGTTTAGTATCACATGTACCAATAATGGGGTACGCCAACAATGTATCATATCACAATAGCAACAATGGGTATGGCAACTATATACCAACATCACAATACCAACAGTGGGTATGCCAACAATATATCTAATCACAATACCAACCGTGGGTATGTCAACAACATATCAATATCAAGACGGATAGCGAGGTCTAATCTCTAACAACAACTTCTGGCATCGAGCCAACACAATTGAATTATCAAGCACAACACAACGAGGTCGCTAGTCCCAACACACAACAGGTCAATTTACATTATTACCACTTCCTTAAATCAGCCTACTAGTTTAGAATAAGAAATCTCACCTTACACTTACAATCATTCGTCACAACTCTTTTTAGAACTCAATCACAATCGTGGGTGTATTTTATCCTCCGATTTATCCACTTGATTCACTAGTAATGGCATAACACAATAATCACATATTACGGGAATTTCTCATTAGACACAATAATATGGTTCACCCGCTACTTCTAAGTCACATATATCCACCGATATTAACGAAAAAACACATCAAACAACCTAAGTAATCTACCGAACACACAAATCACACAACAATACCATCCTAAGATTCCATCCCAAATCTCCAATTCTTATACATGCATTCTCTGTTCCTTCTAATACACGAATATATGAAACTAACCGGAGTCTACCAAAAGGGAAGTCATAACCTACCTGGCAATCGAACGGGTGTCACGAACCCACACGTCGCCTTGTCTTTCGAAGCGTCTCCAAATAACAAAACTCTATCACGTGTGAATTCTATGTAAGAAACCATGAATATTGATACCCATATTGGCTACTTTCTATTCGGGTCAAATTCCAACCCTTAATTTAGGAAAAACGGGACCCAAGGGCAAAACGGGAATTTATGACCAAAATACCAAATTCAATACCAAAAGGGAAAAACCCATTACTTTAATCATAGGAATACTCAATTAATTCTTAAAATTATCATTTATATGAAAACCCTCAAATTTAGGTCTAAGAACCCTAACTTTGATTCAAGAATTTCAACTCTAGAATGGAAGATTATTGGTTAACAAGCCTACATATATCATTATTTAGAATAAATAGCAACATTAGCATCATTTATTCATAATCTAGGAAGCCAATTCGTTTTTAGAACTCTTTCATAAAAAAACCCAATTTTGGGTTGAAAAACCCTAGGTTTTGCATAGAGATTTTCGGAAGAGGAAGGGTTTTACAAAGCCAAAATGATGGATTAATTAATGGAAACTATTAAGCATGAGATTTAGACCTTACCCATAGGAACAATCTTGAGAAATAACCAAGAATCCATTCATCCCCGAGCTTCCAAGAAAGAATGTATCCTAAATGAGGTCCAAATCCAACATAGTCTCCATTTTCCTCGATTTTCGTGCCAACATGACCTCAAAATTATGATTGGACGGTACCATTGGTTTCATCATGAAATTTCCTTGAATTTTGGCTTTTGAATCGCCTCATTTGGACTCAAAATGAGGGAGACATAAGGGTTTTTATATTGGACCCGGCTTCAGTTTTCTGCGGGACCGCCGCAGCGGAAACCACTACCGCTACAGCGGTCTAACCGCTGCAGCTGTCCTAAGGACTCTGTAGCGGTGCCGCCACAGTGGTAATGGGTCCTCTGTAGCGGTCACCAAACACTAGATGCCCTGATTTTTTAGTTTTTCGCCTCGGAACTCTGAAAGCACATCCTGAACTCGATTTTGACAAACCAAATATGTAGATATAGGTAAAAACGCGCTACGAACTCATTCGCACACTCAAAATTCCCAAAGAAGATACCATTGACTAAGCCAACTCCCGAGCGGCCAAAAACCAACTTTCCAATCCGATTTTCGATAATCATTCGAGGTCCAATTTCAACAAACGAAATATGCATCCACTTATAAAAACACGCTACGAATGCACCCGTGACCGCAGATTTCCCAACGGAGATACCGTTGACTAAGTCAACTCCCAAACCTCAATAACTATTCCCCAACCAAGTCCCAAAATGCACCCGAGTGCATTGGGAGCCGAACCAGTCCCACCAATGCATCATAAATCAGTCTATGAACCTCTCGAAATCAATGGATCTCCGAATGAAATCCGTTCACCCAAAAGTCAACTCCCAGTCAAATTGTTTTCGCTTAAAGCCAATTTTTTCTAGAAAACATTGCAAAGCCCAGAACAATGCCTAGGAATTCATTCCAACTATCTTCTCGGGTCAAAATAGCTCTAACGAGACTTAGGAACTGGTCAACGAGGGCAAAAACGGAAGAATCACGGTAATGACAAAACGGGTCGTTACATTATTCTTGGCCGAGGCCATAGAATATAACTCAGTTTAAAACAAGTGATTACATATTCAGAATAGGGAGTATTTATGATTATACTTCTCTTGTTCAGTTCAGCTATCAGCGTGTTTCAGTTTCAGTTCTAGTATGTTCCATGTTTATTGTTTTGGGTTGGCCTTTCCCCGAGCACCCCACAACTATTATTTCTTTCAGTTGGTTTTTCATACACGTACAATTCAAATGTACTTACGCCCCTTTTTCTCGTGGCCTGGATTTCACGATACAGGCACTAATTTACATGATGATAGGACCGCACGTTAGGATTCACGCCTATCATCTAATTGGTGAAACCTACTTCTTTCGGGGCACTGTATTTATTTTTAGTAATCATGTTATGTTAGACAACAAGGTATGCTGGGGGCCTTGTCTCAGCAACAGTTCAGTATTACAAACATATGCTAGAGGTTTCGTAGACCAGCCAGTCATGTCATGGTGAGTATTCAGTTATGTTCAGCCTTGTGGGCTACACTATCATGTTTTCAGACTATTTCTGTACTTATGTTTTAAAACAATATTTCAGTAATATTATGCTGTCAAATGTTTTATTCATACTAATCATATTTTTAAATTATATTTCGCATTAGTACATGTCCCATGTTGATTCAGCCAGCCATGTGGTTTGCTCGGTCACATGCAGTAAGACACCGAGTGTTGTGTCACGCCCAGGCCATGGTTCGGGGCGTGATAGAAGCTGAAGTGGAGGTGAGTCTGGACTCACAAGTCGTCCCAAGGAGAGGGAGTTTCAAGTACCTTGGGGCCATCATCTTGGACCGATGCGCCTCGTGGAGGCAAGGGATGCTCCGTGGACGAGTAAGCAACTGCGTCGTTTCCACTGGGTTGTTTCACCCATGCATGATGACTTTTACAGCTGGCATGCACTCTTAACAATCTTGTCGCATCGGTCAGCCTCGAGTCTTGGGTCACTATTTGATGGGACGTTTGTACTGCAAAGTAGTCCTTTCGCTTGTACTTCATATGGAAAATTCTAGGGTTTGTGTAGATAAATATACCTTCCAAAAGAAGGAACCACATTTGATTCTTGGCACTTGTAACCCTAAATTCTTTGCTTCCATATGGCTAACTCTTGTCTCTTTATTTTATTCCATTTACATTCTCGAATTTTACATACTTTTCTCGGTTTAACTATAAGAAAAATGGTTTGTGATCGAATATGATTTACTTGTCTTTAAACCCATTTCAAACATATTTAATTATTATCCTAAAACCATTTTTATCGGTAAACAGTTTGGCTCCGTCTGTGGGGATAGAAAACTGTGACACTGTCTCGATCTATTAGTTAAAACTCTTTGTTAAACGACAAAAACTTACCTACTAAGAAACCCTAGCCATATCTGCGACTCAGCACAACAACCCACTTTTGGTTGATCATCACAACAACCCGCTCGTGGTCGACTATCATAAACATTGTTGATGATCAACATAACACCGTTTCGCCCATAGATCCGCCAAATCTAGTGGATCCTCTAAACGTTCGCTACTTGGAACAAGCTAGTAATCCTTAGCGTGAACGTGGACGTGAATAAGAAGAGGGCCAGACCTCTTCACAAATAGCTCGGGTCGGACATCCAAGAGCAGACCAGACTCCTAACGATGCGAGTAAGAGCAATGATGATTATTACAAGGAATGGTGCGCTACACCAAGGGGTCGACATCCTCATTCCAAAGTAGTAGGGATGTAACGAAAGAAGGGCCCTATCTTGAGCAGATGGTGGAAGGTATGATAGCCGCACAAAATACGTTCATGTAGCGGATGGAGAACATTGTGACTTCCTTCACCAACAACGCTCATTTTGGAATGCCCATACTATTCATTTCGAAGCATCGGTTAACGCTACAAGCACCGAGGGTGCAAGAGGCATTTTTGAGAACTCGGGGGCCGGAATATGTGGGTTCGGAGCTACTCAGATGCCAAAATATTCGTATAGGGCATGATTCCTCAATTTCTTGAAAAAGATCCACTCTCCTATGGACCAGATACTAAGGGCACCACCGATTGTCAAAGAAGTAGGTGCTAAAAAGTATGGAAAACTTTCATTCAATCAAACTACAGCCGCAACGCTGATCCAAAAATTTCTTGGGAATCCTACAAGACCATTTGTTCTCCAAAGTACGATGGAGGTGGGACACCCTCTATAGGGAGCCCCCCTCCCCCCAGATGGTCGCAACCATGACTAGGATTTTGATAGCTTTTCCAAAGAGAGAGTTTTAGGGCTTTTAATATGAATGACGTCAATAAACTCACAGTACCTTGAAGCTCAATGGAGCTAGTTTATCAATTGATTAATCCCAATAGATATTAATAGTGTAAAAGTTTATAAAAGATAAAATTAGTAATATGAAAGTTAAGGTAGATTAAAATTACTTAGGCAAAATGAAATAATAGTATACACTTTTCTTATACTATATCTATCTATGTATATAATTATTATTATTCTATATTATAGAAACATTGGTTTCAACATATGTGCTATAAGTCTTTCAAAGAAAAGTTAAGGGCATTCAAGTCATTTTTCTGTTAGCTCGTGTCTTCCTTAATGCAAGTTGAGGTATTGGACTTTTCAATTATTACATTATACGTGTTCTTCATCCTTAAATTAAATATACATGTGGCCCATTTTTTTTCAGGTTTGGACTTTATCCGGCCCTTTATCGAGACTACTTTCATGGCCTATTTTCTGTCGCTTTCATCCCTCTTTTCGCTGCTAAAAATTCCAATTTTCGTTAATTTAGAATGTTTTTGTTTCTACATATGCTGGGCCATGAGGCGTGATTTAGCTATATGGTATCTTTATGAATCAAATTTATTTTGGTAGGAGTTAAGTTATGATAAGTATGTGTTTTTATGATTGACAAATAGGTTCGAAGAACTTGGTTCATGTGTGTATTATGTTGTGTATTAATGATAGAAGAAAGGTTCGAGATGATAGAAGAAAGGTTCGAGTAGGAAATTTTGGAGGCAGTGCAGAATTATTGTGATTAATCAATTTGTGATATTATATTATGATTAATTATTTGGTAGCTGAAGTTTTCAGTTCGTACAAGGAAAGGATTAATTAAATCTACATGCTTGGAAAGCAAGCCGCATGAATCAAGGAAGTCATGTTTGACTAGGAAGAGTTTTTTAAGGAAAATTTCCTTATTTCTTGAAGCTGATTTATGTCTAATTTGAATAAATATTAAAGACCTATTTCAAAACAAATTGGAGACATACTAACTCACATATAAAGCACCTATTATTGCCATAGATCGATGCTAGAGCAGATGCAAGACGAAGTGAATGAACCAAGTGCTTGAACCTGGTTCATGAATGTTCCAACTCAGAATCCTGTTGCAAGTTGGATTATTGAATTTAAAGATTCTGAGGCAAGGTTGTCATAATTATCAGGGATAAAACTTCAGACTCCTAAAGGGATTATGAAGTCGTATGCAAGAAGAAGCCTAAGTCAACTCAAATCCTAATTTTCCTAATGGGCCTCATCATGTAGGGTTTGTGTTCAACTGACTTAATATGCACCAAAAGCTATATATATTCAAGCGCTGTCATGCATGAATAACTTTACGCACTCACAGAGAGAGAAAATATGAAGTTGAGCGAACACTGTCAATGCAACCAATTGAGAATTCTAATTACTTAAGTGCGGCCTGATACAAGAAGAAGGTGGAAGAACTTGTTTCACAGAGTTTATGTTTTACAGTTCTTGAGCCTAAAATCTTGTATTAGGATTGTTTGTTGAGTTGTACTTTTATCAGCTTTCATATAAGCAATATTCATAGGTATAAACGTTAGTCAAATTCAACTTCAAGTTGGGGAAAATTGAAGTGGGATCATAATCTAGGGAGATTAGTGAGATAAGAATTAGAGTTTAGTTCCTCGGTTACAGAGTTTGTCACTTGAATTTGTAAAAGTAGGATAGATAACTGGTGCAACATATCAAGTTACGTTCATGTCTTAGTATTGTAGCTACTTTTGTGTCTCACTTGTGAAATATCTTGATGTTAATCAGCTAAATATCCGTTTGCTAATTTCGACTTAAATGTTTTGTCTTTTCCTGAATAGGGGAGTCCCAGTTGTTTACACGAAAAATTGGTACATTTGAATTTGTACGCGAGGTCAAGAACACGAGGATCAATGTAACCAAAATTATGAAATATCAAGTGATAATTAACGAGACAAGTGAAAGTAAAGCATAGCTAGTTATGTAGCCTGGGCCTTGGAGAAGCTTTTGAGCTAGAGTCTCCGGGCAAGTGAATAATCAAATCTTAGCTTAGTTGAACAAAAGAAATTAGGAACTAACAAAAAAATAAGATCAAGGTAATTCTTGTATATATTTTCAGATGATCCTTACAATGAGTTGATCAAATCTATTTATACTAGAGCTATGGGGTGCATGATTCACAAATCATGCCCTCTTCGTTACCAGTATTAATGTCAAATGTAATAAAGAGATTTAATGCTATGACAATGAATGACAATAAAGATCAATAATGCACATTTAAGGCCGGAGGAAGACTTGGGGTTTCTTGAAACGGTTGCACATTGAATGACGTTTGACCGGTGAGTTGGCATGTTTCTTCGGACCCTTTGTAGTTCCTGTCTCCGGTAGTGGCTGCCAGGTCACTCCTCCAGAGAATCGTTATGCTTTCTCAAAGCCGCTCGCTTGCTGACTCAAATCTGACGTGTCACCATCGCCACGTGTCATCCTTTGATACGATCACTTGGTGTCGGCTTATTTTACCCTATACAGATAGTCCCCCCTCTTTTCGGTTACTCGCTCAGATGTGACCGGGAAGTGGAATATTTTTCCCTTCTTGCCGAAAAGTCATGTAATCACCCTCTAGCCTGCCTCATTAAAAATCTTTCTAGAAAAACCCAATTAGGACAAAAATCGGGCGAAGGGAAAAAGAGTGCAGGACTTAGGGATTCAGATGACAACTTCGCCGGTTGGTGCTGAAAAAGCACCATCACTATAAAAAGCTTGATCTTAGATTTTTAATTTTTGTCCGAAACTTTTAATCGTTGAGTTTCGACTCTTTGGGTTTTTAGTTTTCCCTAAAACTTTTGAACTTTTGAATCTTGACTCTTGGATTTTTAGTTGTCCCTAAAACTTTTAATTTTAAAGTGTTGATTCTAGGGTTTTTAGTTATACCCGAAACTTTTATTACCTCACAGCCTTGGAAGCCGGGGATGTTAATGACCAGGGATTTAAATCTTCTGGTTCTGGTAAAGTCCAGAATAACATGTCCGGTTAACTTTATGATTGGGAAACAAAACATCGAACTTTTTTGCCATTTAACTTGACGGCTTTATAAGAGAGGGCCCTTTTATTTCGGTGCTATGAAGAGGACATCTCCTGTTCATTTAGGCACAATTGTTTGGATTCGTAATCCTTATTTGCTTTTAAGTGTTAGCAAATTTAAGAATGATTTCATATCATTCGGACGTATACGAGAATGTTTAGAAGGCGCAAGTTTTGCTTCATTCCATTTCATGAACGTACACAAGTGTTTACAACTTTGTATGTACGACTTTTTACATGGAATGAACAAAAATAACTTGCAAGAGAATTGCGGCCGGGTTGACATCTATTGGGTCTAGCCGGTTCCTGATTCTGATTCCTTCTATTTTTCTTGGGGCTGATCTGGCAGTCCCCAGTCCTTTTCTTTATTATTCTGGAGTTAGTTCGGGCTATATTCGGTATCGTATTCGGACATGATGCATTTGGGCACAGCTACCTACTTTTTTTTAGTCACAGCTCCGGAGCCATCTTTAGATGCTTTCGGTACTTATTGTTGCGGTTTTCACTGCTTTGATGTAACAGTCCCCCATGTCCGTAGACATTACTGTTCTTCCTCTGAGTTACTTTTCGGTGACTCGCTTCGAAAACGCTTCTGCATTTTGTCAATCTGTGGTCCTGACGGGTATGGTTCAAACTGGTGTCTAGAATGCCGCCGATCAAACTTCAGTTGACCTTGACTCCGAGCCGTAGAAGATGTCGGTATACTTACATGTTCATCTTTTACGCGAATCTTTGATGTATACCGATTGTGAACATCTTCCTATGTCGTGGCCTCAAACTCTAGTAGATTTTTTTTGAGTTTTCGTGAAGCATCCGAACTCAGAAGGTTGAGACCCACAGTAAAAGCTTTGGCGGCCCATTCATCCATAACTGCTGGTAACAACATCTTCTCCTTCTGCAACCGGGTGACGAAGTCACGGAGCAGCTCGGTCTCCCCTTGTGATATGCAAAAAATGTCCACCTTTCGCATTCGCACCTTTCAAGCTCCAGCATGTGCTTTAATAAACATATCTGCAGCATAGCAAATGAATAAATAGAGTGTTCGGGCAAAAGAGAATACCAAGTTAAAGCCCCTTTAGCCAATGTCTCGCCAAACTTCTTGATCAAGACCGACTCGATCTTATTCGATTTTAGGTCATTTCCCTTGACAACCATGGTGTAGGCCATTATGTTCTCCTGGGGATCTATCGTCCCGTCATACTTGGGGAAGTCCGGCATCTTGAACCTTTTTGGAATCAACTCCGGCGCGGTTTCGGGCTTATATGCCCGCTGGTTATATCTATTTGCATCTGGGCTCTCCATGACTGGCGGAGCCCCCGGGATTTGATCCATACGGGATTGTAACTCCTTCGCGTTCTTTTTCGCTTCCTTAGCGCTTTTATTCATCTTATCAATTATGTCTTTCATAAATTGCAAGACTTGTGTCCGGAAAGGATCATCTCGGACGGATTTTCTCCCCGATGCGTCTTTATTCCCAACGGTTCTTTCCTTTGTTCGGTCTCCACTGGGTGTATTATTTCTGCTAGTTGGTACCGGAGGAGTCCCTCCGGGCCTTCTGACTCCGTTGTTGAGAGTGCCAGAAAGAGCTGAGATAGTTTGCCTCAGGGATTTCATCTCATCCATCAGTTACCGTTATTGCTCCCTCACGATCTGCATTTCTTCTTGCGGGGTTTTGTCAGTAGGCTTTATTTCCTCTGTAACTTGTTGATTTAGACCGTTTCCGGGGCCAGTTGCTCCATCGTTGTTTCCGGTAGTGTAATGATCTTGGTCACCGGTAGTGTTTGTCATATCTGAAATATATGTTCTAACAGGAAAGACTTAAGAGAATTAGTATAAGACATTGGGTCACAATGATACCAATTGTCCTGGCCCCACGGTGGGCTCCAAACTATTTACGCGAAAAATTGGTACAATTAAATTTATACGCGAGGTCAAGGACACGTGGATCAAGGAATGATTGGTCTGTCAGACAAGGAAAAAGGTGTGAAATTCGCTTTCTTTCACTTTCATTTGATTCATTGTTAAGACGAGATATCCTTATCTCCCAATGTAACCAAAATTATGAAATAGCAAGTAATAATTAAGGAGACAAGTGAAAGTAAAGCATAGCTAGTTATGTAGCCTGGGCCTTGGAGAAGCTTTTGAGCTAGCGTCTCTGGGCAAGCGAACAATCAGATCTTAGCTTACTTGAACAAAATCAATTAGGAACTAAGAGCAAAATAGGAGCAAGGTAATTCTTGTATATATTTTCAGACAATCCTTACAATGAGATGAGCACATCTATTTATACTAGAGTTATGGGGTGCATGATCCATAAATCTTGTCCTCTTCATTACCAATATTAATGCCAAATGTAATAAAAGGTAATAAAGGGATTTAATGCTATGACAATGAATGGCAATAATGCACAAATAAGACCGGAGGAAGACTTGGGGTTTCTTGTAACGGTTGCACATTGAATGACGTTTGACCGGTGAGTTGACATGCTTCTCCGGACCTTTTGTAGCTCCTGTCTCCGGTAGTGACTGCCAGGTTACTCCTCCGGAGCGTCATTATGCTTTCCCAGAGCCCCTCGCTTGCTGACTCAAATCTGACATGTCACCATCACCACGTGTCATCCTTTGATACGCCCACTTGGTGTCGACGGATTTTACCCTATACACCAGTTATGTGGGTAGTTATGAAATATCTCCCCGTCCTTTGTTCCCCTGATTTTTTAAAAAGACATTAGCCTTTATGCTGTGCTCCATGATTCATGTATCTCTACAAAATTCAGGACCATGCTCGAAACTCAGACATCTGAATGCGGGATGTCCAGAGTTCCCTATGACTTTGTAATAATTAGTAATTGGATTAATAATGAAGACAGAAGCTACTGTATTATGCTCTAACAAAGACAGATTATAATGTAAAATTGCTCAAACCACGTCATCAATACTTTTATGTCATTAAGTCTGTCTATTTTATTGCAGATCACCCCTGGACAAAAAATACAAAAATATCTTCAAATGGTCCACTAAGAGATATTGTTAGGATAAGATTGAAGCAATTTTCTATCATGAAAAGATCCAAAAAGAAAACATCACGTGTATGCCTCTAATTTGTTTAAGCACTAAAAATCTGAAATTTGATTTTACTTATGGGTGGAGACACGCAGGAGAAGGCCACTGGATTTTGTTTTAGCCTTATTGGTTAAATCTGAGAGATAGAGAGAGTTGCCGCGTGGTGTGTTATGTAAATGATGTGTTATGTGGTGGCTCATGCCCCCACTTTTCCAATGCTTTTACTACTTGTTTAATATTTCCATCGATCATTATGTGGATGTGCTGTAGTTTGAATTATTTTTGCACTTGTCAAATTGCATGGGTCATTGCTGAATACTTGAAACTTGAAGAGATTGAAGTTATTAGAGATATTTTTGCATTGATGGTCTCTAATGGTGATAGAAAAATAACTTATGATGTGTTGGGAAGAAACAAGCAATAACCAAATTGCACGACGAGGTAATAGCGGAAAAAATACCCAAGTCGAAACTTCCCACACTATTTGAACCAAGAGAAGACAATAAACACTAGCACAAATAGAAATCCAGGCAGCAGCAATACCAACAATAAAATAGCAAAGCAAGCAAAAATAAATTGAATGGAAGAAACACCAAATTTACGTGGTACAACCCCTTCAAGGTGAAGAGGAAACATCCACGGGACCTCCGGCCCACAAAAGCTCCACTATAAACAACAAGAGTTACAAAAATGTTCTCCAAATAGCTACAACAACAAAGTCAAACACGGAGCAACAATACATAAAAGATAGCACCAAAACTAGCGAAGAAAGGAGAGAAATCATCCCCAAAAACGAGCTACTGTTCGTACTAATAACCTGGAGCTACAGACAACAAAATCCGATCTCCACCGTTGAAATCGAAGAACCAGATGTTGAGAACCCCCAGTTACAATTTCAGCACGATCCAACGGTTAACGAATCGGGAAACACAATTTAAAGCGGACTGCTGTAGCAGAAAATTTCTAGACGAAAATCTGCTTTCTCTCTCACGTTTTTCTCTCTATATGGCTGCTATGAATTCACTCTTGTGTTGTCAAAATAAGACCTAAATTGATCCTATCTATAGAGGAAATTTTGGGCAAAATTGGCCTGGTCCAAATTGGATTGGGTTTTATTAATCCAATTCCACATAGGAAGGGAAAACCCAAAAACCTAATTGGATTGGGTTTTATTAATCCAATTCCACATTGGAAGGGAAAATCCAAAAACCTAACAATTCTCCCCCTCCCGACTATGTGGAGGAAACCGCCATCCCGGTGATCAAGCAACAACACTCTAAATCTAGACTTGCAGCCAAGCCCAGAACAACTTGAATGGATAACATCTTCACAACTGGAGAAAAGATTTCATCAAAATCAACTCCCTTCTACTGATTAAACCCCTTGACAACCAATCTATCCTTGTACCGTGGAACTGGGTTACTATCTTCATGTTTCACCCTAAAAACCCACCTGTTTTTCAAAGCTTTTCTATCTCTAGGAAGCTTAACCAGATCAAATGTATGATTATCATGCAAGGAATTAATCGCATCTTGCATAGCATCAAACCACCTTTCTTTTTCTTCACTATCCATGGCCTCATCAAAACTTTCAGGTTCTCCCCCGCCAGTCAAGAGTACAAACTCATTGGGAGAATAACGAGATGAAGGTACTTTCTTTCTAATAAATCTTCTGAGAGAACTCTCTGGAACATCAATAGCAATTGGTTGCTGGACAACCACATCATCTTCTACTGAAGCATCAACAACATCATGCTGGTCATTCTGAACATGATCACTATCTTCATTATCAACTTGATCTTCATTATTTTGAAGATTTTCTTCAGGTGCAATAGTCACAGGAACTGGGTCAACATCAACTAAGCTCTTATTGCTCTGAGAATCAACCTTCTCAGCTTTGTCAAAATCTTCAATTGTCTGGTCTTCAAAGAACACAACATCACGGCTTCTAACAAGTTTCTTCTCAACTGGATCATAGAAACGATAGCCAAATTCGTCTTGACCATAACCAATGAAGATACACTGCCTAGTTTTAACTTCCAGCTTTGACCTCTCATCCTTAGGAACATGCACAAAGGCCTTACACCCGAAGAATCTCAGATGAGCATAAGAGACATCCTTTCCAAACCAAACTCTGTCACGGACATCACCATCCAAAGCAACAGTAGGAGATAAATTGATAACATAAGCAGCAGTATTAAGTGCTTCTGCACAAAATGAATCTGGCAGCTTAGCATCTGAAAGCAAACATCTAACCCTCTCAACTAGAGTTATGTTCATCCTCTCTGCTAAATCGTTTAACTGAGGAGTCTTTGGAGGAGTTTCTGATGCCGAATACCCTGTTGTCTACAATAATTATCAAAGAGACCAATGTATTCACCACCATTGTCTGAGCGGATGCATTTTAGTTTCTTCCCTGTCTGTCTCTCAACCAAAGCCTGAAAAGTCTTGAACACATCAAGTACTTGATCCTTGGACTTCAAAGGAAATACCCAGAGTTTGCGAGAATGGTCATCAATAAAAGTCACAAAGTAAAGTGCACCACCACGAGAGCTTACTTTAAAAGGACCACACAAATCAGAATGTACCAACTCCAGCAAATCCAGCTTTCTTGAGGGTGAATGACTCTGAAAAGAAACTCTTTTCTGTTTCCCGGTTAAGCAATGAACACATCTCTTTAACTTTGCTTGTTTCAATCCAGAAAGTAAATTCTTCTTAGCCAAGTTATCAATCCCCTTCTCGCTCATATGACTCAGCCTTCTATGCCATAATTCTGATGAAGTATCATTCTCTACTAAATTTACTGAGTCACCACAAATGGAGCTCTGAAATAAGTACAAGTCAGACATCTTGTAACCTCGAGCCACAACCATTGAACCTCTAATTAGCTTCCACTGACCACCACTAACGGTTTGATCATAACCCCTATCATCAAGTTTTCCTACAGAAATTAAATTCAGCCGAACATCTGGAGCATGCTTGACATTATTAAGAACCAACCTTGAACCGTTCTTACTTTTCAAGCAAACTGTGCCAATGCCAAGTAACTCAACCTCACTATCATTGCCCATTCGTAAATTTTTAAAATTACCCGGAGTATAAGAAGAAAATAATTCCTTCTTTGGCGTGACATGAGAAGTGGCACCTGAATCCACAAATCAGGTAGACTCATCACAAACAAAATTGATATCATTTTTACCACAAGCAACGAGAAGATCATTTTCAGAAATAACAGCAACACGATTTTCATTATCGCTTTCTTTCTTTTGCCTTTTCTGGTCTCTCTTAAACTTGTAGCAATGTTTCTTGATGTGCCCTTTCAAGTGACAATAGTCACATGTAAGATTCTTGTACCTGGAGGTTCTTGACTTGCTTCTACTTTTACCTCTATCATTTTGACCTCTGAAACTACTTCTCCCCTTGTCTTCAGTAACCAAAACATCGAAGTGTGAAGTTGAAGAAGACGAAGCTTGAGATCTTCTTCTCATCTCTTCATTCAAAACACCACTCTTAGCATATTCTATAGTTACACCATCACTGGGAGCAGAATTAGTCAAAGAAACTCGAAGAGTTTCCCAAGAGTCTGGCAGAGTATTAAGAAGCCAAAGTCCCTGTATTTCTTCATCAAACTTGACACCCTATTACACCTTGGAAAATTTCCTGTTAACGTACAGTGAATAGGCTAGCGAAGGGCACGACGTATACGATGTTTTGATAAGTAAGAAATAGCATTTGATGATCCTAATCGATATTCAAAGACATTTGACGCAAGAGAAGAAGGTTGTCAAGGGAAGCAAAGGATATGTTGCGTATCAGGTAAGAATTATGAGCGACGAGTTAATGATGGCGTAATGGTGTCTTGGAGAAGAGTTATAATGTCCCTTAGATTGGTATTGAGGTGTTAATCAAGTGTCAAGAAGGTTCCATAAGGATTGGAGATCAAACGAGTCGACGAGAACGAGTTTTGGAGAGCTGGGCATTATACGCCCAAACATACTGACCGTATAAAACATACGGACCGTATGTCCAGCCGTATGTCTTGCCCAGAATGAGGGTCCTCACTGGACCAGATCTACGGCCAGACATACGGTCAGTATAAATTATACGGACCGTATGTTGGTTCGTAGATACTGGTCGGGACAGATTTTAAGTTTATATAAGGACCTCTCTCTCTCATTAATTCATTTCATTTCACTTCTCCACACCTCAAGAATCCTCTAGAACTCTCTCCATTATTCATCCACAAGGAACCAAGAGAAATCCATGATCAACTTCATCAAACCCACAAAATCAAGTATATGAAACCTATCAAAGTTCATCTAAGCCAAGAAATCCCAAGGGAAGTGGACTAGGGTTTTTGTGCAAGAAGAGAATTCCCACTAAAGGCTTATTCTTCCATTATCTAAGGTGAGTTTTATGATCATTCCTTGTTGTTTAAGGTGTTGAAAGTTAAAAACACTTGGATTGTAGAAAGATATAGGAAATGGGTCATGAATGTGTGAATAGTGTCATTGTTGAGTAGTAATTTAGGGTGAATTATGAATATTGGTATGTTGTGATTGTAAGTATGTTGTGAACGACGTTTAGAACATGTAATAAGTATTATATGTGAGAAAATGCAATAATGAACTATGACCATGATTATGGAGAAATTGGAGTGAAATTGTGAAATGTGGATAATATAGATGGACGATGATTGTTGCTTGTGATATTGTGAATGTTGTTATCAATGTTTGGGAGTTGATATAGAATATGGGGAAAGTTGTATAAACGAAGGAAATGCTGCTCAATTTTCTTTAGCTTTAGTAAGCACGTTTAAGTAATCGATTAGCTAATGTTAATGCGAATTCTCTTGAAGGTAGAAACGTGGGCATCGGAGGAGAACAAACAAGCGATAGATTAGTTAAACGAAAAAGGTATGTGAGGCTAGTCCTTTTTTTCTATGGCATGAATCCTATGGCATGATTTTTCCTTCTTCTCCATGAATCTTCTACATCCCGGAAAGCTAAGAGCCTATGTTCACGAATAGCCACATGAGATAAGAGATACATTATGAGCCCAATAATGATGATGATGAGCTTAAGTCTAAAGATTCTAAAGTTCATGATATGATGTTCCTATAAAGTTAATGATGCCTTTTATTGTATACACTCACCTTATACAGTATTTCCTTCAAGGTGAGGCAGAATACTTATAAATGTTCCATAATGGAATCGGGGGTTCACGACCTTATGTCACCTCGATAAAGTATAGATATCTTTGAGTTATTATGCATGCATTATAATGAGTACATGTTGATGATATTACGCCGCGCCTATATGGCCGGGCAGCACCGCTAAGGCGGGCGGCTTATAGATGATTACACCGTGTCTATATGGCACGGGCAGCACCACTAGTGGGCGGCATGAGATGGTACCCCGGACGCGGGAGACCTGGACGCAGGCTAATGATTATCACACCGTACCTATATGGACGGGCAGCTTATATATTTATGCATACATGATATGATGATGATTATGAAGTAAGCCAGCATGCATTATTTCTTTTATAAGTGACAGTCAGATACAGTTGCTCCTTATTTGATGCTTCCTTTATCTCATGGACGTATTATTATTACTTATGCCTCTTATACTCAGTACAATGATCGTACTGACGTCCTTTTTCTTTGGACGCTGTGTTCATGCCCACAGGTAGACAGGGAGGTGATCTTGATCCAGACTCGTAGGAGCTATTAGCTGACTTGAGAGCACTCCATTAATCTGGAGGTGCCTTGATTATTCTTTTGTGTATATATGTATATTTTGAGCACGACGGGGTCCTGTCCCGTCCCTATGTCTAGCATTCTAGTAGAGGCTCGTAGATACGCAGGTGTGGGTTATATGGTCTCACGATGTTACTACTGTATATATATATATATATATTATCATTTTGATAGCCGAAAGACTTATGTATATAAAAGTACTTATGTTCTCAAATGAAAAATGATTTTCTTATGATTTGAGTATGAATTTGACAAAAGAACTCTTAATGAGTATGATGAGTAGTAGAATGAGTGGTGCTCGGTGGTTAGCCCCGGGTACCCGTCACGGCCCCTAGTCGGGGCGTGACACATCCACTCCAGATAGCTGATCAAGGACACCTTGAAAATTATTGATATGGTCAGAAATAGGGCTTCCCTCTTTGTATCTAATATTCATCAATTGTTTCAGTAGGAACAACTTATTATTGCCAGTTTTTGAAGCATAAAGTGTCTCGAGCTTTTCCCACAGGCTTTTAGCATTTGTCTCATTCACAATGTGATTTCGAACAGTATCTTCAACCTATTGCCTAATATAGCCACAAACCTGTAAGTGCTCAAATTCTCAATCCTCATCTTTAATATACTCGGGTTTCTTAGAAGCAAACACAGGTAAATGCAATTTCTTGACAAATAGAAGATCCTTCATCTTGCTTTTTCAAATATAGTAATTAATGCCATTTAAACAAACCATCTTGCTCATATTTGCCTCCATCATTCAAATAAACAATTGACACAATCAAATACAACCACAAGCTCTAATACCACTTTGTTGGGAAGAAACAAGCAATAACCAAATTGCACGACGAGGTAACAGCGGAAAAAATACCCAAGTCGAAAATTCCCACACTATTTGAACCAAGAGAAGACAATAAACACTAGCACAATTAGAAATCCAGGAAGCAGCAATACCAACAATAAAATAGCAAAACAAGCAAAAATAAATCGAATGGAAGAGACATCAAATTTACGTGGTAAAACCCCTTCAAGGTGAAGAGGAAACATCCACGGGACCTCCGGCCCACAAAAGCTCCACTATAAACAACAAGAGTTACAAGAATATTCTCCAAATGGCTACAACAACAAAGCCAAACACGGAGCAACAATACATAAAAGATAGCATCAAAACTAGCGAAGAAAGGAGAGAAATCACCCCCAAAAACGAGCTACTGTTCGTACTAAAATACTGGAGCTACAGACCACAAAATCCGATCTCTACCGTTGAAATCGAAGAACCAGATGTTGAGAACCCCCAGTTCAAATTTCAGCACGATCCAACGGTTAACGAATCGGGACACAAATTTAAAGCGGACTACTGTAGCAAAAAATTTCTGGACGAAAATCTACTTTCTCTCTCACGTTTTTCTCTCTATATGGCTGCTACGAATTCACTCTTGTGTTGTCAAAATAAGACCTAAATTGATCCTATATATGGAGGAAATTTTGGGCCAAATTGGTCTGATCCAAATTTGATTGGGTTTTATTAATCCAATTTCACATAGGAAGGGAAACCTCAAAAATCTAATTGGATTGAGTTTTATTAATCTAATTCCACATAGGAAGGGAAAACCCAAAAACCTAACATGATGAACTAAAGGTTGGACTTAAAAAAGTTGGTTCTCTCAATTGGAAGAACGCCACTTCGTGGGATTTTACTGGGTATGTGTTATTGTTTTTGTTAATTTGAACTGTTCCTGTATGAATTTATTCATGCTGATCAGTTAAGTATAAAATGTACGCTTACGTACTAGTGCTTCGCTGTCCTCTCTAATTCTTGATGGGCAGTTCGAATGCACTATACGCCTACACCATTATTTCAACGTGTGCTTCACTTTTGCTAATTGGTAGTACTGGTTATTAGGAATTCATTAGTTGAGGAAAGATCTTTCTTTTGTGTATATTTATTAGTTCCAAGGAACTCATGACTCATGAGCATGGTGACCATCGTCGTGTTACTTCTGGACTGCGCGTGCTGTTGCAAAACGCGTACTATGATAAACCGTGTTTTTGACTCAAAATTAATATACTTTAATCTATTGAGATGTCTGGCTTATTTGCTTTGACAAATGCACTAAATGTTGAATACATTCAGTTTTGGATTCTTGAATTACAAGCACAGTGTTCCTCTTTTAAGTTGCCATGTGGTAAGATTCATAAAGAATTGGTTGTCCAGAAAAAAGTTTCACAGGTGAAGGCATCCACGGAGAATGGTATTCTCACTGTAGTTGTTTATAAGCAAAAGATGAAGAAGCATCAGATCAAATCATTACTTCAAAAATCATCTTTATATGTAAATAGTATTTCATATTACTTTACTACTAATATATAAGCCACAGTTGAGGAGCTTCCCGTCAACATGTGTGCTTGTTGTAAATATTGTGATTTTGAGGGTATTCTGGTGATTTAAATTTATCTTTGTGCAGTGTTTGTTTTTTAATTATGCTTTACTGCTTATACATGAGTAGAATCCTGGGTTCTTAATGACGGAAACACCAGACCTCTCTGCTAATATACCAAGCTAATCCAAACTCTGGGACCCATCGGGTTATTTTTGTAATTAAAATTAATTGAAGCAACTCCCTTGGATGAGAAATGGACTCAATGAAGCTCCTCCTACAAAAAATGACCTTTACATCATGGCCGTGCTTTGTCCAACAGGTGACACTTAACGTGGACCCCACTTGCCCAGCCACCTTGCTCTCTTCCTTCTCTTTCAACAAAACACATCAAAATATTTAAACATTTTCTCTCTACATGGCCTTTTTTGGTTAATCTTCTTTTACTTTTAATTTTCTTAAGTGAAATATTCTTTTCTGTGCAAGCTAATTACAGTTGCTAACACACAACAATTATCTTTTCTTTCTCTAATGCACTCCAACGTTTTCCTTCTCAACAATTTTTTAAAAAGCACTAGCCGAACTTTTCATACCATAGAGTTTGTGAATGCCCTTATGTAATAGTTGGGACTAAAACATTTATACTAATACTTTTCCCTTTTCTGAAGTCACTATTTAAATTCACCCCATTAGCTCAAGGGATCAAACTTTTATGTAAATAAAAAACTTCATCCCAACTATTTTTTAGCAAATTTAATCCACTGAATTAACATGAACAAATCAAAGAGTAGTTTTTAAAAAATACACTGAAAATAATTCATGAATGAAAAATTATCGTCCCAACATTTAGTGTATTGTTATTGGGCTCGGGCTCAGCACGAGCGTTTCTTCACTAGTATGCGTATAGTATGTCATTCTTAATATCTAACAGTGTAATGCTTTTGTGGATATAAACAGTTTATCATTTGACCACTATCCACGGATGAATACTTTATTCAATCTTTATGTGGGATAAAAAATACTATAATTTCGGGATAACTAATCCCGGAATTAGTTATCTCGAATTTTTATTCCAATCAAATGTGGAATAAAGCGGTACTAAATTTTTATTCCAGGACTATTCTTGCTTATCCATCGTACCAAACAAGCCGTTAGTATGTAATGTTATATATATCCACACTTAGATGCGTTAATTGTTTTTTCTCCAATTTCACACATCAAAACAAAATTAGCAAAAAGTAACACTTAACAGTATCATGGGCCATCACTCCCTAGTAGTTTCTAAAAATATCAAAGGTGTTAGAAATTGTGTAGATTCACTATATTGGGATATTTGTTCCGTTAGCCATGAGTCTTGAAATGGCTATACATGTGGAGGTCCACAAGAGGCAAGAGTATAAGAGCGGTGGAATAGCCCACTTGGCATGCACACTTGTACTCTTAGCCGCAATGTACACTACGAGGATATAAAAGTAGCAAGTTTTACTAAATAGAGGAGATTGGCCGCTTGCAGCACAAAATGCAGTAAAATGACAGCTTGTTCTTGTAAAAGACGCATTAAATTAAAATGACAACTCGTGGTTTACTACGTGTACGTAGCGACGATCTTATCTTCCTTGCTATATAATTATTTTGTCTTTATTTGATCTATGATATACTTTCTCCGTCCCAAAAAAATTATTCTCTTTAATTTGACACAAAATTTAAGAAATAAAGGAAGAATTTTAAAATGTGTGGTCTAAAACAAGTCTTAGATATTTGTGTGACTGTAAATCATCTCATAAAGTTAAATTGTTTCTAAATATAAAAAAGAAACAGTCTTTTTGGGACAGACTAAAAAGGAAAGGAGGATAAATTTTTTGAGACAGAGGGAGTACAAGTTATTTATAAAGAAAAGTTTGTTTGATTATCTTTGTTAGCTAATCGAACAAATTATAATATATATATATATATATATATATATATATATATAAGAATTCGACAGGTTGAGCCATGACCTCTTATTTATTTTTTATGATAAGGGAACCCGCAGTTGTTATCCTTCGGATGCACACAGTCTCACAAAACACACAGGAGAGATAACCCGCACTAGCTAGCAAGTCCCGTGCGACGAGCTCGATCCAGAAAGCAAATCCCCTGTTGTCTTAGACAGGGTTTTTCGAACCTGAGACTTTCCTTATGGAAGCCTCATGCTCAATCACGTGAGCCACCCTTTTAACCTATGATGCTCATCTCGACTCAAGTAAACTTTAGACGGGTTAATAACCTTTCCATTTATCAACACCCAATTTAACTAGTTCAAATTCGCTTATTTGACACCCCTACTGATGTAATACCAAAGTGTTTATATTAAATAAAAAAATATGAATTAACATAAAACTACTTTAAAACAGAATACTTTTCTTTAACAATAAATTAATTCATGTATAATATCTTCATTTTCACATAAATAATACGGCAAAGGGCCAGATCTGCCCTTGGACTATACGATATTACGCGCTTTTGCCCGTATTTTAAATGTCGTCCCAGACGTGCCCTTACCGTTATGTTTTGTTCTCACTCGTGACCTTGATTTAATGAAAATATACTGGAAGGCATATTTGTTCAGTTTCACATAGTATAGGGGCATGTTTAATCTATTAAAATTCCTGAATATTATGACACCAACACAACAATATGGCACAAAATATCATTGCATCCCAAAACATAAAAAACAGTTGCAATTACAATCCATCCACCATTACATTACATCTAAATTATACAACTAAAAGATCAAAAAATAATTACATCCATCTTTTAAATATTTTTTTCTATAAGAGCACAATTTGCCCTTTTCAAAAGATTTTATTTTAGTAATGATAACATAATTTATTTTTCAATTTGTTGATGACATGGATAGTTCTTTCTGGAAATTTTTCGTCTTCCCAGTTTCAATATCTACACGATAATGCATGCAACAAAAATCACAAGGAAAAAGATCTGACGCAACAAAACATAAACATAATTCATTACAGATCTGCCACAAAAAAGTCACAAGGGAAAAAAGATAAATTACATGCGACTTATGACACCACAATGTCTCCCACAATGCTGAAATTATGATGATAATAATAATAGAGAAAATATTACTCTCACCGTCCTAAAAAGATTGATACTTTTCGCTTTTCGAAAGTCAAACGAGTTGTTCTTTGACCTTAATCTTTTCATATGTCTTTTAAATATTTTAAATTATTAACTACGGTAACTTATAATACTTTTTACTTAGTTTCCAAATATGTAAATTTTATTTCGAAAATTTTAAAGATTCTATATTCAAACATACGGTCAAAATTAAGGAGTTTGACTCTCGAAAAGCAAAAAGTGTCAATCTTTTGGGACAGAGGGAGTACTTTTTAAGCATTTATACGGTTTTTTACATAAAATTCAAGGTGGTCTAGCCCTTTCGTGAATTCCACTCATAACAGAAATTTAATAGAATTATTTAGAGTCCATGATGTGAGGTGGAGTGAAAGAATAAGAGAGCAAAGTGTGGAGTTACACGATAAGTGTAGAGTTTCAAGACACAATACCAAAAAATCAATGGCTAGCATAAAGTGCACTATGAAAAAATCTGAGAACTAGTAGTACAATATTTAGTTTAGAAATTTCGATGGATCAAATATACCCTCCATACTATGCGAAACTAAACAAATATGCTCTTTAATATTTTGGTTTCGGTTAAATCAAGGACACGAGGGGTTGCAAAACATAACGGTAAGGGTACATCTGGGACAACGTTTAAAATAGGGGGATATGCGCGTAATATCGTACGGTCCATGGGTCCCTTTGCCTTAAATAATACTATTTGCATTGTATAGTCCCACGTAAGTAATAAGTGAACCAAAATATCTCCTACACAATTAGTCGGCTTATACAACGCGGGTTGAACATGGGGGCCATCAAGTATTATCAACAGAAGAGTAGTAATAGTGAATAGTGAGATGTCGCTACAGACAAAGCAGGATGGTACATAGGAGCTCTCATTAGAGCTCTGCCGACCAAGTAAAAGGAATCAAATAAGAGTGTAGTATCTGCTTTCTACATTGTTGTTTCCTAGACAATTTAAAGATAGCTACCACTTTATAATGCCAATGATACTTGACTACAACACCGAATTGTAGGCTTCCCGAAGGAAGCGAGATATTTAATAGCCCTTATCTACTACCCCTCAGTTTAAAAAAATAGATAAATTATGATCTAAAATAAAATTTTAGATATTTGTACGGTTATGAATTATCTCATCAAGGATATAATACGGTTATAAATTATCTCATCAAGGATATAATAAAAAATTTTAAATAAATTATTTCTAAATATAAAATATTACTCATTTCGCCTCAATTTATGTAATACTATTTTCTTTTTAGTTAGTCTAAAAATGAATAACATCTTTCTATATTTCGTAAGAATTTAACTTCAAACTGTCATTTTGCCCCTAATGAGATGATTTATAGACAGAGCGAAGTCAGAATTTTGAATTTATGAGTTCTGAATTTTAAAAAACGAAACTAAGTGGGTTCTTGATAAAGTATTTATGCATATTAAGTAGATTTTAAATACAATTACAAATTTTGAGCCAAAGTTACTGGGTTCTGCTGAACCCATAGATAAAGCTCTCACTCTGCCTCTTTTTATAGCTACAAATATTTGTAGCTCTCTCTGTCCCAATTTAAGTGTTTTACTATCCCTTTCGCTTTCTCTATTTAGTAAGTTTTTCAATTTTAACATTTTAAATGACAAGTTTATGACCATAAGATTTAAAGGACAATATACATCTTTAATTTAAAACCACAAGATTCAAAAGTTTTCCTTTGTTTCATAAGTTCCGCGCCCAGTTAAACTAAAACACTTAAATTGAGACGGAGGGAGTATGATTTATTTTAAACCAACAAATTTCAATTTTTTTTCTCTTAGACTCCATTCTTTTTGGACAAATTTTAAAAATAGGATTGACAAAAATTGGGACATTGGAATAATAAGTAGTAATGACTCATGAGTTTTAACATTTGAAATGACTACTTTACAAGTGGAGAGTTGTAAGCCAACAGTAAAATCAGCTGAGGATTTGTCCACTTGGCATACACACTTGGCTCTGTTGGATGTCTACACGCCAAGAGAATTGCCACCTTGGCTTTCCTCCTTTTGCATGACTCTCTCTATTTATTAGCTGCTACCTTCACTTCCCTCATCCCTTATGCCTTCCAACAGAAGCAAGCTGTAATCATCTCTTTGTTTTCTCATATGAAATCTTAAAATAAAATTGTTATTTTCATGCCTTTGTTTTTATCATTTCATTCAGTTTCCTCTCTTACATTTTTTACTTCATCTTCTAATTTCATTTTCAGATATGTATATATAGTATATAGTAACGTCATCGGAGAATTTGTGTCAAGTGCTACTCCGACTCCAAGGTTAAATTGTGAGTAATGCAAGGAGGTTCAAATCGTAATTACACATTAAATGCCTTTTTATTCTTATGCTTAATCAAATAGGTTGATTTGTTTTTTTTTTTTTTTTTACAGTTGACGACCGTACAACTGAGGCTTCGCTTGCTGTGAACGTGTCTCGACATATTTTTTCCTTAACAGGTGAATACCGTTTTATTTAGTTATTCATGATTTATAGAAAAAAAAAATTACTTGTGAAAACAGTTAGGTATATTGCACCACATGCACCACATCTATTGCAACTCTGTGAGGCATGATCGGGGCGGATTTAGAGGGTGTTGAGAGGCAAAAATTTACAGTGTAGATTTTCTGTGTTTATGTATATATATTAACTTTGGAATATCTTAAACAAATGCAAAAGATTAATTGTCTCTAGCATCTTAGGTTCGATTCCCAGGAAAAATATTATTTTTTATATTTAACTTTTGTTATTTTTTCCGAACCCTTGAATCAAAATTCTGGATCAGCCTAATCGTTATAACGGCTACTGCTCCGGTAGGGCAATAATCCAATTATGAAACATTGACGCAAACTCTTGGGGTTAGTTTGGTACTTTTTTGGTTCATTTCACTATAAGAAATGGACTGTACTTTGATTGGTTTGAACTTGATTAAGCTAAAACTAAGAAAATAAAGCTTAGAAGAAATCTCTTAGAAAGCAAATAGTTCAAATGTTTAAGGAAGTCAATAAATAGAGCTACGATTTTTTCTTTGCAATTTCGTTATATTTTTATTTTATCCTAAGCAATTGATTTATGTAAAACTATAAACTAGAGGATTTTCTATATTCCAATGATAATAGAATTAGCAAAATATCATTTATCATTCATTCCTAAGTAGGGCCAGGCATAATTTTGGAAAAATTGAAATTCAAACGAAATTCGAATTTTTCAAATTTTTTTATTGGATTTTGTTTTTAACTTCCAAAAATTGAGATGTCTCATTATCATCGTACTTTTTATTGTCACTCAAGGAGTTGTGACAATAGATCCTTACGGAAGCATATTAATTGATGTTTAAATCGTATGCAATATATATGAATTGAGTAGTGATTGGCTTGAATATGCACCGTCAGTAGTATGAAAACTGATAACATTTTTGACTTGGATTTAAATTTGAATTTTTTAAATTCAAAAATTAAAAATTAAAATCGAAATTTTTATATCCAATCTAAACTGTCCAAACGTCCGCCCCTATTCTTAAGTTAATGAATTTCTTAATTCCCAAGTCTATCAAATTACATCCTTCAATCCAACTCAATTCCAAATTCTCTTTTAACAAAACGATTTAAAATCAAAGAAGGTGCCCAATTGACTATAAAAACAAAAATTGAGAAATAAGAGATATATCTTAAAAGCAAAATCAATTCCTCGAATAAAACTATAAACCACAATGAGAACTACATAGACATAATCCAAGAACTATAAATAAAGAAAAGGAGAAAAAAGATGAAACTTTGAAGGAATATATTTTTTCTTGAGTTACTGGTAAAAAACAAACCTGAATTATCACTTTTTTGTGAGTTTTCTACCTAAACTATCAGACGTGCGAGTTTCCTACCTGAATTATCACCAACTGTTTGTCAAAACATACCTTAACTATTAGTTGTTCACTTTTCCTACCTATATCGTTCAGTTAGGAAAAATGAACAACTAATAGTTGAGGTTTGTTTTGACAAACAGTTGATGATAGTTCAGATAGGAAACTCACGAAAAAGATAATTTAGGTGTGTTTTTGACCATCCTCTCTTTTTTACCCATGGTAGTGCTCTCAAAGAGTCCCAATTTTGCCAAGATCAGAGCTGATGTACAATTAAAGCTACTAACTTGATCGATCCCAATAGCTTTTGCCCGAACCTTATGTATGTGTTAAGAAAATCTACAAATTATATATAAATATTAAATTTTGAACTTACTAACTTAAACGATTATTGTGTTCAGCGGCATCACAAACCTATTAAATTTTACCTATGCGGTTGCATTTTAGCAAATTGTAGGAACTAGACATGGGCAACCCATCCAACCTCAGTTTTTTCTTTTCTAAAGGTTTCGTTGAAAAGAAACATTGCTAGTTTGTCTAGTCACGTTTCTATGAAACTAGAAGTGCTTATGGAAAAAAAATATCACTTATTAATTTGGCAAAGGAGCGTGATAGGCCACAAGTAAGTGACATTTTTTTTCCCACTAAACACTTCTAGTTTCCAGGAACGTGATTGGCCCCAAGTTTATCTCATCTGATTGACCTTATGTCTTAAATTTTGGTGGATCCGAATTGCAACCTAACCTCGAAAAAACTCGCAATGCGACTCAAAGTGGGAGAACCAAATGGAAATATGTGTTGGTAGAAGAAGTTGAGGGCCGATAGGCCCGAGACTAGACTTTTGACAAAGTAAAGCTACATTGTTTAAAAGTAACAAAATCTTTTTGTGATTTTATTTTTATGTTCAATAAAATTGACAATATTAATTACTAAAATCCATCATAATAAATAATTAACATTAATTATCGATTTAGATAATTCTTTTTGGTTAAATTTAGACAATTTAATTGTAAAATGAACCTTTGTATGTCCTCATATGACACTCAAATATTCTTTTTTGAAATATTGGCCAAACACAAGCATATGCTTTCTTAGGCCTCATTTATTTTTATTAAGATTAAGATGTCTATATCTAAATATTAAGATGTGCATTAAGATTTAAATAAATACGACTGTTTGTTTTTTCAATGTCTGAATGTACAAAACTTGCCTTTATTTTAAATTAATAAGTATATTTTTTTAAAAAAAGTACTATTAAATTTATAAAATACTATATCAATAAAATATTTTTAAAAAGTTATATGGTGGTTGGTGATAGTGGTGGTTGTGCATAGTGTTGGCCAATGACGGTGTTGCAGATAGTACCTAATGGTGATGGTTGCTGATAGTAGTGGTTGATGGTGGTTGTTGCTGATGGCGGCTAATAGTTGTTGTGGATCATAATAGCTAATAGTGATGGTAAATGATAGTAGTGGTTAGCGCTATATAGTGGTGACAGATGATGGTGATTGTCGGTACTAATTGGTTGTCGTTGGCGGTGATAATTGTAAATGGTGCCTAGTGGCAGTGACCGTTGATTATCGTGATTGGCAGCGGTGGTGCTTAGCTGAGGATAGTGGTTGGTGGTTGGTGGTAGTTGATAATGGTAATAGTCGACAATGTTAGTTGATAATGATGGGCGATGGCGGTGTGAGTGAACGGATGGTATTGACGAACTGCCTTCTTTGTATAAATCTTTAAATAAACATTTTAATGATATTAAAACTTTGTTACAGACTTAATCATTCATCTCTATTCAGTCCCATTAAGTGATTGTAATATAAAAAAACACATGTAGTGATTAAGATATTTATTATTAAGATTTAGACCTAAAAAATAACTGGATGGCCCTGCATCTTGTACCCTTTCTGGGAACTAGGAAATTTGGTTTAAAACACTCAGCTGAAGCAGTTTTAGACAGAAAGATGGCACCCAAACACAGTATAATTTCGAAAAATTGCTCTCAAATTTTCCTTTTTTGATTAGCCAGTTTGAAAATTCTCTTCAAGTTTAGGAATCCTGTGGTGGTCAGGACTCGAAAATATCACCCGGAAAATCCAAAAGTCTCATGTGGATTTCATCGAGAGATGCAGCAGCCTCGTGTAATTGTGACAATGACATGCAACACTACTCCTTACTTGAACCTAAAGATGAATACAACATTCGAGGTACCATCCGAAAATTCAGTAAAGGTTTTTCACATCTCGCGGCTCTGGGAGATGAAGTTGCAGGTTTTCATGAAGATTCTTAATTGATTCAATCAACAAGTGTGTCTGCATAAAACAAAACTAGTTAGCTTTACTTTAGTACTACTAGAATAGGGATCCTTTGTAGGGTTGCAATGTCTTAGGAATACAACTGATGTAGCGCCATGCCGGCAAGACTAGTTCAGCTTTAGGTACCACTTATGTAAAGCTCTGGCCCATAAAAAGGCAAGTTATTTCTGTAGAGCTAGTCTGCATATGAGTATAAGGTACAGAGGAATATGGAAAGTCCAACCTTTCTAGATCTGGTTTGTGTCAGAGCAGTCTCGACTAGGTTTTCCAAAGGGGCTCGAGGAGCCTGATGTTGATGATCTCAGCATTGTTGATCTTGTCCATTTGGAAAACCAAGTTGAGACTCCTCCGACACAAAACCAGATTTAGAAAGGTTGGACTTCCCACATTCCTCTGTACCTTATACTCCTTTCAAATATATAATGGCATTTCAAGGTATATAACACCATATATATATATATACAGGGTTTTTTCCCGAGGTTAGCAGGTGCCGGTGACTCCCCCCCGGCCTCCCCCCTCCCCCACCATCCTTAATTACCACATACAAAAGCTAAGAACAACAGATAACTTCACATATAGATCTAATGTCCTAGGATCCTACTCACAGTAGATAAAGATGCATTACAGGCAACAAAGTCACTTCACTCTATCATTTTTACTCCGTCTTCTAATTTAATTTTCAGACATATATATAACGGTATAGGAAAATCGTAATTACACCTTAAATGCCCTTTTGTTCTTCTGATTAATCACGTAGGTTGACTTATTTTTACAGCTGATGGCCCTACAACTGAGGGCTTTTTTGACCATCCAGCAGCATCTTTCTTCTTTAACCAAGCTCCTACAGGTAAATACCATTTAATTAGTATTAGAGATTTATAGAGAAAGAAAATTACTTGTTAAGTATATTGCACCTCATTTATTATTACTCTGAGGCATGATAACGGCAACTGTTTAGGTAGGGCAATAACCCGATTAGAACAAATTGTGAAACATTGACGCAAACCCTTGGGGTTGGTTTGGGGAGTACATTTTTGGTTCATTTAACTAAAAATGGAATATACGGGCTATAATATAAAACTTTAGTTTGGTTTGAACTTGATTAAACTAGAGTCTGTTTGGCCAAGTTTGGCCAAGCGGCTAAAAACTGATTATTTTGAGAAGTGTTTTTCAAATTTGAAAAATGTTTTTGATAAGCATATTGTGTTTGACTAATCTTTCTAAAACGGTGCTTTTGAGTGTTAAATTATGAAAAAGGACAAGTATCAATGAACATTTACTATTACACGATTATTTTAAATATCTATGTTGAAAGACTTTAGTTAAGTTTCTACTTTTATTTAATTAAAATTAAAAAGTACAAATTAAAATTTTCAATTAATATAAGACATAGACAAATTAAAAAAATGCAAAATATTGGTACGACTTGCGTACACTCTACCCTCTCCAGACCCCGCCTGGTGAGATTATACAGGGTATGTTGTTGTTGTTAGTATATTATCAACATGACGATATTAATATACTAAAAACACTAACAAAAATGAAATTTAATAAGATAATATTGTCACTCTTTTAATTACAAAGAGTAACAGGACTGCTTGAGGATCAAACGAAAAATAAATATCCTTTTTTGGACAAAAAATAAATTTAGTTCTACAAAGTTAATTACACCCAATTAATTGCAAACAAACTACTTAATAAGTTAGAATTTTATTTCTTTAAACGGCAACATTCTCTTTCACAAAGAGAATTCTCCTTAGTTAAAGTGAAATTTAGGAAGGTGTTCAAATGAGGTGCACTTTGATTCCAAGTTTCTTTCAATCTCAACCGGTCTGCAACGTAAAATTCAAAATATATAAAAAGACTAACTTGATAATTGTAACAAGAATATGAAGTAATTTTAATTTTATTTGGAGCATTTAAATGTATGATTGAGATCTCATTATGAGTTGCTGCTATATGTAAATATGATTTTTATCTTTAAAAAATAATTTTCTGCTTCTCCTTCTGCTTTTTCCAAGAAGCAAATTTTTTTAACCAAACTGTAAACCTCAATGTTCATCATGTTCAACCACTAACATAGAAAAAGAGTTGTAGATGCACACAGCCATAAGAACAACATAGACATAATCCACGAACTATAGAGAAAATACTCAAAATACCCTCAACGTTTGACCAAAATCTCAACTACACACTCAACTTTTGCGGGGGTCCTATTACCCCCCTGATCATTTTAAAAGTGGAATATATTGCTCCCTAAAAAGCCACTCCCACATCAGTGTTGGCTATGTGAAGCACACGCGCTTGACACGTGTAAATTTCAATTAAAACTTTTCTTTCAATTTTTTTCTTATTCTTTCTTTTTTCTGATTTATTATTATTATTATTTTTAAATTTCTTTTTCTTTTTCTTTCCTTTGTCTTCCTCGTGGTTCTTTTGATAATTTTTTTTTTCAATACTTTGTCCTTCCCTAAAGCCATAAGTGAGAATCATACTCTGCTAATTGACATACAACATAATTTCTTTCTCTCTCCATATACAAAATCTCAAAGAAAAAATGACTACTTTATACTTGAAGAAGAAGAAAAAGCAAAAATTTTGGAGAACAATTGATCAAAAATGGCGGAACCAACTCCGAAGTCTCTGCCACCACAGCACTAGCGGAGAGATAGTCGATGATGATGGATCTCGATGTCGATATCGATGCTTCATGGTCGTTCAATCAGATTTTGGTTGCGGCGGCGACGGTTTCATCTAATCCAGTGTTGCCGCTACAGTCTTTTTCCCTTTCTCCCTGAAAATCTCACCACCGCCGTCCATCCACTGCTCCGACGAACTCATTTATCTGTATATTAACAGATTTTGCTCTATCCATACCTCTTCGCTAACAGATCTTGTACGTGTGGTAATGGCATGAAAGATTCCGTCGAAGAGATTGAAGAGCTGCGGCGGAGATGGAAAGGGGCGATGGTAAAAATTGTGGCGGCGGAGATGGAAGAGCTTGTTGGCGTAATAAATAAAAACAAAAATATGGGATAATGGGCCTTTTTCTCTTTTACATTCAATTTGTTTACTAAATTAAATCTCATTAATTTTTGAATTTCAGTAAACAAATCTCAGACATGGAAGAGGTCAAAACCGACCAGATCTTAGGTGAAATCCCGCCATTAGAACAATGGAAACACACACACACACACACACACACACACATATATATATATATATATATATGGAGTATATATTAATGAAAAGAAATATTAAAAATAAAGTTTTAATAACGTATTTTTGCCTTTCACTCTCTGTCATCTCGTGCCACATCAGCATTTATGGAGCAATATATTCCACTTTTAAAATGACCAGGGGGTAGTAGGACCCTCGCAAAGATTTGGTGTGTAGTTGCGATTTGGGCCAAACGTTGGAGGGTATTTTGAGTATTTTCTCAAAAACTATACATAAAGAGGAGGAGAAAAAAGATGAAATTCTGAAGGAGTCTATTTTTTTTGTCCATGGTGGTGTTCTAAAAAATTTCTCCCAATGGTGTGCCAAGATCAAGGGGCTGATGGTTTAAATTAATTAGACATGTAATTCTGAGAAGGTGAAAGTGTCACGATCCAAAAATCCCCAACAACTCAAGTACCAAGGTGTCTGACAACAGTATTTGCTGATGGTGACAGCGGATAATTGTGGTTAGGTAATATTAATAATGAACAGTGGTTGACGTTCTATAATGGTGACCGATGGTGATTATTATCGGTTGATTGATGATTGTTGTTGTAATAGTGGTGGATGGTGATGACAGTAAATAGTGCCTAGTGGTGGTGACATCCAATTGTCGTGATTGGCAGTTGTGAAGACATGGGGGGTAGTGGTTGTTGATAATGATGGACGACTAGTTGATAATAATGGCGGTGGCAATAGCAGTAGATGGATGGAATTCAACTAACTGCTATCTTTATAGAAATTCCTAAATAAACATCTTAATGATTTTAAGACTTTATTAAAGAACTTAATTATTCAGATCTATTCATACCAATTATGTGAATGTAACACAAAAAGACAAACAAATTTAAAAGTTAAGATCTCAATGATTAAAATTCAAACCTAACAAATAAAAACATTTAACAACTTAGATTTGTGCAAACAGATAGTGCCTAAGGGTGCTGGTATTCAATACGGGTACGGATCAAGATGTCAATTTGCCATCTCATTAAATTTAGAGTTTGCTAGCATGGATCAAAGTATAAATACGGGTGCTGCAATACGATCAATAAATATATAAGAATAATATATATAACAGGGTTTGTTTGGTTCAAGGGATTGAGTGGGCTATTTCGATCTAATCATGATTTTAATCCTAAGGTTATAATTCTAAGATATCTCAATTTTAAACCAAACAACCCCCTTAGTTGTTTAAGATTGTCGAGAAAGAAACTTATTTTTTTGATTAATAAGTTGATTTAGATGCATGACAATTAATAAGTTAAATAAAAGTGAGAATAATTATAAATTAATACAAGTATAATATTAATCTTTCGTTCTAGTTTATGGGACATAGTTTAATTGACATGGAGTCTAAGAAAATAATGAATCCTTTTTTCATTTTATGGTCTCGAGCATGACATTTTATGGTAGTTGATATATGAGTTATAATATTATATAATATTATATATGGATGTTTATGTACATAGTCGTATAAATATGTATACACCTTCAAATACCTATATACATAATGTACTTATCTTTTGTATATAAGTGTATTATACTGTATAAAAGTGTTTTTGGGTTAAAGCTTTGCAATGTAAGTTTTGGGCTATGTTTTTTTCATAACATAAGTGAGCAAATTGTATTATGAAATTTCCCTTGTTTAATCTCAGCATCCGAGAATGGATGTTAAGAATGCAGAATAAGGATTTTAAATTTATAAATCCTAGATTTTACAAAAAATAGCTTTTAACGTTCTTGATAAAAATTCTTCACATCAAGTGAATGCAAATACTAGCTCTGAACAAAATCTAAGGTCTGCCAAACCTATAGACAGACTTAAAGCTCTACCGTAAAATCAAACCAAATACTGGATCAACCAATACTCCTTGACATACATATCACTGAAGTTAAGGTTGGCCAAACCCTATACAAATCTCACACCCAAATCATGTCAGGGCAATACGATTGCAACAAAATATTTGAAGAATCCAAATATAACTTCTCAAGATAACCATAAATTAGAACTTTAGCAGACCATAAATTAGAACTCTAGCATACAGACCTGCGTTCTGCCAAATACATTCTGCTGATGCAGACATTAGGTAGTGACATGCAAATTTTCCATGTCTTGGTTTCCAGGTTGGCCACCACTCGGGTTGGCATCACCCTAGTGTCAAGACGTCAATAAAACACACAAAAAGAAGATACCAGAGAACTTGTAAACGACCTAGAATTAGAGAACTGGCAAAACTTTGAATTACTTGTACACCACAAACGCCATGGCTTCTGAGATAACCTCTAATTTATACAGAGTCATTTAGATTACAGCAGTACATACAGTTTTCGAGACGCTGCACCAGTATCTCTTTATTTATCCTTACACAACATTTCAGTGTTTCAGCCATACCAGTAGACACCAATACAAGAGAAGACTACATAGTAGTAGTTCCTAGTTAGATGCAGCAGAGATATAACCTCGGCATGACATATCCGACGCCTTGAGGAGTAGCTGCTATGCTATATTTTGGGAAGGCTGTTATTTATCTTGAGCTTCTATCTGATAAGTGATGCCTTCAGCTGTCTAGACTCTAGAGAAAATTCAGGGTCTCCCTCTGTCGTCCACAATCCATACGGGTTGGTGGAATGTCATTTAAATTCACTGCTTTCTCATTTGTTTCTTTGTTCTTGATGGTACCTATCTGTAAACATACTAGTCATTCATACAGACACTAAAAGTCCGCACAGATCACACTAATAATGTTTAGCGGAACTGCAGCTTTATCAGCAACACTTACCTCATCCTCCAGAACTTTGTTTTCTTCTATCAGCTGCTTTTCCTGCAGATAAATAGTTTCCAGTTAAGTCTAGCACGCTAAATGTAATAACAATCTAACACCACAAACCCGTGTTAGGAAAATGCTAATACATGGGACGCTAATATTGCATAAACTTCAGTTGATAAAATAGGACCCCTTGAAAATTTTACAAAACTAACAGCAGGCTGCCAATCTGCTAGTGAACTTGAAGAGGCTATAACTAAGTCCATGATTTGCAAAATTCCATACCACGTCCCGCGTCAAGAGGTGCATGAATGCAGCTGTCGGGTAAAACACTCAGCCTAGAGTAGGGAGTTTGGTAGAAATTCAAATGCTAGAAAACCCTTTATCCATGTCCAGCTGATCAAGTATCTGGCTAAGTTCATTTCCAGAAAAGTTAAAACACTCGGCTGAAGCAGTTTTTGACAGCAAGATGGCACCTCGCCATAAGCACAAAGTAGAACTTAAAAAAATTGCTTACTTTTTCTATTGCAGTGGTCTGGACTCAAGAATATCATTCTATTTGCCCAGTCTAGCAGTGAGGCTCATCTCTGGACCTCGGAAAGTCCAAAACTTTCATGTGGATTTCTTTGAGAAAGGACAATGGTATGCAATACTACTCCTTACTCGACACTAAGAATAGGTACAGCATTTAAGATACCATCCGAAAATTCAGAGAAAAGCTTTTACAGCTCCTGGCTCTCGAAGATGAAGTTGCAGGTTTTCATTTTACACTGATGAAAGTGAATATTAGCTTTGCCTATATTGATAGACATTGAACAGAGAGCTGAGAATCAGGGAATAAAAGTGACAAGGACGCCATGACTTCCATTGATTCAATGATGGGAGACAGGTCATACCAAGTATAGGGGGAGTACTTGATGAAAACTTGATCCTCTTCCCCAGAGATCTCAGATGAGGGAACCCTGGGAGAGCCGCCTACTCCAACTACCGTCCATTGCAGATCAATACATTCAATGAAGCAGCCAGTACGGCAGACAAGCTACTTTCTTATTCTAGGACTGGAAGATCTATGGAGTGAATGATTTGATCAATGAATCCTTTCAGGGCCTATCCGAAAGAGAATCCAGTACTTCTTGGTCGTGAATATCTGGTGAATATTAGCTTTGCCTATATTGATAGACATTGAACAGAGAGTTCAGAATCAGGGAATAAAAGTGACAAGGACGCCATGACTTCCATTGATTCAATGATGGGAGACAGGTCATACCAAGTAGAGGGGGAGTACTTGATGAATTTTAAGGTCTCCAGCTATTTCTGCAATGAGAATGATAACCTCTTCAACTCATCATATGTTCAACTTATCTTTACATTTCAATGTTCAACATATCCCCTCAATCCGTTTATAAGCTCTTGACATCAGAAATATACATGAAGGAAGAAGCAGCCATGCCATATTTACCAAGTGCATCAACTAATGAGAGTGGTCAGGAAGCAGTTCTGAAAAGGCGCCTGCATACTATTAGAGAAATTAAACAGATGTCTCATGGAAAATGGAGACCTACCTTGTCATGAAGATTCTTAATTGATTCAATCAACAAGTGTGTCTGCAAAAAACAAAACTAGTTAACTGTGCACCAAAGAAAAAGTAGGGAATTACAGCAATCAAAACAGTCAAAAAATGCAGATTTAAAAAAAAAAAAAAAAAAGAAGGCAAAAGATAAAACTAGCATGAATGGATGTAAGATTGATAAAAATGATCACACCACTACGGGATTCTTTGTAGGGTTGAAATGTCTTAGAAACACAACTGATGTAGCGCTGTGGCGACAAGACTATTTCAGCTTTAGGCACCACTTATTTAAAGCTCTAAGCCATAAAAAGGCAAGTTGTTCTGATCTAACAGCTGGAGATAGTCTGCGTAGTGTAAAGGTACAGAGGAATGTGGAAAATCCAACCTTTCTGAATCTGGTTTGTGTCAGAGCAGACTCGACTTGGTTTTCCAAATGGACAAGATCAGTAATGCTGAGATCATCGACATCAGGCTCCTCAATTTGCCTGTCAAATTGAGGATCAGATACTATGCTTTCCAAGGAAAATTCAAAGAAAAGAGCAGCAAAAGGTCAGTACTTCTCTAACGCCTGTAGCAGTTCTTCCATTGGCATGAAACTTGCATATTTTGATTCCTGTTCCCACAAAATGATAATAGAGTCTCAGCAAACTGCATTTGTATATAATTACTCCATGCATCCTGGACAACTCAAAAATGGACTGATTATCGCTATTAGTATTACTTGCATGATGTATGTGAGTGAACAACTGTCGTGCCACTTTCCTGGTTTTGACGATTTACAACCCATGTTTAGAACAACACATTCCAGAAGAACAAAAGCAATATATATTGTATATAATTCATTTATGATGTAAAATGACCATCCTTAATTACTAGATACTAAATTGGAGCTTCTAACCAGAGTGGGACAAAAGCTAAGAACGTCAGATACCTTCACATATAGATTTAGTGTCCTAGGATCTACTCACAATAGTTAAAGATGCATTATAGGACACAAAGTCACCTGCAAAGATTTGTATCAACACATTTTCTTTTGAGTAACCACAAAACTATATAAACATTAATAATTTGACATGGTACATGCATTTGTATCATCTTAGCAGCCAAGGAGTTGCTTTCAAGTTACAGAAGAACTATAAAAACATTAGTCATTTACTTATTATACAGTACCTCTGTCAAGAGATAAAGAGGACAGGTGGAGTCAACTAGACATATACCTCTGTGTCATTGACTTCTGCAGAGACCTTATCTTCTGCTTTCATGTGGTTGTTATACCGGTGGATAATTCCTGTCAGACTGAAATGCATATATCATTTGTCATCAGTGTGTGAAGCAATCAATTACAAACACGAAATGGTCTCCACAATATAAAGTTCATACTTGAGGAAGGAAGAATAATCTGTGAAGTTCAAAAACATAATGCATCAGACAAATTCTCAACAAATTTATTGTTTCTCTTAAATTTCAATCTTACATTAGGGACTGCCCTATCAAAACACAATATCATTGGACATAGAGTTGGACTATTACAACCACTACGAGTCAACACTAGAAAAGCAGGAAGAGTTGGAAACAACTTGAACAATGATAACTCACTTAGCCATAAAAACAACTATAGCTACTTTCCAATTTCAAAAAGTTGTTTGAAAAAATTGAAGGGTCTTCACTAATTAATAAGAAAGTGAATAAATAAGAAAAGCTATAGGTCAAACTAATTGGGCAAGAGAGGGACATAACGGTAGGATCCAGACACACCAACTTGGCCAAAACCATCTGTTACCTTTCAATAACTAGGGGAGTTAGACTCTACAATGGGAGAGTCTAGATGGTGACCAAAGAGATCTAACAATCGATTATCAATCAATCAAATACAGCTCAATGAAAATAAGTTGAGAAGATTATGTGAATCCTCTACATTCACTCAGCTCTATTGGGCTCCATTTCATTAAGATACCAGATGGGGTTTGCCAAAAGCTCACCTCTATCATTTAGAGTTAACTAGTTAGTTGGGATGAGTCAAACAAATCCTCATTGACCATACAACAACAACAACAACAACCCAGTGAAATCCCACAACGTGGGGTCTGGGGAGGGTAGAGTATACGCAGACCTTACTCCTACCAAGGTAGGACGGCTGTTTCCGAAAGACCCTCGGCTCAATAAAAAAACATAAAAAGAGGTCAGATAAGGCTAAGAGATTCAAAGCGATATGAAAATGAAGTAACGCAAGAGACACAGATAACATAGAATAATCAAAGCACAGGAAATAACAGATAATAGCATAAATCAGAGCACAAGAAATTATACTACGATAATGCGATATGGAAATGAAGTAACGACACAAATCCTCATTGACCATGCTGCTAATATTTGAAGATCTAGGATTCCAATATCTGAAGAATGAAACCATTAACAAGTCTAATCTCAACTACTTGGCACCATTTAAATGGATCCTTTACTTCCATTGTATGATATTCTTAACTAGGTCTCTATTGATTCGAGAGATTTAGAACCCTCTTGACATAATCTCCATATTTTTATAATTTTTACTTGTCTTAAACGCACTCTCTATCGCTGTTATCATTTCTAATATTGGCCACACAACAACAACACACCCAGCGTAATCCTACAAGGGGGTCTGGGGAGGGTAGTGTGTACACAGACCTTAACCCTACCTTGGGAGGTAGATTGGCCAAAAATTTGTACTATGACATATTCAGGATTAGATTCATATCTTGGAGTTTCCACAACACATATGTTGGGCCTAATCAGGATTAGATTCACATTTTTTGAATTTGTTAAAATTATTAGATAAAAGTTCAACATGTCACCCACGTTTCTCCAGTTTAACCAGTGGGAAGTTGATAACTCAATCATCTGCTTGATTAAAGTTCACGTCTCATCCTAAATACAGAAAGGTAAAAAGTAGGACCACTGCCTTCCGCTTCCCAAATCCAAAACGAGGATGTGGATAAGCATCTGTTAAATCATTAGACAAAAGTTCAGCATATGCTTCTAGAGCTACTCGGTTAGCTACGACACCTGGCGCATTACCCCAAGGATGTCCTAAAGTTCCTCCACCGAACTGTAGTACGGAATCATCCCCAAAGATCTCGGTCAAAGCAGGCATATGCCAAACGTGAATACCTCCTGAAGCCACGGGTAGAACACCTAGTAAAGAGACCCAATCTTGAGTGAAATAAATACCGCGACTTCGATCTTGTTCAACAAAATCATCACGCAGTAAATCAACAAAGCCCAGAGTTATGTCTCTTTCACCTTCAAGTTTACCTACTACGGTACCAGAGTGAATATGATCTCCACCAGACATACGTAACGTTTTTGCTAATACTTGGAAGTGGCTATCATGATTCTTCTGTCTATTAATAACCGCATGCATTGCACGGTGGATGTGAAGAAGTAGACCATTATCTTGGCAATAATGAACCAAGCTAGTATTTGCGGTGAATAACCTTAGCTTAGAAGTGTCACTAGTTGCTTTGGTACTCTTGCTGTGTAAGGTGAAGAAAAATTCCCACCCAATAACAACCTGATATATGATCAATAACGACGACGTGCCTAGTGGATTCCCACAAGTTGGGTTTGGGGAACTGATATATGATCCATATGAGATAGAGATCCTAAAAATGAATAAGCAAGCAAATAACCAAAAGCCCTATAGAATCACTAGAAGCATACGCTTGTATGAAGATAAGCAATAGTTGTATTGATATGACATTAGAAGATCACAGTTTACAAGAAGCATAGCCCATATCAACTGCGTACATAATTTTTTTTTTTTTTGGGGTAAGGTAAATGTAATCTGCGTACATAGTTAAACATGGTGATGCTCTTCAAAGCTTCTTTGTGGTCTCCAGGATCCCCAGGTAGCTTAGCATGACTAGTTTCACTTGGAACAAGAATAAGCAGACGTAAAATGATACCAATACTCTTGGAACGGAAAAGAAATATGCTCGGCAACCTATTAACCCTCTACCCTAATACTCGACCTCCACACCCTCCTATCAAGGGTCATATTAGTCTAAGAAGATAACCCAAAGTTTGGTTTTCTATCAAAGCCACCGAACTATACTAGTTGGCTATTTGAGCATGATAATCCAAAGGTTGGTTTCCTATCAATTGAAGGGTCCGTTCTTTTGGGGAAAAAAGAAGCCTTACCTTTGTATCAGACAACATGAGTGAAAACAGGGTAAGAAATGCTAATGAAAAAACACACCATGAGATCCTTTGAGAGAACTAGGAGGTGGAATTGTATTTTGGAAGTGAATCCAAAGGGTTGTAATCCGTCACTAGGTAAAGGATGAAATCAGAAATAAAACCCACGGTTAAAGTTAAAGTTTGAACGATTGCGAGGCACCATTCTTACTTCTTCCCAGAAAAGAGTCTTCACTCCATTTTGAAAGCTCTTTCAAATAGCATGAGCGTTAAAAGTATTCAATTCGAGCACCTAATGGTGTGACCTAGTGGTAAATGAAGTGGATTGTGAACCATAAGATTTCAGATCCAAACCTCAACAAAGACAAAAAACATTAAATTATTTCTTCCCATTTGTCCTACTAGCCTTGGTGCACAGAATTACCTGGTACATGTTACTGGTGGGATGTGGCAGGTGTCAGCGCAATTAATCGAAGTGCGCGCAAGCTGGCTAGAACACCACAGTTATCAAGAAAAAAAAGTCTTTAGTTCGACAAAAACGTTAGATTCTTTTTATTTTTATTTTGACTTCTTTCAAAGGCAAATGAATAAGAAGGCCGCATATGTTCTTGAAGAAGATGTGGAGAGTGAGACGGCTGCAAAGGTCCATGAAAATTGAACAAAAACGCATGCGCACATTGGTATCGTGTGATCTATGCATTCCAAATCATCCAATCAAGGTTAAGGCTCACCGAATATTGCTATTGATCGACACTTGTGACCTACCTATTTCACACTACCTCTATTAATTCACATCACCTAATCAAAGATAATGACTAATTGGCATTATTATCGGTGAAACTCACACCAAAATGCCAAGACTTGTTGGATTCTGAGTGCAAAATGAAATTAAAGACATGTTTACTTGGACCAACTAGGCAAGTGGAAAAGAAAAAGTTCATATAGGTACTCAACCGAAAAAAAATAAGTAAAAACACAATTATATAATGAGATAAGCCAAAACACAATATAATGAAATATTCGAGCTAAAAATTATATCAATCAAGTTCATAAACTATTTTAAATTTCAAATTCAGATGTAAACTTTAAGTGACGACGTTTGCCTAGAACTCGCTTTCTAACTTTTCATTCCAATTTAATTATCAATTTTCTCCAACTAAAATTTCGAAATTTCTACTTTGTTACTCATACTCAGAGACACATCCATCAATAAAGGTCTCTTTACATAAATACATAGAACTAATCGACAATGAGTGACTTCTTAGCGTCGTAATGCCTACACTAAACTTGGGTTGTATCACGTCCAAAGGATCAAGTATGTCTCGAACACTCATATTAGAATAACCTAGCTAGTTGAGCGATTTTGTTATGGGAATCAGCAAAATACCTTTAATTTTCCTACTAAAATACTTATCGTTGTTGAGAAAGATATGTACTACATTATACTACTAATACATCTTATTTTAAAAGGCTAAGTTACAGAAAGTAACCCTAATGGTCAAAGAGAGCACCTTATTGGACGCTGAGTACTTCACATTATAGATGAGAAAAAAATCCAAACCTTATATCCCTGATATATCTAGGCTATCTTTTTTATAATTGTAATATCCAGACCAGCTTGCGTGCACCTCATGATTCTCAACCCACTTCATTGACCACTAGACCACACCCTTGGATGAACTATTTTTCTATATAGCTATGGCCACAAACCTAAGGGAATTTTTTACCATTACTTTACACAAACACATTAATCTCAAATTGTTAAAAATTTGCACAAATGTAGTATTGGCTCAAAGAATAATCATTATTCTCTTCTAAAAGCTTAGCTAATGATTTTCTTTTCCAAGACATTACTATCGTCTACAACATTTACCCAATCGAATTCGATATGATCGTAGCTGTGAGATTAAGCAAAGATATCTAATCCTTTAATTACAAATAGGAAGATACGTCTCATAATGAGTTGGATTACGTCATTTCTTGTTTTCAACTAACTAGATGAGTTGAAAGAGCTAGATACCTCACAATGAGAAGGATAACTGCATTTCTTGTTTTCAAGAGACTAGATGAGTTGTCATCATAAGAAAATCTTTGTAAGAACTTGTTGAGCATGTAACATGCTTCTATACCACAAATTTTCTTAACATAATTGAATATACTCTTTTCATTAAGAAGAAATTTATTTTCCTTTTGATTGGACAATCATTTAGTCGTATCCAAGACTATGATCAAGCATCTCTTACTCTATATGCCTATACCACTTTTAGAGAACTTATAGTCTGTTTGCCCAAGCTTCTAAAATATGCTCATGTTGAGAAGTATTTTCGAAAAAATACTTTTGGAGAGCAGCGGTAAGCTTTTGTCAATATTACAACACTACTTTCAGCTTGACCAATGTTCAAAACGTGCTTCGGGGCACTTACTTTTCCACTCAAAAGCTTGGCCAAACCCCTCAATTTTCTTAAATAAGCACATTTTTAGAATCTTGGCTAAACATGCTATCAATCATTTTGAAATTTGTTTATTGGATTTTGAAATATCTTCGGAAGGAAGTTTTAGAAACTTTTGAGATTCCTCCTAAATAGCCTACTTTTTTCTTTACAAGATATACCATTTAGAAAAGTAAGGAACAAACACCTACAGAAAGGAAATACATTAAAAACAACAATAATGGGAAGAGCAGCTAATATCCCAACAATAAGGTCTTCAAACATATCTTTGAAGGTAGATACCCTTGTAAAATCCTTGTCACCAAAGTTAGGTTCCTTTACTCTAAATTTTAAGCTAAGAGCATCGATATGCATCTACTGTAGCAAAAAAAGTTCACAAACTATAAAAACTAACAATGTCATTATATCTTGAGAAATGATTGATAACCGAAATTTAGATAAAATTTGTTTTGCAGAATTTTTGAATGTCACTACATATGCTTAATTTTAAAGTTGATGTTTATTTGAGTTTGTTTAAGCAAACCTTGTGAAGTGTTTTTTTTTTCAAATTTTATGGTTAGAGGTGCGTTTCCAAATTTGCACCCAAGCGTGTGGTCTAGTAGTCAATGAAGTTAGAGTAGAACCATGAGGTCCCAGGTCAATGAAGTGAGAGCCATGAGGTCTCATGTTTAAATCACATAGGCAAAAAACTAGGTGATTTCTTCTCATCTAGCTCAACCTTATAGGGTCAAGTTACCTTATACTGGTAGGAAGTGCAATACCTAGTGGAATAGAAGAGGTCCACGCCAACTGGACTAGATACCACAGTCATAAAAAAAAGGTATACTTCCAATTTTTAAATGTTCCAACCGAACATCAAATTTCAAACTTCAAAGCAACTCCAACATTATAGTTTGGAATATGTTGGAGAAGCCACATATAGTTGAAGTCAAAAGTTCAAGGAAAAAAAAAAGATTAGGAATACATTATGATGTGGTCCCCGTTTGTCACTAAGAACATTCACTGGAAAATATTAAAACACCATGTTTGCTTTGTGCAAATTTCTGGAGCACCTATGAAATTACGAGATAAGCTGAATTTGTAGATACATACCTTTGTTTAGGTTTCTATTTATTTTATAGACACCACTCACCCAAGAGGTGGTTCCTGCTTTACACAACAAATAAATTATAAAAAAAAGAACATTGAAGTTGAAAAGTATAATATAGTGAAATAGCACTACAAATACTACCTTATCTTACATAGAAAGAAACTACTACAATTAATTATAAAGCATTTAAACTACCAGAACAATTACAAGTAAATGACTGCAAGTTTATGTATCCAATCGGTGACTTGATACATATGTTGTTCACATTTGAATTCGAATTTACATAAAGAATCAAGAGTTTTCTTAAATACACTGAATGTCTTTGCAATTGGAAACTTAACATAGGAAGTGAACTATATCATCCAAAACTGTTCATGATTGAGTAGCCTCCAATCCATTCTTGGTTTTATCAAAAAAGTAACAATTCATGTGCAATATCTACAAAAGGGGGAAGGGATCAAAGTATCTAAAATTACAAGAGAACAACAATCATAAAATAATCTGATATCAATAGAAACTTAAACACATAGTGAGATATCTTAAGCATATAATTAAGTAATAATAAAACATGAGCCCCTATCTTTATATTGTGAGCACACGATAAAGTCCTAAGGTTTCTTCTTCTTCTAAAGCAGGAAAAAAAATAAGGCGGGGTGGGAAGGAGGGGGGGGGGGTGACAATGACCTTCCTTGGCAACCTTTTCTTGCACTTCTAAGTTTACCCTTTAAGTGTATGTACATGGTCAAACAATGATGCCCATGAATGTTAGGAGTTGTTCCAATTTTTCAATTAAATAAACCGTACATGGTAAAATAATAAAACCACAAAAAAAGGCTATTTCAAGTTTCCTGTCCAAATCAATAATATTTACATCAACTATGAAAATATTTTATTAAGTTATATGACACCTATATTGCTGCAAAATCACAATAACTCATTTCTGTTTACATATCTCTCATGCTAGCATCAATTGATACGGTGGAACAACCAAAAAGAAGACATGTTAGAAGCTGTTTAATATGTGATTTATATCTTGTACGATTTCAGGGGATACACAATGTACACCAGTCAATGGGATGGATATTTGGCTCTACCGAACATATAAGGAAATTCGAAGTAACATTCTATGGATGTCAAGACATGGACAAGTTTTGAAACCCTAGAAGGAAATGTCGACACAACTACTTCAATGAATATCTTCAGTTGCTAAATCGAACAACAAGATTAAAGGTCCCACTTGATCACAAGTACTTGTTACCTTGTAAAGGAGAGTTCATTAAAAATCAAAACACATTAATTCGTCGATATATATTTTTGGACTCTTTCAAATAAGTGTTTGTTAAATTGGCCTACCAGTTCAACTTCGAACTTGAAATGTGAAATTTGAAGTTTGGAAAACAAATCTTATGAATTTTTCAAATTTTCACTTACAAAACTTCAACTGTGTTTTCATATGCAAATACCACTTCAACTTTCAAATATCATTTCTTCAAGTTAACTCCAAATACTACTTCTATTCTCTAAGTATTCAATTATTGCATGTCCAAACCCCTACTAAGACAACTTAGAAACTCTCCGAGTCAACTACAAAGAGTTCTTTTTATAGTTATCGAAACTCGAGTTATCTGAATAATGGACAGAGAGGTGAAGATAACCCCTACTTAGATAACTTAGAATGTCTCACCCAGGGACAATAATGTAATAACTAACAAGATGGAAAACAAACTATCTTGTTTGGCTATGGTTCTTAAACAACATGGCAACTAACTGATTTTTACTAGGACAAGAAACAAAAGTTGTTATGTGCCCGATTATAGTGGCTTTTACGATTGGCGAAATCATATGAGAAAGAAAAAGAAGCAATTTGACCTCTAATTCTTCGATGAGTGACTAAAACAATCAAGGAGAGCAAGGTAAGTGACTAGTTAGACTACTGATAAATGATAGATTAAATGATAGATGATTGATGAATCGAGCTAAATGAATAATATGAACTTCAACCCACAACTCTCAATATATAAGAAATCTAGTCACTAATCCTAAAAGAAAATTGTAGCTTTTTTACCGTCTCTAGTTTGACCACAATAGAATCCATCACAGTCACACACACTTTAATAAGACGTGTTTCAAAGAAACACTTAAAATGATTCTGTCTGCATCAGTTCAGATTATTTTGATATACTACCACTATGAAAACTATGATTTTAACATGTTCTAAATATTCATTGCAAGTTTAAAAGTATATTTTGATTCCTGAATATATAAGAGTATACTTGAAATAGTCATTGCACGTTTAAAAGTATGTTTTGATTCCTAAATATATAAGAGTATACTTGAAATAGTCATTGCACGTTTAAAAGTATGTTTTGATTCCTAAATACATATATGTAACTATGACACAAATGTAACCAGTCAAGTAAAAAGTTGCAGGGGATGCTGAGATAGATGTGTGGCTATTGGATTAGGAGAGATAAGATTAGATATGAGGACATCCGGATAAAGTGGGATAAGATGAGGGAAGCGAGACTGATATGGTTCGGACATGTGAAAAGGAGATGCACGGATGCCCCAGTGCGAATATGCGCAAGGGATGCAGAAGCGAGACTGAGATTGTTCGGGCATGTGAAGAGGAGATGTACAGATGCCTCAGTGTGAAGGTATGAGAGATTGGCGGGTTAAGAGGTAGGCTGAAAGGTATTGCAGAGAGGTGATAAGACAGGACATAGCGTAGCTGCAGCTTATCAAGGACATGATTAGGGTAGTAGGTTCGGAGGTAGTTTAAGTGTTGTTTCGCTTATCATTTGATACTACTTGTCAATTGTAGTATTACTCTTGTTTCTTGCCATTCGATTTCGGTTATTATTTATTGTCTTGTACCTCGATATTGTCTTGTTTTGTTGTAGTTATTTTCCTTTTCAACCTGTAGTGAAATGCTTTGAACTGCTTTTTCTTAAGCTGAGAGTCTACCGGAAACAACGTCTCTACATTGAGAAGGTAAGGGTAAGGTACACTACCTTGAGAAGTATGTTGTTTCTTTTGTTGTACGACACAAATGACACAAAAGTATGATAAAAATAATTTAGAGAGAAGCTCAGCAGAAGCCAAGCGATTTAAAGATAGTGTCAGTCGCTCATGGAGGACAAGTAAAGACAGAGATCTTTCTAAAGAAAATTATGATGAGATGAAACTAGTAAAAAGCAATACTAAGGTGGCATAGTCTCCAAAAAGAAAACTACGGTAAGATGAAACTAGTAAATTGTAGCTATCTTCGTTGAATATAATGTAACTCAGAGACATAGAATAGATGCGCTCCTTGGTCATATGAAACTATGCAACCGATTCGAGACAAAAGTATGATAAAAATAATTTAGAGAGAAGCTCAGCAGAAGCCAAGCGATTTAAAGATAGTGTCAGTCGCTCATGGAGGACAAGTAAAGACAGAGATCTTTCTAAAGAAAATTATGATGAGATGAAACTAGTAAAAAGCAATACTAAGGTGGCATAGTCTCCAAAAAGAAAACTACGGTAAGATGAAACTAGTAAATTGTAGCTATCTTCGTTGAATATAATGTAACTCAGAGACATAGAATAGATGCGCTCCTTGGTCATATGAAACTATGCAACCGATTCGAGACAAAAAGAAAGAAACGAATGGATTCATTTTGCAGTTTTCAATATGATCTTTACCAAAATCATTATTTCTAAATGTATTCTCAAGAAGCTATTAGTCCCTAACGAATGTGCGTGTGTTTTATCAATTGAAAAGTCCAGCAAGTGGACTTACTTGTTACTTTCATATTCAAATTTAGTAATTATCAAAACTAGAGGGTTGAGAGTGATCTGCAAATGAGTTTTGCATCCTTGCGAGCGCCATATTTACTTTGCCAAAAATTGAGTCCATTTCTCTAGAAATTAGTTGGTTCAATTAATGAGGTCCAAGGCTACCAAGTGCCAATGACGACCCATAAGCTTAATGTCTATGATTTCACAGATCGATGGCTTGACTGGATTTGTTTGTGTGCATGTAGCGCAACACCTTAATAAGTGCGAGACTAAGAAGCCACGTGAATAAGTCTCTCCATCCTAATATACTCCCCTTAGAGTTTCCGTCTAAAACCAAGCAAGCAAGAAAACTGCCTTATCTTTCTTTGTACCATATGATGAGGATTAGTTCAATGCACAAGAAATTAAATATTTGAGAGAATTTACAGCAGAGGCAACATCAAACAAGTGACCAACCCCTAGAAGGAGAGGGACCCCATCAGGTATTTAGATTGAGAGAAGGAACCCAAACAAGACTAAAAACATTTATTAGACGAATTAATTAATTAAATTAAAGCACAAGATAGGGAAGAGCTTGGATTTTACCTTCCCAGTTAGAAGAGATGGTTTCAATTAGACTAAGAGAAAGTATACTTCATCAACTTTGTGCAAGAAGAATCTTGAACCCATCTTGGGTTGGGAGAATCATAATAGGTTTGAAAAAAGACCCAATGAACTAGGTTGGACAACTAATGAAATCAATGTGGTATTATTTGAGGATAAAACAGAAATCACTTAGGTTGATGCGACACTTAGAGTTGTGAAGACTGGATCATGCCCCTCAAGAGCCTTGGCCACTGACCTTGTTCTCTGTTAGTGTTGACACGATCCCGGTGGAAACATCCCCTAAAGTCGGTAGGCATCACGAGGCTCATCATGTCGCAGGGCAAGTCTTCTAAGGCCATCTTGGAATCCTCCAAAACTTGCTTGCTTTATGGAGCTAGTGGGTTGTCCTCTGACCGAGTAAACCTGAAAATTGTAGCCTTTATAATGTCCGTAACTGTCTCAAATCATCTAAACTCTAATTGTAATCTTTGAAGTCTCTTTAACTTCCTCAAATTTTCTAAACTCTCACTGTAATCTTTGAAGCGTCCTGAGATGCCTTAAATCTTTTAAATTATCATGGTGTTCTATAAACCTCCATTCCTTAAAGAGCACTCCATAATATGGTATTGTCTTGATCCCTTTACGCATACTCCATTATGCCCCCAAATATATCCTAAAACTCTCATGATACCAAGAATTTCGTGCTCGCGCGCTACCATGCCCGTGCACACCTCACCATGCTCGGACACCCATGTCTTGACATGCTTCATCCCTTCCTTAAACCAAACATTGTGCTAACATTCACCACTATCGACATTCTTCCATAACATAAGGTTCGCCCTCCTAGACATAGTATGGAACCTTCACTAGGAAATCCATTCTTGGTTTTATCAAAAAAGTAACAATTCATGTGCAATATCTACAAAAGGGGAGGGGATCAAAGTATCTAAAATTACAAGAGAACAACAATCATAAAATAATCTGATATCAATAGAAACTTAAACACATAATGAGATATCTTAAGCATATAATTAAGTAATAATAAAACATCAGCCCCTAAAACATAAGATTAACGTATAAGACAACATAAGATTACTTGATATCTTTTGCAATAGTTCTCGGTCATCATAATGAAGGAATGACAACTAAGATCTTTATAGTGTGAGCACACGATAAAGTCCTAAGGTTTCTTCTTCTTCTAAGGCTGGGTGGGAAGGAGAGGGGGGGGGGGGGGTTGACAATGACCTTCCTTGGAAACCTTTCTTGCACTTCTAAGTTTACCCTTTAAGTGTATGTACATGGTCAAACAACGATGCCCATGAATGTTAGGAGTTGTTCCAATTTTTCAATTAAATAACCGTACATGGTCGCTTAACACGAGCTTCTCATTTTTGTCATCTTGGTGAGCTTCCTCACGTCCATATACGACGACGACAAATTCTTACAGACTTTCAAGATATCTCACCACGAGTGCACTATACTCTCTTAGTACCTGTGTTCTCTCTCATAACAATTTCAATCTATGCTTTTTGTCTATGCTTCTTGTAGCCCTTAGTTTTGCACTTTAAGCCTTATAACCATGCTCTGAAATCATACTTGGTCGCCAACCTAATCATTTACCTATGCAATACAACACTTAGAAGAACTACCGTTCTAATGATGCAATGTTCAACCTCGCACAATGGTGTCTCAACCTTTACCAAGCCTCAATACTTCGCTAAGTATGCCTAAAAATGGCACGAAGCATTAACAGAATGGTTCCATTTTTTAACTAGCCAACAACGATAAGGATACAAAAACAACACAATGAGAAACCTGACAAATGAGGAAGATGCACATTAATTTATTACATAAAGTTATGAACAATTATAAGGTTGTAAGTATAACATCCCCTAATCTTTTTTAACTCTGGTGTCTAGGCAAGCTCTATATTGCTAGGGCTCTACAAAAATGTCAACGCGTGCATGCCAAATCCTCCAAACTTTTGGAGAATCCGACATGGATGCGACATCTTCTTTGAAAAGTCCGAGCAACATAGGACAGGCTTGCGCACCGACTGATTTGATAGGGTACCTGCTACCTCGTACTAGCAAATCTCTTACTAGCACTGGTACCGGATAACTCCGTCCACCAAGGCCTAGACAGACGTGAAAAAATCACCTAATATTTTTGCCTCCACTGGTACGAACCAGAGACCTAATAGTTCTCAACTCATTTCATTGACCACTGGGTCACACCCTAGAGCGCTCACATCTCTTTTTTATAAGGTCCCAAAGAGTGCTCAAGAACACACATAAAAGTCGCGTGAAGTTAGTAAGCAACGGACAACCCTGTTTGCTAAGGGAAATTCCTCCTACACTCTTCTTGAATCTTCCACAACTTGCTAGCCCTGCGTAGCTTTTGTTAGATGTCCTTAGATCGCCATATATTTCAAAGTCTCCAATTGTGCCTTAGCAATTCAAGAGTCTCATTGTGATCCATCAAACCTTTAGATCACCATAGAATTAAGGCTATACTCAATAATCCTTCTAGAGAAACATAATGTATCTATTGTATTTGGCCCCTCACAAATGCTCTGTTATGCTCCAACTAATTTGCTAGACCGCCCAAGACCCTCATGTTCATGGGCTAGTGCATGCCTACCCATGCTAGGACACCTGTCTATTCATGCACCATACCATCGTTACGCGGCATGCCTATGCAAGCTCCCACTACATGTGGGTGTCTTGCCCCTGCATATGCCTCGACATTGTCAAGCCACATTCCACACTCACGTTGAAAGCCTTTCTTGTGCTTCATGCCTTCGCATGTGCTTTAACACGTGCTCCAATGCTTGGTCGCAACCCCTTGTGTGTATTTTGTGCCTCTTGCGACTTCCTTACGTAGTGTATGCTTCGTAGTCACACATCTTGTTGTGCTAAAACTATCATGTGTACATGACATGCCTCCACGCCAAGGCGTCTCGCAATCCATTCCTTTTGCATAGCCTAGTCTTTGGCCACTTTGCAACCCTTGTCGCATAAAAGAAATTGTTATGATTGGAGGAATATGACACATAAGTGATCCAGTATTGAATAAGTTAATCATTTACACAATTGAGTGATCGATATATACAAGGTGGCTAATATGAGTACATATACGAGATCTCAAGAACAAAGAAGTCTTCTTTCCTCTTCTATTTATCAAATGGATGGACGAGCAGAGGAATTTGTTCTTCCTATGCAGTCAAGTGTTGGGTCATGTGAAGGTCGCCTAATAAGGTGAGCACAAATATAGAGGGTGTTCGGATCAACTTACTTTAAGTGTTTTTTGGCTTTTAAGCTTTTTTCTACTTTTTATGGTGTTTAGGAAAGATAAAAAAAGCTTTAAGCACTTATTTTTAGGGCAAAAAGATACAAAATAAGTCAAAAGCCAAAAGCTAGGTATTCCCGGCTTTTAGCTTTTAGCTAGGGCTGTTCACAGTTTTGGTTAAAACCAAAACCAAACCGAAAATTTAACCAAACCGAATAAAATAACCGACATTTGGTTTGGTTTTAAATTTGAAAAACCGATAATATTTGGTTTGGTTATGGTTATAGTAAAAAATAACCGAATAAATAACCGAACCAAACCGATAATTATATACATAAAATTTATAATTATTTATATGTATAATATTAGCTTTTCATAAATAATTAAAGATATTTTATACCTTTTAATTATTAATTTAATTTTGGTCTACTTATTTTTAAGGCCCATGTCTTAAAAGAATATGTCCAACAATCCAAGCTCAACTCTAATAAGTCGTAAGCATAAGGGTTGTTTGTATTTTGAAACCTCTGTTTGACTTGTTCTTTTGAATCTAAAGTGCGTTGCAAGTTTGGTCCACCTGATTTGCCAACAGCGTGTCTTTCCCTCAATATACAACAAAGTTCACCCTTGTGGGCCGTAAGGAAAAAAGAGCTTCATAAGAAATTTGAAGAATGTAGAGAGAGAATATTTGAATTGTCACGGCTAGTCATAAACCGAAAAACCGAACCAAACCGACAATAACCAAACCGGTGGTTATTATTTTACTTGGTTTGGTTATAGTTTTAGACATTTAAAAACCGACTAAATTAGTTTGGTTATGGTTTTAACCAATAACCGACCCAAACCGAACCATGAACACCCCTACTTTTAGCTTATAAGCTATTTTTAAAGAGTCAATGCAAACATTGTCATACTTTCAGTGTGCAATCATGACATATATACTCTATATGTAAGAATTCAATTTTTGTACAGACAAATAACCCTTATTACTCTGTTACTATGGTGTATTCACACATCACATGCATCATGTCATTCAGTATTGCATGTTTTTCTATTGTCTCTTTTAGAAGCAGTTGAGTTCACTTACCAACATTAACTTCAACTTACAGATTTAGTAGCTGACACAAACAAGATTTCGTTGATCATCACTAGCTCATTCCATTGATAGTGGACAAATGCTTTATAGTCCCTTTCTTTTGTGTATGCTTGTGTATCACACTATGGTTAATTGTAATTGCTTATCCATGGGTATGGTTAGATGTAATTTAAAGACCTATACTTTGCAACGAATTCCAAGAAGAGAGTATTGTTATAAGACTAGGCTTGTGAACCACACATCAATTATTTTTTTGATAATCGTAATGTCCATGCCAGCTTGCGCGCACCTTGACTAATTCCACAGGGAACCTGTCACCTCCCACCAGCAACAGTATCAGGTAACTCTGTCCACCAAGGCTAGAACAGTTTGGAAGAAATCACTTAGTGTTATTGTCTCTGTTGGGATTTGAACCTAAGATCTCGTGGTTCTCAACCCACTTCATTGACCATTAGATCACACCTTTGGGCGCATTGACTTTCAATGTGTACATCTCATACATATGTGATAGCTCCCAAAGAAACTTCATAATTTGATAGATGCAATAAGATTTGAAGTCACCAGAAAAATATTGCGCCCGTGGCCTCTTGGCCATTGTCCTACACTTTTAGTTTGCAATGGTTATCAAAACCATATTTCAAGTGGATCTACCACAACAATCCCTTGACTTTATATAGGTCATTGAAGGAGATTGAAATCATTCATTTAGTCAAACTCAGAACCAAATCTGTCGAAAATAGCGGTAAATAAGACAAGTATGACACCCATCAAAGGAGTAGAACACCTCAAAAGACAATGATGTTGTGATAGTTATGACACAAGATCTTAAGTCATCAAAACATCTATATAAGAAAGGATATATTTCCAAATTCCTTGCCGTTACAAAGGTAGCAACAGAGGATATTGTCATCCCTCATTTCATATTACACCTAACGATCTAGTTCTTTACTAATTTCTATTCTTGTAATGATCATCCACATAATTATGTTATTCCCCATTTCTAGCTCAACATCCTTAAGACAAAGGTGCCTTTTGTTTTTATTAAAATTAAAATATTTGAATCTAAATACACATCTAATTATTAAGATGTTGCCTCTATGTGAACATGGAATGATTAAGAGCCTATTCAGATTAGTTGAAAAAAATAGTTTTTAAGCACCAAATGCTTAAAAGCTCTTTTTAAGTGCTGGAGCTAATTTTATAAATCAACAATTATGTGTTTGGATAGGCCAAAATTGAAAATAAGTAGTAGTTGTGTTTGGTAAAAAAAAAAGTATTGATAAGCACGTTTCCTGGAATGCCATTGAAGTTGTTAGGGCAGTTCACAGTTTTGGTTAAAACCAAAACCAAACCGAAAATTTAACCAAACCGAATAAAATAACCGACATTTGGTTTGGTTTGGTTTGGTTTGGTTTTAAATTTAAAAAATCGATAATATTTGGTTTGGTTATGGTTATAGTAAAAAATAACCGAATAAATAACCGAACCAAACCGATAATTATATACATAAAATTTATAATTATTTATATGTATAATATTAGCTTTTCATAAATAATTAAAGATATTTTATACCTTTTAATTATTAATTTAATTTTGGTCTACTTATTTTTAAGGCCCATGTCTTAAAAGAATATGTCCAACAATCCAAGCCAACTCTAATAAGTCGTAAGCATAAGGGTTGTTTGTATTTTGAAACCTATGTTTGACTTGTTCTTTTGAATCTAAACTGCGTTGCAAGTTTGGTCCACCTGATTTGCCAACAGCGTGTCTTTCCCTCAATATGCAGCAAAGTTCACCCTTGTGGGCCGTGAGAAAAAAAGAGCTTCATAAGAAATTTGAAGAATGTAGAGAGAGAATATTTGAATTGTCACGGCTAGTCATAAACCGAAAACCCGAACCAAACCGAACCAAACCGACAATAACCAAACCGGTGGTTATTATTTTACTTGGTTTGGTTATGGTTTTAGACATTTAAAAACCGACTAAATTGGTTTGGTTATGGTTTTAACCAATAACCGACCCAAACCGAACCATGAACACCCCTAGAAGTTGTTGCCACAAAAAATAAGTTGACTATTGCAAGACTTTTTATTTTTTAAATAGATTTATATACAAATTAAATTTGGGAAAATGTGCAAATATACCCATCAACTTTGCGAGCAAATATGCTCCTTGCTAAAAAAGTGATGCATATATCCCCTTGTTGGTACACTAATGATGCAAATATAACCTTTTCACTGATAAATTTATTTTTTAATGGTAGAGTAGCTTGGGAGACCCGTGTACTTGTTCTGAATTGTCATCCCGGTGTCTGTACTCCACGGGTTTTCATCCAGACCCCTGAAACTGTTCAAAACAAGTATTTTGAACCCCTCTAACGATGTATGTGTCCCAATCGCGCTGATGTCAGAGTCCACATCAAATAAAAATATGCCACGTCATTTTTATTTTTTATAAAGAATATGCCACATCATTTTATTTTTAATAAAATAATTGTTTTTAAATTTTTTATTTTTTGCCTTCTTCTTTCTTCTCCAACGTAACTTCTCCTTACCGCCGCCATCTCCACCATTTCCTCCGCCATACAATTCCTCTTTATTATCGGAGAACACCATAAAACGTAAAATACCGACCCTAAAAGAGAGAAACTATGCAATTCTTGAAATAAGTGGATGATTCGTCCATGTTATTTTTGCAGAAATACACAGCTATGAATTTTGCCCAATTTGGATGGAAATCCTAACCCTACACCACCATAGCCCACCCCATTCTAGCACCCTAAGCTCCGTAAACCACCACTGAAAGGTTAACAAGGTCGCCATTCGAGCCCAGTTGAGGTGTTATTTTCAGTCGAGGTCTTCGGTCGTGGTCCAATTTTTCAGCAAGAATCAATTGCCGATTTGATCGTCTTCAAATTACTGTGTATTTGTAGTGGTTGGGTTTCTGAATTAGAAGAAGTTGCTGCATTTAAGGTCATTGGTGGGTGAGTTGTTGATAATGAAAACTGGTTGTATTGCATACTTGAGTGCAAGTAAATGCACGAGGAAGGTGATATGATCAGTTGTGGAAAGATTGTGATTTTGCTGCGATAGAGGTGAAGGTGGAGAGGACTTTGGTGGCTGGTTTGATAGAGAAAGGGTGAGCGGCGACGGAGAAGATGAAAAGTTCTTCTTCTTTTTTTAGTTTTTTACTTTTTCTTTTAGTCATTTTTTCTAGAATTTTTCATATTCAGGCACTTTATACGCATGAGATTCATGTACTTTATCCAGCTCAGTCTGTAAGTTGCCACATAAGCTTGGTCAATGGTCAAGGAGTTTATGTACCTGTTTTGAACAGGTTCAGGGGTCTGGATGAAAATCTGTGAAGTGCAAACGCCAGGATGACCATTCAGAACAAGTACAAGAGTCTCCCAAGTTATTCCGCCTTTTTTCGTCATGTGCCTTTAAAAAAAACAAGTCTAGGTAGACTTAATAAAGCCACATTTTTTTCCTAGTGGGTTATTTTTCCTAGTGGGTTATCTGGTTAGTTTTTTAAAAAAATATCTCCGTGGCATTTTTTTAAGTACACCCATTTTTTAAAAAGAATCAGACCCAACCCACCAGAAAAAAAATTACTGTGTGGCTTTTAAAAAAATAGGTCTACTTAAAAAATGGGTAGACTTAATTTTTTTAAAGTCACGTGACATTTTTAATTAAAAAACAAGCTAAATGATTTTTAAAAAATTACCCTCAACGAAAAGGGTATATTTGTGCCATTTGTGTAACGGCGAGCGTATATATGCACCATCTTTTGAACAAGTTTATATCTGCTCTAAATCGCAAAGTGGAGGGATATATTTACACCTTTTCCCATTAAATTATATCTCAATTTAATCTAAGTGCTAAGTTGGTTAATAAAGATTTTTTTACTAAATATAAATTATTAATTGAAATAACATATGATACTTAGTAATCTAATTGTAGTATGTGAAAAACATATTTGAATAGGAAAAAATATTTTTTTCTCAAAAACTGACATTTTTATTTCAGTGCAATGAATTAAAAGTTAAATGACCATTCTTATGAAACTAAACACTCGGACTATTACTACCTAAGGTAGAGATTAACTACCAGTCCAGTTTTATTTCCAGTTAAAGAAGGCAATCAAATAGATTTCCCTAAATGTAGAAAATTTCAATGATGAAATAGAGACAAGAAAGTCCCAATATTTACTAATTAGCATGTGTATATTTGTTGACAAGGGAGCCCGTAACCATTATCCTTCTGGTGCGCACAAAATAAATCTTGCTCCAGTATAATAGCCGGCAAACCACACAGAGTGGTAAACCGCACTAAGCAAGCCTCGTACAACGAGCTCGACCAAGAAAGCATACTGGAGTTTCGACCTAAGACCCCCCCCCCCCCCCGGCACACCCCTCGCCCATTTGGGAGATCGCCTGCCAACCAACTCGGCCACGCATGCGGGTATAAGCAATTTGTATTTAAGATCAATAAATAGCATACATAGTGACGTTCCTTTTTCTCCGGTGGAGAGGATAGAATGAGAATGGAAGCAGGAAATGCAACAGAGTAGAGCTAGGGTTTTTAATGAGGGGAGAGTACGTAACGGATAACACGGAAAATTATTTGGTCAACCTCCCAAATAGCTTTTAAGCTACCAACTTATGTCTTTTGGCTTGTCCAAAGTTATTTTGGTTTAAAAGCGCTTTTGGTGCTTGCCAAACAAGCCAAAAGGTGATTTTAATTTGGTATGACAAGCTTTTAAGCCAATCCAAACCCCCTCTAAGACTGTCTGTTTGATGTGTAAAATTTACTGAAATTAAATATTATACCAATAATATATGAAGTTTCTCTATTAGATATTAAGATAAAAATAAATTTTTTATGTTTGACAATCTTTTTGAACTATCTAGACTACAAATGCAATTTACTCGTGTATATTAATGAAAGCGAATTGTTTTTACAAAATGTTATCACAAAAGGTTTTTATAAACTAAGACAAATTTTCAGAGCTCATTTGTCTCCTCCTTCAAAATAAAAGGGATCATGTCACTTCCCTGTTCCTCCATGAGATTGCTCCACTTCAACGTCCCTTTTTAGGCCTCACAATTAGACTTTCGACGTTGCATAAATTTCAATAAATTTTGATTTCCAAATCGGGTTTTCCTATTTTGAAGAAGTAAACTACATCTTATGCTTCCACAAAAAAGATATATTCCATGGACAGACACGAAAAGAAACCATCTTTTCTTATGGAGTTTTAGCAATCCTTGGTCTTTTATTGTCTCCGGTCGTGCTATACTTAGTCGGCCGATGATACCTACCAGGATCTATGCATTGGATTCAATTTGCTACCTAAGGAGTTGGTCAGGCTTGGATGCTATGGTGGATAGTTTATCGATATTCTCATTGAATCTTGAATAACGGAATAGTGATACTCAAGCTCTTAAGCAAAATATTATCGGGGAGGAACAACAGAAGTCAATTCTTGCAAATCAAGGGTAGGTGAGAGAGTATTTGAAAAAGCATGTCTAACAGAGAGCGTGTGAATTTCTTTTGCAGAGAGAAAAACCCAACGTGATTTTGAGAGAGAAAAAAGAAACATGTATTTTTAAGGTCAGAATCAATTACAATGCTACCCAAGCTTTTGTAGTTGGTTGGGCTCGGATACTTTGGATGGTTTATCGCATTTCTCCTTAAATCTTGAAGAGATTAATTGAAAAGTGGTATTCAAGCTCGGAGTAGCAGAAGTCGGTTATTGCAAATCAAGAGTAGGGCGAGAATATTTGAAGAAAGCATGTCTAAGAGAGAGAGTTGTGAATTATTTATTTTTTCCAGAGAGAAAAGACCAACATGATTCTAAGAGAAAAGAAACGTGTATTTTTGAGGTCTGAATGATGTTAAGACTTTGTTATAGACCTAATCTGATCTATTCAAATCTATTAAGATGTTTTCTACGAAGAAAAGCAAATGCACCAAATGAACTGAGATCCAAATAATTCAGACTTAGACCTCCATTATATGCAAACAAATGAGGCCTAAGGCACAATATGTCCTTTTTAATATCCTATTATGTTTGTTTTTTCGTATTTCCTACATCTAGATTATTCACTCAATAAATTGTTGAATTCAAAATATACGACTTCATTAAAAACCAAACTCCTAATCCATTTGTTTAGAAGCCCAAAACAAATAGCACGTCCACATAATATAATATTAAATTTGTTGTGAGAGTGTAATTTAACAAAATATTTGTTGACAATTATATCTTTCCAATAAAATCTACAAAGTAAAAAAATAAATAGTAATGATCTAATCCTTGATGCGACACCACAAGATGGAAATATAAGATATTTAGACTACTGAGCAAAATGAAATAAGAATGAAGGATACGGGATTACAAGATCATTTAACTATAAATCTTGGGATAACCTTAACTTGTTTAAAGAACTTCAAAGAGCATTTTTCTAATACACCTAATACGGTTAATACACGTGGAAGAAAATACTAGCGAGGTTTGACTAAATCCCATTAAAAATAGTCAACACATGACACCCTTTGAGCAAATTTTGTGACTAATACTAGCAAAGTTTTGATTGAACATATTTGAAGGAGGTTTAACTTTGTTGTAAGCTTACTTGAAAGGTTATGTTAACGACCATAGAATGGTTCCCTTTACGAAATTATGTAGAAACATCGTGTTACTAGATAAACTATTCTTGTGGAACCCATACAAGGATTAGGGGACAAAGGAGTACCACTCCTTGAGCAAATTATGTACTTGTTTTTAGTACTATCTTTGCTTTGGTGATGACAAATTTTGTAGATGTAACCGTCACCTAAATTTAATCAGAGTAGAAACAACATACAACGTACCTGGAACCATACATTCTTATGATAGGAACTTTTAAAAGTATGGGTCTAACCACCTTGATCAACTCCTTGTCTTTGCTCGTTATGATTATTAATTCTCTCAAAGACGAAAATGCAAAACTTAGCTTGTGCCTAATCCCACCTTTTTTCTATTAAAAAGGTACGTCGAATACTAGAGGTTTGGCACAAGAAATACGAACAATTATTATCTATCAATATTTTGTTGTGGCTACTATTGACTTGACTGCACTGTTTCACTAAGTAGCATTTTCTTGTGGAAGAAAGAAAGATGACACAAATCATACAGTAAGTTCAAGAAATTTTATCCTATCCATTTTCTACTTTTGGAGAACTTCTAGCCGTCAAGGAGGCGAAAAGCTATGCAAAATATAATACAAAATGTTGTCATTTACTACTAAGAACCTAAAACCATACAATATGCGGAGTTGAAACTTCAGAATTCTCGAGGATGGTAACCCTCAGGGGTTGGCCTGGTGGTAATTGGCTTGAGCCTTGGGGTGCTCCCTTTCAAGGTCTCAAGTTCGAAACCCACTGGGTGCAAACAATTTCTGAGGGCCATCAGACTGGGGTAAAACCCTGAATTAACCGTGGTGCACTTGCGGGAAACTCCTTGTCGAGGGCCTGTGCACCCCCGGGATTAGTCGGGGCTCAAAGAGACCCGGACACCCGGTGCTTAATAAAAAAAAAAAATCTCGAGGATGGTTGCTAGATGTAGCTAAGTACATGATGAAATTTTTAACTAAGAGATCCATTTTACTTGATACGTTTTCGATGTTGAACAACACCACATCATTTTCTTCAACAAGTTTAGCAGAAATTAACTGAATATAATGCATGTTGTGCTACTACAAGTTCCTCAAGTGGAACCACATAAAAGATTCATAATTCAGAGGCATAAAATCTAGGCTAACCCCTCCCGGTCAAGCCAAGGGTTGAGCACGTTTTACCTGGGGAAAATATATGAGGGAATCAGATGAAGATCCAATATAGACCCAGCTTTTGATTCACTCCTTGATCCAAACAATTTGGAAAGGATCACTTAATTTCTTCTCAACTAATTACCACACTTCTTAAATTTTATTGATGTATGAACAATCGTCTCTCAAACATATGATCTTATTTGTCAAGTCTCACTGAGAGCATATTCTACTTATAAAAAAAGATATTGTAATTAAGAGTGACCAACCGGGAAAACTATCGTTAAATTGTTAATATGTTTTATGCGCTTGCAACTCACTTCTACTTTTTTTAAATGATCCTTTGGAATCTCCAACAACAACATACCCAGTGAAATCCCACAATGTGAGGTCTGGGGAGGGTAAAGTGTACGCAGACCATACCCCCTATCTCGGAAAACAGGGAGGCTGTTTCCGAAAGACTCTCGACTCAAGAGAAATCACAATGAGAAAGATTAGATAAGCACAAGCAGTTCAAAGCAGAATGCAAATGAAACTAAAGAAAGCGAATACGTCAAAATAGAGCAGTATGAAAAAAGGGAGCAGTAGCTACCACAGATAAATAAGATAATCGAAGTACAAGAAACCACATATAGTTAGGCCAGTGCACAAATCGGTTCAATCCGAATTTCCGAACCGATTCGAAACAATTCGGGTAATTCAATTTGGATAATACAATTCGATTTCGATTTACAAATGCAATTGTAAAATATTACGGTTTAATGGTTCGGATACGGTTGGCTTCAATTATCAACCGAATCGACTCGAACAAATCGAATTTATATGTCACTAGTGACTAATATGACTAATACTCTAATAGTCTAACTATATATACGTTTAATACTTAATAGTGAAGTAATATTTATTTAACTTCAGAAGTGGTGGAAATGAATGTCTGCATGCACACCTTGCACTTGATATTCATGGCTTTCTTGTTGGCCTCAAGCTGACTTCCCTTTTGGTCTTTCGTCTTTTCAGCGTTCTTCTCACGAGCCATCTTTGCCTTTTGGTCATTGCCTCCACCTATGGCTTTGTTTGTTCTTTGATCTTAGCTTTGTACAAATTAGAGTTTTTGTTTTTTGTTTTTCTGAGGATGCAAACTGAGTTATTATGCTTGTCTGCTTACAAGTTGCAAGATGCTGGATTGTTAATTTGGTATATGTAATGTGGTGTTGGCGGATTTGTATGCTTGGACAAGTTGTCAAGCTCTTGTTTTGCTATTTATATGCTATTATGCTTGCAAGTTTACGGGTTTTTCTTGGTTAATGTCTTGGTTATAAGGCTGTAAATTTAGGGTCTCATTATTTTTTGTTATGTTTACTCTAAAACTGAAATGAAAATAGTTACTTGTTTAAATTTCGAATAAACCGAACAAATCGATTTGTGTAACCGAACCGAAATAATAAAAAACGAATCAAATTGAACCTAGAATGGATCGAGTTTGGTTGAGAATTTTAGAAAGTCGAAATTCAAAATTTCAACTCGATGATGGCCAAAACCGAACCGAACCGATTCGTGCACAGGCCTTACATATAGTAGCAAGATACAAAGGACAATAGACTATAATCGAAACAACGACTATCTACTAGCCTTCTACCCTAATCTGAGTCCTCCAAAACCTCTTATCTAAGGTCATGTCCTCGGTAAGCTGAACCTGCGCCATGTCCTGTCTCAACACCTCTCCCCAATACTTTTTCAGCCTACCCCGACCTCTTCTGAAATCATCCATAGCTAACCTCTCACACTTCCGCACTGGGGCATCTGTGCCTCTCCTCCTCACATGCCCAAACCATCTCAGCCTCGCTTCCCTCATCTTGTCCTCCACTGATGCTACTCCAACCTTATCCCGGATATCTTCATTCCTAATCCTATCTCGCCTGGTGTGCCCACACATCCATCGCAACATTCTCATTTCCGCAACTTTCATCTTTTGGACGTGAGAGCTCTTGACTGCCCAACACTCTGCCCCGTACAACAAGGTCGGTCTCATAACCACTTTGTAGAACCTGCCTTTAAGTTTTGGCGACACCTTCTTATCACACAACACTCCTGAAGCAAGCCTCCATTTCATCCACCCTGCGCTAATACGATGTGAGACATCATCGTCAATATCCCCATTTTTTTGTATAATAGACCCGAGATATTTAAAACTTCTTTTCTTTGGGATAACCTGGGTACCAAGCCTCACTTCCACGTCAGACTCATGTGTCACGTCACTGAACTTGCACTCCATGTACTCTGTCTTGGTCCTACTCAAATTGAATCCTTTAGACTCCAAAGTTTGTCTCCAAACCTCCAGCTTAGTGTTCACTCCGCTGCGTGTCTCGTCGATCAAGACTATGTCATTCACAAATAACATACACCATGGCACCTCACCTTGAATTCGCCGTGTCAGACAATCCATCGCTAGAGAAAATAAAAATGGGCTAAGAGTTAATCCTTGGTGCAACCCCATCTCCACTGGGAAGTGCTCCGAGTCTCCTCCCACTGTCCTTACCCTGGTCTTAGCTCCCTCATACATGTCCTTGATCACCCTAGTGTACGCTACAGGTACACCTCTGGCCTCCAAGCATCTCCATAAAACCTCTCTTGGCACTTTGTCGTAAGCCTTTTCTAGGTCGATGAAAACCATGTGCAGATCCTTCTTCCTCTCCCTATACTACTCCACCAGCCTCCTCACAAGATGGATGGCTTCTGTAGTCGAGCGCCCTGACATGAATCCAAACTGGTTCTCTGAAATGGACACGCCTCTTCTCACCCTCATCTCCACCACCCTTTCCCACACCTTCATAGTGTGGCTTAGTAGCTTGATCCCTCTATAGTTGTTGCAACTTTGAATATGACATTTGTTCTTATATAAAGGGACTATCATACTCCACCTCCATTCCTCAGGCATCTTCGCCGTCTTAAAAATAACATTAAACAATCCAGTCAACCACTCCAAACCTGCCCTGCCCACACTCTTCCAAAACTCCCAAGGGATCTCGTCAGGACCGGTAGCTTTTCCCCTGCGCATCCTGCGAACAGCACCCTTAACCTCCTCCACCTTTATACTCCTACAGTACCCGAAGTCGCGACGCCTCTCAGAGTACTCCAAATCTCCCAACACAATGTCTCTATCACCTTCCTCGTTCAAGAGTTTATGCAAGTATGACTGCAATCTCCGTCTAATGAGAGCTTCCTCTACCAATACTTTATCATCCTTGTCCTTGACGCACTTTACTCGATCCAGGTCCCGTGCCTTTCTCTCCCTCACCTTGGCTAGCCTGAACAACTTCTTATCCCCGCCTTTGTCCTCTAGTTCTGCGTATAGCCATTCGAAAGCTGCCGTTTTTGTCGCCGAAACTGCCAACTTCGCTTCCTTTCTCGCAATCTTATACCTTTCATTCGTCTGCTTCTCCTCCTCATCTTTGCTGTCTACCAACCTCGCGTACGCCACTTTCTTTGCTTCCACCTTTCCCTCGACTTCTCCATTCCACCACCAGTCCCCTCGTCGCCTACCACGGCGACCTCTCGAGACTCCCAGTACATCTCTAGTTGTTTCCCTAATGCAGCTCGCCGTCCTATCCCACATACTGCTCGTGTCTCCCCTACTCTCCCAAGCCCCCATAGCCATCAACTTCTCCCCCGTCATCCGCGACCCTCTTCCTCTTCTTCCTCGTAATCCCCAAATCCATAACGAAAAGCTTATGTTGGGTCGTAAGGTTCTCACTCGGAATGACCTTGCAGTCTTTACAAAGACCTTTATCCTCTTTTCTAAGGAGGAAAAAGTCTATCTGCGTCGCAGCCGTTGAACTACGAAAGGTTACCAAGTGTTGCTCCCTCTTCGGGAAACGCGAGTTGGCTACTACCAATCCAAAGGCTTTAGCGAAATCCAGAAGTGAGACTCCTCCTCCATTCCTGAATCCTTTGGAATCTCCGAATGGAGTAAATGCATAGTGAACAATGCTATAGTGGGAAGACAATGCCATAGAGTGCGGCTCAAATTGGCCATATAGTAGGTAGACAGAGCTTTAAGGTAAAGGAATTACTAAACTTAAATATCATGTATCCAAATAAATATATACCGTGAGACACCAAGATCAGGGCTAGACCTTTGTTATCATGTCTTTTACTATCAAACACCATTAGTTATCATTTCTTAAAGTTCAAATTGACATAATATAACATAGATGTAATATCACTTTGAATATTTCCACACAACCCCCTAGGCTTTGGAGTCTTAACATTGGACTATAAGTCTGAATTGGTAAAAAGTATCAGTTTGACTTGGTCCAATGAATCCATTAACATTCGAAAACATAATCAGATTTTTAGCGAGCATTATTGGCTTACTCTCTAATCTAATAATTCCTAGAATGGAATGACAGAAAGGAAGAGGAATATGTGATATTAGTTGAGTAAAATAGGAGCTCATTTAATATGAACAAAAGAATATAATATTATATAGGCCATAAAGAATGAGAAGGCCAACAAGGACAAGGGAAGCAGCTTAGCTAACGTCAGAAAAGGTTCTCGAAGATTGAAGTCCACCATAGAACCCCCAACCCCACCCCAACAAAAAAGAACAAAAGAGAAAAAGCACAAATATCTGCATCCAGTCGCATAAACAATACCCTCTTTCTTAGTTTGGGATAATGGATAAAAGAAGAGCATACAGTTAAAGATGGTATCTCCAATAGGCAATTAGGAAAAAAGGAATGGTGGAGACAAATTAAGGAATAGGAGTCAAACTGATGGAAAATGAACGTGAAAGAAAAGTAGTAAAAGGACTAAATGAGGCCAACTTGTTTGGTTTGTGGATGAGGAATAACAATTCCCTGATAAAATGCCTGAATATTTTATCCCGCGTTTGGTTATGGATATTAGTTAGTGTTGGAACCGTCTTATACTAAAATTGTGGGAGAATAGCTAATCTAATGAGATATCTAACCCATGAAATATCCTTATCTATTCCATCCGACGTTTAAAAGGAATAGAAAGGTTATCGGCATTTCCTCCTAACCAAAAATATGTGCTCTACTATTGCATGCTCATAAACTAAGTGTAACATCCAATCATAGTACTCTTTGTTCAAAATTGTCTTCAAATAGCAACAATCTCATCGCCAAGTTTTGCAAGACATACAATAACAATTGTTTTTCCACCGAAGAAGAAGCCTTTACACATATAATAATCACTAGTAGATTCCTCAAATTCCTACTATCCTAAGTAGGAATATTGTTATTGGATGTTCTCTACTATCACTATTTGGCTTTATATCTACCAAAAAAAATAAAAAATAGATCCTAATGCTAGACTGTACTTTCTTTGGAACTCTCTCACTAGTAAAATTACCACTTTGACTTGGTTAATGGCGATTTCAGTACTATTATTATCACATGCAGTAATTAATATCCAATACTCAAAAGGCAAACAAGTCCCAAAAGAACAAGACTTCTGAGTTCTGACAAGTGAGAGTTCTTAACACTACTATTAAAATAACAATTTTTTAATACACAGTGTGTATGGCATAGGCATCGGGTGCATCAATGCAGGAACTTAAAATAAAAACGCCCCTGTGTCAGCTTACAAAGCTACCTAGGTGTCTTTTATTTTAACAGAAAGACTAATCGCTTTTATAAATATCTAGGCACTCAAGATAAGATATTATACTAATAAAAAAATAAAGCATACGTAATCATTTCATTCAGATAAATACAACACAAAATAAGTAAAAAATAAAATTAAAAAATAAAATAAAAAAGGAAAAAAATGAAGAAGAAACTAACCTGTTAGTGCTTGAGAATTCAAAGAGACGACCACGACTAGAGAAGACAAGTACGGCAACATCAACATCACAGAGAATAGAGAGCTGTTTGGCTTTCTTCGTCAATCCATTTCTCCGTTTTGAGAAAGTTGCTTGCCTACTGTTCTTATCTTCGATTCGCTTTATTTCCACTTTCTTCCTTCCCATTTTTCTCCCAAACAAACCCTAGCTAATCTCTTCTCTCTAATGAAGAAAAAAAAAATGGCCGTATCGTATCTAAATATATAAGAATTGTTGTACCTTCATGTACATCACTTTCACGAATTTCATAAAGTGCGCTATATGAGTTTTTTTCTGGACTCTCTCTTTCACTTTCGAATCGTCAAAATAATAAGCCTTAATGAACTCATTAGAGACTATTTTTGTTTTACTGATAATTCCAACGTTGATATTCACCTTTATTTGGATCTCTAATTTGTGTTTTTTTTATGGACGGTAATTGGGGTGAATTTAAAGGTGGGGAAAAAAGGTAAACATTTGAAGTCTGGCTAATGAGAGAGAGACACGTGGCGTTAAACAGAGATTCCAACGGCAAGGTGACTGGTACCGGTGAGGCGGCATGGGGTTAAAATAATAAACGGTGATTGGCTGAAGAAAACGGTGACAGACACCTGGCCGCCTCAAATAACTTTTCTATGTTAAAAAATTTAAATATACCACTCATTATTCAAACTATAAACCTCCTAACATTATATTTTGAAATAAATTTACTTTTAATTTTAATTGAGAGACACATGTCAAACTCAAAATTAAATGAATGCTCAATTTTTAAGTACCCAATTTCCTTAGAAACTCACTGTTTAACCCGACTATTAAATTACGATCCAAATATATCCCTCCCATTATATTTAGTCTGTGATGTGATGAGTCGGGTTAATCACGTGGGTTTATAAAAGAATCGAATATTTAAAATTGGTGATGGGTCATTGAATTCTAAGCTTGACACGTATTTCTCCGTTAAAACTAAAGATAAATTTCTACCAAAATATTGGGGGAGGAGTATATTTGAGCTGAAATTAATAGGGGCATATTTTGAGGGGTAGATTTATAACACGTTTGGCCATAAGAATTATTCACTTTACTCCGGAATTTTTTCACTTTTTTCACTTTTCAGCGTTTGGCCATAAGAATTTCGAATATAACTTGAAGTTGTATTTCGGAATATCAAAAACTTAAAAAAATTGCTTTTCAAAAATTTTCACTTTTTTACAACTACATTTCACCAAAAACTATAATTTCAAAAATTATGGCCAAACATAATTCCAATTCCAAAATTTTAAAAAAAAAAGTGATTTTTTTTTGTTTCTATTGACAAACGGGACCTTAAACTATTTTTAACAGTATAGGGGTATACTTGACCTTTTCCTTTTTTTTTTTTTAATGCTCTAGAAAGGATCGAGGAAAAAGTGCAATAATATCTTGGTTGATATTTTATTTATTCGTCTTTCCCTTAAATGGAAATACCTCCTAAATGAATCAATTGGTGTATAATGGCGGTCACTGTCTTTATTTTCTTTATTACTTTTTGAAATTTTTAACGTTTAGGAGTGTGACATGTTTCATGTTTGAGATTAGTTCTGAATTCCGAAAGTCTATGAGTGATTCTCTCGATGTGATAGCTATGTAGTACGAAATGTGGATGTGTTAGCTATGTGGAACATTCACTGCCACAAGTGCATTACTTGCTTCATTCAACCAAAAACCTGGCCGAATTAAATGCTAATGGTACATGCCAGAAGATAAGGTTGCTTGAAAAGTTTTACTATGTGATGCATGCCAACTTACTCGTGTGATGTCTTCCTTTATTGACAAATGAAATACTAGTGTTGTAGGTTCCACTTTCCAAACAATCAAACACCAATGTCCTTTCTTTGCCATACTTTACCTCCTCCTTAATTTATCTTCTTTTATGGAATTCAAGTAATCAATTCATCATCATTTTTTTTCTCTATTTTTATTATTTGAAAAAAGAAAGAGTTAAGGTAGGTAAAAAATCTGAAATTTGAAAGAACTGAAAAAACTGTACAGTAAAACTGAAAAATATATCTGCAAATTTTATTGGTGGTCATCCAATTTAAATTTATAATACAAAAATGATTTTTCTATTTTTTGTTACAATAACAGTCGTCTAACTTTAATAATTATCACACAAAAATTAATTTTCTATTTGTTTATGACATAAAAGCCATCCCATTTTAAAGTTGCCATAAAATTTATTTTTCCCTTTTTAAAAAAAAGGTATTTATGAAATTTACTATACAAATGGGAATATTAATAAGGAAAAAATAGTCAAATCATATTTTCTTGACATTACTAATAATGAGTTAGAATTGTCACAAAGAAATCAAAATAAGGAGAGCAAATGTAATATTGTATGCCTCAACTAATTTAGTGATATGAAGCAAATTATTCTGGGAGGGTTCAAATTTATTCCAAATGTAACTAACATATTTTTGAGCGCCATGTAACTTTTTTCATGCAAAATATTAAAATTCGGGTGAAATTTGCTTTTTAGTTAACTTGATCAATATTGACTGATTTTTATGTGACAAAAAATAGAAAAATAATTGTGTTGTAAACTTTAAATTTGAATGATTTTTAAGTGAAAAAAATAAAAATAAAATTGTTGTGATAAATTTAAAATTGAATGACCTTTAATATTATAAAAATAAAATATTTTTATATAATTAACTCACAGTTGGAGGACCATCTATGAGATTTACTCAAAAATATCTTAACGAATTATGGTCTTCAAATAATAAAATTGGTCTAAAAGTTTGATAAAAAACAGAAAATGGGAAGAACAAAAAAACGTAAAAATACTACGGAGTAATGAAAAGGAAAAAAAAAAAAAAGAACAAGGGAGACGAGTTAGAGAAAAACAGCGGAATGGGAGCAGGTGGATGAGCAGATGTGGTGGGTCCCGTATTATAAACTCCCTCACACAGCTAACAATAGTTGTGCCTCGCCCAGAAAAATACTTTTCAGGTTGCTTACTCATAATTTTCTATTATATATATAAAAGTGGCTAAGAGGGACTAACACCTCAATATTCATTTGTATTCAAAGTTTTATAAATTATACACGTAATAAATATTTGTATCAAAAACTATATAACTTATACATTTTAACTAACTGTTTTTTTTATCTCACGTAGACATATGTCATAGTGCTTAATATTTATTCCCTTCTCATATATAGATGTATGCACTTCAATTTTAATTCTCCGACACATTTATTTCCTCCGTGCACTTTTACTTGTTCACTTTTGACTTTTCACGTTCTTGCTAAATATTTATTCCCTTCTCATATATAGACGTATGCATTTTAATTTTAATTCTCCTACACAAATTTATTTCCTCCGTGCACTTTTACTTATTCACTTTTAACTTTTCACGTTCTTTAAGAATTAATAAATCTCATGTGAACATATGTCATAGTATTAAATATTTATTCTCTTCTCATGTATATACGTATGCATTTCAATTTTAATTCTCTCACACATATTTATTTACTCCGTGCATTTTTACTTGTTCACTTTTGACTTTTCACGTTCTTGCTGAATATTTACATATGTCATAGTATTTAATATTTATTCGCTTGTCATATATAGAGGTGTGCACTTCAATTTTAATTCTCAGACACATTTATTTCCTCCGTGCACTTTTACTTGTTCACTTTTGACTTTTCACGTTCTTGCTAAATATTTATTCTTTTCTCATGTATAGACGTATGCAATTCAATTTTAATTCTCCTACACAAATTTATTTCCTCGGTGCACTTTTACTTGTTCACTTTTGATTTTTCACGTTCTTTAAGAATTAATAAATCTCATGTGGACATATGTCATAATACTAAATATTTATTCTCTTCTCATGAATACACGTATGCACTTCAATTTTAGTTCTCTGACACTTATTTATTTCCTCCGTACACTTTTACTTGTTCCATGTATACACGTATGCACTTCAATTTTAATTCTCCAACGCATATTTATTTCCTCCGTGCACTTTTACTTGTTCACTTTTGACTTTCATATTCTTGTTGAATATTTATTCTCTTCTCATATATACATGTATACACTTTAATTTTAATTCTTCGACACATATTTATTTCTTCCATGCACTTTTACTTGTTCACTTTTGACTTTTCATGTTCTTTAAGAATTAATAAATGAAGTACTCCCTCCGTCCCATATTACTTGACTTTTCACATTCTTTAAGAATTAATAAATAAAGTACTCCCTTCGTCTCATTTTACTTGGTCACATTACTATACTTGACTTTTCACGTTCTTTAAGAATTAGTAAATGAAGTACTTCCTTCGTCCCATATTATTTGGTTGTACACTTTAACCAACTATTTTTTTATCCCACTTGGACATATGTCATAGTAGTGAATATTTATTCTCTTCTAATGTATACATGTATGCATTTCAATTTTAATTCTCCGACACATTTATTTCCTCCGTGCACTTTTACTTGTTCACTTTTGACTTTTCACGTTTTTTAAGAATTAATAAATAAAGTACTCCCTCCGTTCCATATTACTTGACCGCATTACTAAAAATTTCTAATATATATAAGTATCCAAGAGGGGCGAACACAGCAACAACAAATAAGAGGAAAAGGAAAAAAAATGGAGACTCACTACGAAAAATCGCAGTATCCTTTACAAAATATACAAACCATAAAGACTAACTAAATTGAGTAACCAAATTAATCATGTTGGGTGATGAGTCGTGAAATTACGCGATATTCGACGCTAATTCCTTAAGCTTTTGTGACTCCTTAAGCACTTTTGTTGTTACTTTTTGTGTTTTTATGTTGTTTTGTAGGAAAAGATGCCCGGAGAGCATAAAAGAGCAAAATGGATCAAAATGGACCAAAATGGAACAAAATAGAGAAAAACAAGCCAAGTAGCTGAAATGAGTGATCGGAAGATACCAAGTGAAAAGAAAGTCAAAAAGAGGTCAAACTGGACATTTTTGCAAAACTATCAAAACTGGACAGTTTTGCAAAAACGGGACAGATTTGCAAAACTGTCAAAAGTGGACAGTTTTGCAAAAACGGGCAGAATTGCAAAAACAGAAATATGGGAGCAGATTTTGACATTTTTTGGACTTGGAAAAATTGGGGGGAGCTACAAAAGAGAGGCTAGGGCAAAACATTTTACATCTTTGGTCATTTTGCAAGTTTTGGAGGCTAGGGTTTCACCTACACAATTGGAAGAGAAGATTGGAGCACTTTAATGAGATAATTCTTAAACCTTTCTTCAATTCCTTGTTTTGTATTGAATATTTTAGTGTGTAGTATTTCATTTCTAGACTTGAATCTCGTTTATGAAAGTATTCTTGATTAAAGTTTGGTTTGAAGCTCTTGTTATGCTTATGTATTGAATGATTCTTATTGCTATTGAAGTGGGTCTTTGTTGATTTAATTAATCTCATTCTTGAATGTTTCCAAAGGGATTAGCTAACCCTAGGACTCACCCATTTACTTAGATTGAGCTTGGAAAAGGAAATCTAGGTTGGGAAAGATTAATTAACAAGAATTTGGGTCATTAAACTCATCTAATAACTTGAGCTCGGAAGAGGATAGTTACTTGAGGTTAAATTGATTGTGCCTAATATCACACTCTAAGGCTTGGAAAAGCTTAGAGTGAAATTCATTGATTTGGTTGGAAGACTTTCAATGAGATTTTAGATATCATTATCTATTGACATAAACCCGTTCTTAGTTGTAAAATCGTGAAATACATTGGATCGTTACTTGAGTGTAATTTCCTTTGTATCCAAACTTGTGGCCATTGATCATTTTACTTGCTTTCTAGGTTAGTTTACATTTCCGCATTAGTCATAATTTTCTCAAAAACCCAAAATATTATCCATCGTTTGGCTTTAGCGTAGTTGGTGAAAGTTCCTTACTTTCTTAATCGCCTAGCATATTGTTCCCTGTGGGATCGACCCCGACTCATAGTTGGGTAAATATATTGCATACGACCGTGTACACTTTCTCTTTGAGGTGTGTATTTGGACGTTATCAAAAATTGGCGCCGCTGCCGGGGAACAATTTGGCGTATTTGAGTTAGTTTGGGATTTAAGCTAACTTGCTTTGGTTCAAACTTTCATTGCTTTATTTTATCTAAAAAAAAAAATAAAAAAAAAATGACCAGTTTTGCAGAATTGCAAAACTGTCCAGTTCTGAAAAACTGTCCAGTTTTTGCTTCTGCAGAAACTGTCCAGTTCTGAAAAACTGTCCAGTTTTTGTTTCTGCAGAAACTGTCCAGTTCTGAAAAACTGTCCAGTTCTGAAAAACTGTCCAGTTTTTGCTTCTGCAGAAACTGTCCAGTTCTAAAAAAAAAAAAAAAAAAAAAACAATGGCATCATATAATGAAAATTGGTCGGATGGTAGTTATGCATACTTTGATGACCCTTGTCTTTATTGTGGAGGACCACACTAATGGCAAAATTGTTTGAATTCTCCCGGGGGCGGATTGTGCGCACAATCTCAAACCTATGAGTGAAGTATTTGTGATAGGTGTGGTGGTCAAAATGGTCATTGGGATAATTGTGCTTATTTGTCCTTCCCTCCCCCGAACCCCCACTATGACTATTCTAGTTTTGATTTTGATGATAGTAGGGATATGGAAGTGGAAGAAGCCTCGAATTCTCAAAATGAGAGGATAATGCTCATGTTGGAGACCATCCTTGAAAAAGTTGAAAAACAGGACTTAGCGGTTAAGGACTTGAGGCAACCACTTGATGACTTGAGGCAAGCAATTAATTGCAATGACAAAGCTATTCACACCTTGGAGGATCAAATGAAATTATTGGCTCAGATTCATAATGCTCAACAACTTGAGGATGTTGAAAGTAGACAAGAAAGTGGCCAAAACATGAATTTCTCCAAGGGTGGATTTTTACAAGCTTTGAATGACCCTCAACTTGAAGAAAGTCTTGACAAAGTGGAAGTTGTGAGCCAAGATTGGCTTATGACTCAAGCTCAACAACTTGGAGCCTATGGAGATTATCGTGAAGGCATTTCAAGGATGATGGATTTTTTTTTTAAAATCCATGTTGAGCAAAGTCAAGAGTTGAAGGAACTTGAAATTGCTATCCGTGACTTGAATACCGAATTGAATGCAAAAGTTGAGGTATGCAATACTCAACATCAAATAGTCATGGATAGTATTTTTCAGTTAGTTTCCAATGAAAAAGTGGTCAACATTGATTTTCAAGAGCTAATGATGAATTGCCAACCGACCAATCCAAAAATAATGCAAGATGCCAATATTGAAGAAATGATACTAGAGTTGCATAAAAAAGTTCATGAAATGGTTTTTGAAGACTCTAGTTCATTCTTGGGTGAGGATGTCAAAAATGAAGCGAATTTGAAATTGAAGCGCATTGGACCACATTCCAACCATTTTTCAACATTGTGCTTGGTTGATGATATGGAAGTTGAACTAACCGAGCCTATGGAGAATTGTGGAAATGAAGAAGAAAGCGTTTTTATATTGAAGTTTGCTATGCCAAAAAGACAAAATGGCATGCCTCACTTACGGGCCAAGAAGTGCAAAATGCGACACCCGAGAGTTCGCCTACTTGTTTTTCTACCACCGCCCCATGAGCGTCATCATGATCTTGATTCAAAGTTGGGGCGCAAATTCATATCTTCCAAATGGAAGGAAAAGTGGTAAAGGTAACCGTCGTGCCGCGACGTTAAATCAAGCGCTTGGTGGGAGGTAACCCATCGTTTTAAAAGTTTTAAATCGTTTTTGAAATTTTATTTTTTAGAATAGTTTAGTTTATGGTTTTTGACTAATCTGCAAAGTTTCAGAATTTTTGGAGTTGTTTTGAGCATGTCGGATATCCGGACAGCCCCCAAAACCAGTAAAAGCTGCGAAAAAATCTTTTCTAGTGTCATAACCTGCGATTCGCAGGTCATACCTGCGAATCGCAGGTCACGTCGCACATCGTGACAGAGACACAAAAAAAAAAAAAAATTTGGTGACATCACCTGCGACTCGCAGGTCATACCTGCGAATCGCAGGTGGGGTCGCAGGTGGTGACAGTAAGCAAATTTTTTTTTTTTTTTCCAATATTTTTATGTTTTGTTTTGATTATGTGCATCGAGGACACTGCAATGTTTATAGTTGGGGGTGGCACGTGGTAGCGCATTATATTTTGAAATTTGTTCAAAATTTCTGAAAATTTTGTTCTTTTGACATGTTGTGGATTAGTCACTCTTATTATTTTATTTTCTTTCTTAACTTCTTTCATTAGTCATGTAAGTTTAGGTGTAGGTTCTCCTTTGAGGAAAAATGTGAAAACTCTTGGCTTGTTTGGTACTAATAGAGTTAGTCTCTTGCATGTGAAATTGAAATGTGAATACCTCTCCAAATTGTTGTGAAAGTTAAAAAGCAAGGTGCGTAGGAAAGAATGATGTTTGTGACAACTTTTTGGCTCATTTTGTGACTCTCTACCTACTAGTGTATTGACTTTGGATTATGAGATATTGAACTAGTTGTTCTTGCTTGGGAAGTGAAATTGATCCATCTTGACTAGTTCATATGCCATGTGTGTGAGTGTTTGTTTAATAAATCTTGTGTTTACTTTTATCATCTAGAACTTGCCCGGTTAGTCGTTCAATGCTAATTTTGATTATGTTGGTTGGAGAGATGACCTTGGGCTATCTTTGTGAAAAAACCTCTTTAGCCTTTCTAGCCTACCATTGCATAAATAATATCACTAGTAACCCCATTTGAGCTTAGGACCTTTTCTTTGATTGCTACATTACAAGCCTTTACCATGTTTGATGAAAAGTCTCTCTTTTGAACGTTTCCCTCCTTGAACATGAAATTGTGAATTTGAGGCCAAAAGCCTAAGTTGGGGGTGTTAGTGTTGCTTGAGAGTGGTGAAGGTTGGTGCTGTGAAAAAGTCAAAAGAAAGGAAGAAAATTTGAAAAATACAAAAAGGTTGCAAACTTTTTGTGCAAAAAAATGTATCTTTGTAAAAAAAAAAAAATAATAATAATAAAAAAAATTGACAGGTGACATCACCTGCGACTCGCAGGTCGTGCCAGTAAAAGTAAAATAAAAATTCTCCTTTTGTTTTGATTATGTGCAGCGAGGACACTGCAACATTTATAGTTGGGGGTGGCATGTGCTAGCACATTATATTTTGGAACTTTATAAAGGAAGTTGGAATAATTGGGGAAACTAGTATGCAAAGGAAGGAGTGTTGTTTTGAAATGAAGAGGAAAGTGGACGAAAGGTTTTGTGTGGTGTTCAAGGAGGGCGTAGTCACTTGTATCCCAAATACTTATCCTACCCTTCCCTAAGCCTACATTACAAGCTTAAAAAGTCCCTATGTGATCTCCAACTGAATGTTCTTGAGTTAGCGATGATTGAAAATAAGGGCAAGCTTATGGTGTGATATTTGTTAGCACTAGAATTTCTTTGTTGAGTGTGAGTGACTTTGTGTAATTGTCCCTTGTGTTGTTGTTGTGAATACAGTGATTTTGGGACTTTCTTTCCTGTGAGGGCATATGGATTACGATAGATTGGTGATGTTGAAAAATCCAAAGTTGAGTCAACTGAGCATATCTAGTACGCTAGTAGTTTTGAGTCACTTATTGAGACTTGAGTGTTGTTGCTTGATAGTTTTATATCTCTATTGCATTCTTGAAATTGTATTTTGAATGAGGGAGTTATTTGGTTGAAGCTTCACATGCTTGTAGCCTAATTGTTGGTACCAACCAAATTCATGTTTTTGTGCTTAAAATGGATCCTCATTGAGATTTTTGTTTTAGTTTGCTTGAGGACAAGCAAAGACTTTAAGTTGGGGGTGTTGATGAGTCGTGAAATTACGCGATATTCGACGCTAATTCCTTAAGCTTTTGTGACTCCTTAAGCACTTTTGTTGTTACTTTTTGTGTTTTTATGTTGTTTTGTAGGAAAAGATGCCCGGAGAGCATAAAAGAGCAAAATGGATCAAAATGGACCAAAATGGAACACAATAGAGAAAAACAAGCCAAGTAGCTGAAATGAGTGATCGGAAGATACCAAGTGAAAAGAAAGTCAAAAAGAGGTCAAACTGGACATTTTTGCAAAACTGTCAAAACTGGACAGTTTTGCAAAAACAGGACAGATTTGCAAAACTGTCAAAAGTGGACAGTTTTGCAAAAACGGGCAGAATTGCAAAAACAGAAATATGGGGGCAGATTTTGACATTTTTTGGACTTGGAAAAATTGGGGGGAGCTACAAAAGAGAGGCTAGGGCAAAACATTTTCCATCTTTGGTCATTTTGCAAGTTTTGGAGGCTAGGGTTTCACCTACACAATTGGAAGAGAAGATTGGAGCACTTTAATGAGATAATTCTTAAACCTTTCTTCAATTCCTTGTTTTGTATTGAATATTTTAGTGTGTAGTATTTCATTTCTAAACTTGAATCTCGTTTATGAAAGTATTCTTGATTAAAGTTTGGTTTGAAACTCTTGTTATGCTTATGTATTGAATGATTCTTATTGCTATTGAAGTGGGTCTTTGTTGATTTAATTAATCTCGTTCTTGAATGTTTCCAAAGGGATTAGCTAACCCTAGGACTCACTCATTTCTTAGATTGAGCTTGGAAAAGGAAATCTAGGTTGGGAAAGATTAATTAACAAGAATTTGGGTCATTAAACTCATCTAATAACTTGAGCTCGGAAGAGGATAGTTACTTGAGGTTAAATTGATTGTGCCTAATATCACACTCTAAGGCTTGGAAAAGCTTAGAGTGAAATTCATTGATTTGGTTGGAAGACTTTCAATGAGATTTTAGATATCATTATCTATTGACATAAACCCGTTCTTAGTTGTAAAATCGTGAAATACATTGGATCGTTACTTGAGTGTAATTTCCTTTGTATCCAAACTTGTGGCCATTGATCATTTTACTTGCTTTCTAGGTTAGTTTACATTTCCGCATTAGTCATAATTTTCTCAAAAACCCAAAATATTATCCATCGTTTGGCTTTAGCGTAGTTGGTGAAAGTTCCTTACTTTCTTAATCGCCTAGCATATTGTTCCCTGTGAGATCGACCCCGACTCATAGTTGGGTAAATATATTGCATACGACCGTGTACACTTTCTCTTTGAGGTGTGTATTTGGACGTTATCAAAAATTGGCGCCGCTGCATCAGGTGCCCATAGTTTGCTAGTTATTCTCATACTCCGTGACATTTGTTTGTCACCATCTCTTCACAATTTTTTTTATCAAAATTTTATAGATACGGTCAGACATCTCTAGAACAACATATTCATATAATAACAATACATTTCTATAATAGCTATGTAAGATTTTTCCGAATCGATTATTAATGTCATATTTTACTTTTTTGTAACAATATTTCACCTATAACAGCAACAACAGTCTTTATAACAGTAAGCTCTTTGTAAAATTAACCCCCTTATAACAACTATTTTATTTTTTTGGTAATATAATAATTAACCATATTCATAAAAATAAAATATATATGCTTATCAATAATAAGTGTAGAGACATATTAACCCAATATTGTGATTTTTTAATACACTATTTATGACGAAGAATATTATATGAATATATTATTGAAAGATTTTGTTCGTTTATACAAAGTGTGATTAAGCGTAGCATGTGGAAATTAATTAATTTTTTTTTTGCCCATAACAGCGACACATTATTTAAATGTATGCTGTTACAGGTGTATGACAACCATTTGCTATAGCAGCCAAAAGATTTCGAACTCAACGATATTGTTATAGAGGGTTTGACTGTATATAAAAAAAATATGCTTACTAATATAATTTTAAATTATTTATAGTAATATAAATATTACTATGACATTGGAAATCTTAAATTTAAAAGCTTTATTTTTTTCTTAAACGTTGTACCAGAATCATGTCAAATAAAACGAAAGGAGTAATAATAATGAGATCGAGACTTGACGATCTTTAATTATTTAGAGCTCATTTAAATTAGTTGAGTTTAAGTTGCCTTTAAGCATCAAATATTTTTTACATGTTAGAAGCTTAATATATGGTTAAACAATCATGTGTTTGAATTTAAGTATTGAAGCCGAAAATAAGTAATTGATATATTTACTAAAAGTCGTGTTGGTTCTTCTTTTTATCAAACCATAAATATACTGAATGTTAGGAAGGATATAAGCGAAGATTGTCTTGAACAGAAATTTTATTTTTTAATTTGAACGAAATTATTGATAAATACTTTTACTTCTAAAATAGCTAAAATGCTCTTAAAGCTGTTAACACAAGAAATGAGCATATGATCAATATTTTTAATTTTAATTTAATTCAGATTTAATTTGATTAGTTTATCAATTGACTTTAAGTTACAAAATTTTAAATAATATTATATTAAATATTTATTATACTTTATTCACTTTTTTTCGTCCTCCTTTTCCAAAACAAGAAAACAATTTTGTAATCGGCTGTCACCTTGGGGACCGGTGGCGTATCCAGAATTATAAGCAGGGGTTCAATTGAACCTCTAACTTTCAAGGCAGAGTATAAATTTATGTGTAAAAAATTATAGTAATAAATAGTAAATATAAACCAATAACTTTAAAATATAAGGAAAAGGACATAAAGGGCAGTTCGGCTCAAACTATTCCCACCGGATGTCCCATGTTTCTCCAAACCCAAAGTTTAGCCAGCGCGACCTTTTGTGGCGACTTTAGTCCCCACTAAAAGTCCGCTGCAAAAAAAAAAAGGGACTATTTGTGGTGGCTTTAGTCGCCACTAAAGATCAATTTTTTTTTCCCGGTAAAAGCCACTAAAGATCAACTATGTATAGAAAATGTATCATTGTCATATAGAATATGTATCCCTACCGTATGTGTATAGAAAATGTATCATAGGTTTTTATAATTATTGTATAATTTGTGTATAATAAATGTAGCATCAACGTATACTCACTAATCATACATATATTATGCATTAGTATGTACATTATACATTGATTATACACTAATGATTCACATATTATACATATTCCATACATAATATGTATCATTAACGTATACTAACTAATCATACATATATTATACATTAGTATATACATTATACATTGATTATACACTAATGATTCACATATGTATCGAAAATGTATATCTATAGAAAATGTATCATAGGTTTGTATCATTGTTGTGTAATTTGTGTATAATAAATGTATCATCAACGTATACTCACTAATATATATATATATATATATATATATATATTACATTAGTTATACATTAATTATACACTAATGATTCACATATTATACATATTCCATACATAAGTATAGAAAATGTATCATTGTTGTATAATTTATGTATAAACTGTATCATTCTTGTATAGAATCATACATCTAGACAATGTATCATACATATACAATATATAAACTGTATCATTCTTGTATAGAAAGTGTATATAAATTGTATCATTCTTGTATCTTGTATAGAAAGTGTATATAAACTATATCATTCTTGTATAGAAAGTGGATATATAATTCCAGCATATGTATATAAACTGTATCATTCTTATATAGTAAGTGTATATAAACTGTATCATTCTTGTACAGAAAGTGTATATAAAATGTATCATTCTTGTATAGAAAGTGGATATATAATTCCAGCATATGTATATAAACTGTATCATTCTTGTATAGAAAGTGTATATATAATTCCAGCATATGTATATAAACTGTATTATTCTTGTATAGAAAGTGTATATAAACTGTATCATTCTTGTATAGAAAGTGTATATATAATTCCAGTATATGTATATAAATTGTATCATTCTAGTATAGAAAGTGTATATATAATTCCAGCATATGTATATAAATTGTATTATTCTTATATGAAACGTGTATATAAACTATATCATTCTTGTATAGAAAGTGTACACATAATTTCAGCATATGTATATAAATTGTATCATTCTTGTATAGAAAGTGTATCATACGTATAAAAATATATCATACGTATAGAAACTGTATCATTATTGTATGATATGTGTATAATAAATGTATAATTAACGTATAATTTATGTATAATAAATGTATAATTAACGTATAATTTAGGTTTAATAAATGTATAATTAATGCATACTTACTAATTTTATTAGTTTGTAGTTGATATATTTTAGTTTGTTAAGTTTTCGATGATGGTTACTTTAGTTTATTTATTTAGTTCTTCTTCTTTAATCCCAAGTAGAAGATAGAAAAAGAAATGAAAGTTTGCAGCAAACCTTTAGTGGCGACTTTAAAAGTCGCCACAAAAGTATTTTGAGATATTTCTTGAAGGCTCAATCAACATATAAATATACACATATTATACATGTTTTGGAATATTTTTTGAAAGTTCAATCACTGTATAAGTATACACTTATTATACATGTTTTGAAACATTGTTGAAGGCTCAATATCAATTTTAACCTTTAGTGGAGACTTTTTGAATTGCCACTAAAAAAAATAAATTGATCTTTACCGGTGACAGAAAGTCGCCACAGAAAGTCTTTTTCTTTTTTTAAAGGCATTTGAGCTGTTGGGCCGGCCAGCTCTTGGGAATAGTTTGGGCCGGCCGGCCGGCCAGCTCAAGGTATTAGGCCCTAATGTGGGCCAAATGTGGGATTACTTTGGCCTGTTGGCCATTGTATGTCCTTTTCCCTAAAATATAATGGGCACATTACCAAAATTCTTATATTAAACTCATAGAATTTAAATCTTGTATTCGTCTTTGATGGAGACTCGCTACTTAAATGGAGCAGCCACGAAGCTCACAAGCAACACGCTGTAATCTTGAGCACATCTGCATTGGATATAAGACGCAAGAAGTTTCTATACTGTAATTGTCTAATTGATTGAGGAAATCACGTGCAATGCAGACTACTGATCAACGATAATATTACATAATATGCAGATTTTAAGAGAAGAAAATTAAATGTTACGGCAGAGAGGGGATAGTAACGAGAGATAAAGAAGGAAAATAAAGAAAGCGGGTTTAGGACATTTAGGCCTCATTTATTTTTATTAATATTAATGTACTGGGTAAAATTCGTAGAACACAACTGGACGAATATCGTGATGACACGTGTCAGTAGGAGTGAGTCAGATCCAAGTCAGCATTCTAGGCCTCCAGGGGAGATCTAGTGACTCCGGAGGCATTATCATCGGTAGTCCATGGTAACGAGAAGGCGCCGGTTTGGAAGGGAAACGGTCAACCATTATGTAATGACCTTGCACCTTCTACGAGTATTAATAAGCATTATTGCTCTCTTTATTGTCCATCATTACTATGGCATTAATTTGTATTATAAATAGGGGCATAATACATGGGATATGTACCCCTTAGCTAAGTATAAACAGGGAGATTATCATTTCATTGTAAGGACACGAATTACAAAAGATATACAATACACAAACTTGATACTTACTTTGCGGTTTTACTTTCATTTCTATTCGGCTGAATTGATATTGCAACTAACGATTAGCCTGAAGACTCTAGCTCAAAGCTTCTCCAAGGCTCAGGCTATTCTAAATCTTTATTTCAATTATATTTCGTTTACGTTAATTCTAAATGCAAATTATATCATTATCTTATCATATTTTATCCACATGTCTTTGACCACGCATACAAATTCAACTATAGCAATTTACGGGTATGCAGTTTGTCGCCCACCGTGGGGCCAGGATAATTGTGGTATTATTGTGACCTCTGTCCTTTAGACTAATTCTTTTATAAACTTTGTTTTGTCTCTTGCTCCAATTTCAGGTATGTCAGGAGTTAACGACAACACAAACGTTGGAGACGTTACTGGCAATGAGCGGATTGGCCCGGATGGACTGCCCTTTCGTGATCCAGCAACAAATCCATCAAACCAGAACACAAGCGGAGTAACCTCAGGAGGCGGTCATACACATCTGTCTGCCGAGGACTGAAATCCTACCGATGAAACCCCGCGGAGGGGATGCAGACCCTATGGGAACAAAATTACGCACTGAGGGCAAAAATGGAACAGATGAGGCAAGTCACCGCTGCACTTTCAACCAACCCAGCCGCCAGAGTTGCAGCTCCTGAGACATATTTAGCTCTGGTCAATGGCAATAACACCGCCAGTGGCGGTCAGACGAAGGCACGAAATGGAGATGCATCAGGAATTGAGTCTGCCCCGGAGGACCCTTTCCAAGCACAGGTCATGCGGTTCATGAAGGAAATTATTGGCAAGGTTGACCAGACCGCCAAAGAAGCAAAAAAGAACGCCAAGGAATTCCAGCGGCGTCAGAGTCAGATTCTAGAGGCTCCACAGGTCATAGAAAGCCCGGACGCCAAGAAGATATTCAGTTGGCATAAAAACTAGAGGTTACACCAGAGCTGATCCCGAAGAGATTCAAAATTCCAAACATATCCACAGGAACTACATACCCACAGGAACATATCATGGCCTACATAATAGCGGTCAAAGAAAATGACTTAAAGGAAAAGGAAATTGAGTCGGTTCTGATTAAGAAGTTTCGTGAAACACTCACAAAAGGGGCTTTGACCTGGTATTCCCTACTGCCCGAGCATTCGATTGATTCATTCGCCATATTGGCAGACATGTTCATCAAGGCGCATGTGGGAGCCCGAAAGGTGAAAACCAGGAAAGCGAATATCTTCTACATTTCTCAAGGAGAATCGAAGCTGCTTCAAGATTACATTACCGGTTCCTGAGGGAACGGATGCTTCTGCCCTTGGTCCGGAACGAATGGGCCACCGAAGCCTCTACCAAGGGGCTCAATCCTGTGAGTTCAGATGCCTCCTGCAAACTCAAAGAGAATTTCCTTGAATTCCAAGCCACGACTTGGGAAGATGTTCATAATAGGTACGAATCAAAAATCCGATGGAGGACGATCTACTGGGGACTCTAACCGGAGAACTTCTTAGAAAGGCAGATAAGGGTTTTGAGCCGGATCAGAACTTATCAAAAAATAATTTCCAGTCCTATCCTTCCTCCGAAACATCTGGAGGTGGCCAAGGTTACCATTTGTTGGACCAACCAAATGTAAACAAGAAGGAAATCACTGCAGGAATAATCGCAGTTTGCAGGATCAAGATTAAGGCAGTTCCCTCGGCTCCTCTTCGAAGGGAGTGGAATATCCGAAACTTGCCGACTACAACTTTACCATTGATGAAGCACAGTTGGTGGCTGTGTTGAGAACCCATCCGACATGGCGTTCCCTCTAAACCCTTACGATCCGATCCTAACACTAGGGATCAGACTGTATGGTGCTACTTTCATGGCACTCACAAGCACAAGATAGCTGATTTACGACATCTCCAGGAGGAGGTGTCAAACATGCTCAACAGGGGACATCTTCGAGAGTTATTAAGTGAAAGGGCAAGGAACAATTATGAGAGAGTAGGACCAATAGAAAGGAAGGTTGCTGCTGATGTCCCTCCGTATGTCATTGATAAGTTAGTATTTTACTAATTTATCTCTTCTTTAATTTTAGAATTTTGCTATGTTTGATTGATAAAGTAGTGCATTTAATATCGTTTACATCTATTTTACAGGTTTTATGTGATTTAGAAGTGATCGGAAGAAACCAAGTGAAAATAAAGTCAAAAGGAGGCCAAAATTGGACAAAACTGGACAGTTTTGCAAAACTGTCAAAACTGGACAGTTTTGCAAAAACGGGACAGTTTTGCAAATCTGAAAACTTGGGGCTTATTTTGTTATTTTTGGACTTGGAAAAATTTTGGGACTACAAAAGCAAACTTGAAGACATTATTTATCATCTTTGGCCACATTTCAAGCTTGGAGCTAGGTTTCATCATCAACCAAACAATTGGAGGAGAAGATTGGAGCTCTTGAATGATAAAACTCTAAACTCTTTCTTCAATTCTTTGTTATGTATTGAATATTTAAGTGTGTTGTATTTTATTCTCTCACTTGCATCTTGTCTATGAGAATATCCATTATCAAGTGTTGAATTAAATCTTTTGTTTTGCTTATGTATTGAACAATTTTTATTTCTAATGAAGTGGGTTAATGTTTTTCTATCAACTCTTCATGCTTAAATTTCTCTTAATGGTTGCAAACATTATTTGTGCCTAAGTACTTTTACTTTTCTTGAGAAAGAAAGTGAAAGTTAGGAATAGAGTTAGATAGCAAGGATTTTGGTCATTAAATCCATCTAATAACTTGAGCTAGAGATAGGATAGTTAACTTGAGGTTGAATTGATTGTGTTTAACATCACACTCTAAGGCTTGAGAAAGCTTAGAGTAAAATTCATTGATTTGGTTGAGAGACTTTCAATGAGATTTTAGAAATCATTATCTATTAACATAAACCTGCTCATAGTTGTAAAATTGTAAAATACATTGGATCATTACTTGAGAGTAATTTCTCTTGTATCTATGCTTTTGGGCATTGATCATTTTACTTGTTTTCTAGATTAGTTTATATTTTCGCATTAGTTATAATTTTCTTAAAATCAAAATATTATCAAGTGTTTGGCTTAGCGTAGAAAGTGATAATTCCTTACTTGTTTAAATCTCCTAGTATATTGTTCCCTGTGGGATCGACCCCGACTCATAGTTGGGTAAATTATATTGCATACGACCGTGTACACTTTCTCTTTGAGGAGTAGATTTGGATGTTATCAGTCATAAACATGATTTTTGGTGGATCTATGATCGTTAGTACCACCTTTATAGTCGCCAAGAAAACAAAGATCTCGGTGACTCGAGAAAAGTGGATTTAGGAATTTCCGGATGAAAGCGCTATCACTTTTACTAATGAAGATGCAGCGGGCATCACCCTGCCACATAACGATGCCTTAGTTATCATCGTGTCCATTGACCACTTCCAAGTAAAGTGGGTGATGGTCGATTCAGGAAGTTCGGCCAACATCATTCGTTGGAAAGTGGTGGAAGAAATGGAAATGCTATAGAAAATTATACCGGTTGCAAGGACCCTTGCTAGTTTCAACATGCTGAGTGAGACTGCAAAGTGGGAGATCGATTTTCTTGTGGAAGATAGAGGAGCCGTCAAGGAAACAAATTTCTACGTAATTGACGGTGACATGCGCTATAATAAAATATTCGGGAGACCGTGGATCCATGAGATGAAAGTGGTTCCCTGAACTTTGCACTTAATGATAAAGTTTCCTCACCGGATGGAATCTGGCAGATTAGGGGAGAGTAGCCGGTAGCTAAAGATATATTCGCTATTGAAGAGCCAAAGGAAAATGAAGTGGCCACAGATGACAAATAGCAATCACACCAGCCAGAACCCATCCCTGAAGCACTCCAGCAAACCTTTCCTGACAAAGAGATAGGTCCGAAAAATGAACTCCCGGAAGAACACCAAGTTCCGAAGTATTTTCAAGTGCCTGACGATTCTGACGTCACTAAATCAACGGCCGAGGAGTTCGAGCAGGTAGCCTTGCATCATGATCTACCAAAAAGACAGGTATACCTGGGCACGAGATTGACCCTGGAGCTCAGAAAGCAAATAAGTTTAGAATGTGCATTGATTTTAAAGATCTTGACAAAGCATATCGAAGGTCCCGTTCCCGCTTCTGAATATAGATCAAATGATCGATGCTATGGCTGGGAATGAGGTAATGAGTTTCCTTGATGCGTACTCTGGGTATAACCAAATCAAATTGCACCTGGAGGACCAAGAGAAAACACCCTTCATCACAAATTTTGGAACTTATTGTTATAATATGATGCCCTTCGGGTTAAAGAACACAGGAGCCACTTATCAAAGGCTCGTGAATAAAATGTTTGAAAAACAATGGAAGTATATATAGATATCATGCTTGTTAAGAGCCTCCATGCAGGAGACCACTTAAGCCATTTGCAGGAAATTCAATATGAAGCTGAATCCGAAGAAATGCGCCTTTGGAGTGGGATTTGGAAAATTCTTGGGTTTCCTAGTCTCTTAAATAGGGATAGAGGTAAACTTGGAAAAAATCAAAGCAATCGAGGATATTCTTAACTCACTAGAAAGCGTGAAGGCGGTGCAGCAGTTGACCAATTGGATCGCAGCCCTCAGCAGGTTTATATCCTGATCCTCAAAAAAATTCCATAAGTTCTTCTCACCACTCAAGAAGAAGAGCAACTTCGAATGGATGCCGAAGTGCCAGCAGGTGCTTCGATCTAAAAGCATACCTATTCAATCCTCTACTCATGTCAAAGTCGAGGGTTGAAGAATAACTCTTGGTGTACCTAGCTATTTCAGAGGTTACGGTAAGTACAGTTTTGGTACGAGAAGAAAAAGATACATAATTTTCGATTTATTACGTGAGTAGAATTATGACAGTAGCCGAAACTCGATACCCACTTCTGGAAAGGCTGGCTTTTGATTTAGTGATGGCTTCATGAAAGCTTCGTCCTTACTTCAATTCCACCCCATTGTCGTAGTTACTACGTTCCCTTTGCGGAATGTACTTCACAAAATAGAACTCTCTAGACGACTAGCTAAATGGACGGTGGAATTAAGTGAGTTTGATATAGAGTGCAAACCCTGGACTACGATCAAAGTCTCAAGTCTTAGCAGATTTTGTTGTTGATTTCAGTCCGAGCGAGGCTCCTCAAGCAGAGAAGGAAGCCTCGAGGATTACCCCCAGGGTTAGGCTACTTCATACTTACAGGCGTCAAATACTAAAGAAATCGGTTTGGGGATAGTCTTGCACAATCCGACCGTAAAAATTATGAGGCAGGCAATACACAATGTGCCCTTAACTAACAACGGGGCCGACTATGAAGCTTTGATCGTAGGTTTAGAATTAGCCCGAGGCTAGGTTCAGAAGTAATCGAGGCAAAGGTCTTGGCCTGCTACCAGGGGGAGAAGATCAGCATTGGAAACAATCACGAAGCGCTCCGGCCAGCCCCTATCATGATCATTGTCAAGGCTGGTAAGCAGTGATTTGCTGCCTCCTTTTACAAGCTTTATAACATCTCCTTGGAAGATCATCGGAGAGTATACCCAGATCAAATGGTTTAGCATGAAACCCACTTTCTCTTGGTCAGCAAAGTACCTAATGCTTGTTACAACTCTCTACACCGAAGGGGCCACTTGGGCTATGCACACTTTGTAGCGACGACACATATCAAAAATCAATTCGTCTACACAAGCTTTGATTTTTGTTGAAACGGGATATATGTAAACGTATGAATATCCTTGCAGAGAGGTGATTCTCTCGTTTTCTCCAGGAATGAGAACTTCGGCCTCCTTCCACCGATAGTCCGTCTTGACTCTGGGAAGACTATCGGCGGTTATTCGGGTTTGGTAATCTCTAGCGTGAGATTCCCAGACACCGGGCTTGTCCAGGATAGCTGATTTTGCATGGAAGTCATTCTCCCAATGCCAGTTCTTTAGCATGATGGATCTGGCAAAAAAGTTCGTCTAGAAGGGTTCTCGTCGCCACGGGACAGCCTGCCTATGGCGGCAGGAGGTGGCGGAGCTACAGCGGTGGAAGTTCTGGCGATGTCGGAGTAGTAGCTTTAGGAGAAGGAATTTGTGGATTCGACATTATTGTTTAAAAGGGGAAAAAAGGGAGATAGAATGATCGTACAGAAGTTTTTCCGATGATCGGAGTTCTTTTTGCTAAATGGAAACTTCTTTGCTAAATAAACATGTATAAAAGAAGAGGAAGAGTGGAGCGAGATATAGGGTGAATGACGTGATTTTGTATGCAAAATATTATATCAAAGGTCATCATTGGCCTCGGAACTCGGCGAGTGAGGATGCGGAACGACATCCACTAAAAGTGCGACACGTGCACCAAATGGTCAGAACACAGAATGATGTATCTTGTCAACCGTAAAAAATGCTACATTCACAGAATTTGGATAACCTCTTTCACTTCCCGGTCACATTAGTTCAAGTTACCGGAAAGCAGGGGGGCGATCTGTATTGGGGAAAATTCGTAGAACACAGCTGGACGAATACCGTGATGACACGTGTTAATAGGAGTGAGTCAGATCCAAGTCATCATTCTAGGCCTCCGGGGGAGATCTAGTGACTCCAGAGGCATTACCTTTAGTGGTCTTTGGAAACGATAAGGCACCGGTTTGGAAGGGCAACAACCAACCGTTATGTAAAGACCTTGCACCTTCTATGGGTATTAATAAGCATTATTGCTCTCTTTATTATCCATCATTACTATGGCATTAATTTGTATTATAAATAGGGTCATAATACATGGGATATGTACCCGTTAGCTCAAGTATAAATGGGGATTATCATTTCATTGTAAGGAAACATATTACAAGTGATATACAACACACAAACTTGATACTTACTTTGCTTTTTTACTTTCATTTCTATTCGGCTGAATTGATATTTCAACTTACGATTATCCCGGAGACTCTAGCTCAAAGCTTCTCCAAGGCTCAAGCTATTCTAACTCTTTATTTCGATTTTACGTTAATTCTAACGGCAAATTATATCATTATCTTGTCGTTTTTGATCCACGTGTCCTAACCATGTATACAAATTCAGCAGTACCAATATACGGGAAACAATTAAAATTTCTGAATCTAAATACATATTTGAATATTAATATGTACATTAAGATTTAGATAATTAAATATGAATATAGATCTAAATATTAATTAAGATGTTTTATTAAGATCTGAGTATTAAACGGTTAAGATTTTTTTGCAACATCTAATGTATGAAATTTGTAATTATTTAAAAATTAATAAATATATAAATCAATAAAATACAAACTAATCTAATACTACATATATCAACTACAAATAAAAAAATGGCGGTTGGTGGTGATGATGGCTAGCGCCGGTGGTTATGGGTGTTAATAGTGGATCGTATTGGCTAATGATGATGTTGTTGGTAGTAGCCAATGGTGAATGTAGCGAGTAATAATGGTTCAAGGTGGTAATTGGTGGTGTTGGCTGATATTTATAGCTAATGATGGTGGTGAATGATATCAATAGTTGGCAATACATAGTGGTGACTGATGGTGGTAATTGTAGGTAGTGATTAGTGGTTCTTATAAAATTGGTGGCTCTTATGAAAATGGTGGTTAGTGGTGGTAATTGTAAATGATGGCTAGTAATTTTAATGGCTAATTGTAGTGATTGGCGACAGTGATAGTCATGGCTGAGGATGATGGTTGTGGGTTTTGAGCGGTAGTAATTGATAATGATGAGTGACGGTGACACCTAAAAATGGGAGGTGATAGCGGTAGATGATAACGTCCAAATCCACTCCTCAAATAAAAAGTGTACACGGTCGTATGCAATATAATTACCCCACTATGAGTCGGGGTTGACTCCCACAAGGAACAATATACTAGGCGATCAAGCAAGTAAGGAATTTTCACTTTCTACACTAAGCCAAACACTTGATAATATTTTGGTTTTGAGAAAATTATAACTAATGCAATAATGTAAACTAACCTAGAAAGCAAGTAAAATGACCAATGGCCACAAGCATGGATACAAGGGAAATTACTCTCAAGTAACGATCCAATGTATTTTACAATTTTACAACTAAGAGCGGGTTTATGTTAATAGATAATGGTTTCTAAAATCTCATTGAAAGTCTTCCAACCAAATCAATGAATTTCACTCTAAGCTTTTCCAAGCCTTAGAGTGTGATATCAAGCACAACCAATTGAATTTCAAGTAACTTTCCTATTCCTAGCTCAAGTTATTAGATGAGGGTTATGCCCCAAATTCTTGCTATTAACTCTTTTCCTAACCTCTACTTTCTTTTCCAAGCAAAGTATGAGTATTTAGGCACAAATAATGTTGTACACGATTAAAGGACATTAAAGCTTGAAGAGTTAATAGAGAAATAATAAACCCACTTCATTGGAAATAAAAATCATTTAATACATAAGCATAACAAGAGTTTCATCCAAAACTTGATAATGAATAATATCATAAACAAGATTCAAGTGAAAGAAGAAAATACTACACACTTAAATATTCAATACAAAACAATAAATTGAAGAAAGGTTTAAGAAATATCTCATTAAGGTGCTCCAATCTTCTCCTCCAATGGTGTAGATGAAACCCTAGCCTCCAAGCTTGTATGAAAATGGCCAAAGATATGTTTTACAAGCCCTAAAAGAGTATTTATAACATTCCAAAAACGGGAACAAATGGTGGACAAAAATGCCCTGCGTGCAGCACATGTTGCAGCAAGTGCTACTCGCAGGTGCTGCATGCACAACATGCTGCAGCAAGTGCTACTAGCATGTGCTGCCAGAAAGTGCTGCTTGTTCTATTTTTGCTCTATTTTGCTCCGTTATGCTCTCCGGGTATCTTATCCTACAAAACAACATAAATACACAAAAAGTAACAACAAAAGTGCTTGAAGAGTCACAAAAGCTTAAGGAATTAGCATCGAATATCCCGTAATTTTGCGGCACATCAACACCCCCAACTTAAAGTCTTTGCTTGTCCTCAAGCAAATCAAAACCAAAATCTCAATGAGGATCCACTTTAAGCACAAAAACATGACTTTGATTGGTACAAATAATTAGGCTACAAGCATGTGAAACTTCAACCAAATAACTCCCTCATTTCAAAATACAATTTCAAGAATGCAATGGAGTTTCAAAATAATCAAGCGACAACACTCAAGCCTCAATAAGTGACTCAAAACCACTAGCTTACTAGATATGCTCATTTGACTCAACTTGGAAATTTTGAACATCACCAATCTATCGTAATCCATATGCCCTCACAAGAAAGAAAGTCCCAAAATCACTATATCTACAGCAACAACAACACAAGGGACATATACACAAAGTCACTCACACTCAACAAAGAAATTCTAGTGCTAACAAATATCACACTATAAGCTTGCCTTATTTTCAATCATCACTAACTCAAGAACATTTGGTTGGAGATCACATAGGGACTTTTTAAGCTTGTAATGTAGGCTTAGGGAAGGGTAGGATAAGTATTTGGGATACAAGTGACTACGCCCTCCTTGAACACTACACAATACCTTTTGTCCACTTTCCTCTTCATTTCAAAACATCACTCCTTCCTTTGCATACTAGTTTCCCCAATTATTCCAACTTCTTTTTGTGCAACCATTTTCTTGATTTCTAGTTTTTTTTTTGGCACAAAAAGTTTGCAACCTTTTTGTATTTTTCAAAATTTCTTCCTTTCTTTTGACTTTTCCACAACACCAATCTTCACCACTTTTCAAGAAACACAAACACCCCCAACTTAGGCTTTTGGCCTCAAATTCACAATTTCATGTTCAAGGAGGGAAATGTTAAAAAAAAAATCATCAAGAAGGTTAAAGGCTTGTAAGGTGGCAATCAAAGAAAAGGTCATAGGCTCAAATGTTTTCACTATCATATTATTTATGCAATGGTAGGCTAGAAAGGCTAAAGAGGCTTTTTCAAAAATGACAAAGATAGCCCAAGGTCATCTCTCCAACCAACATAATCAAACTTAGCATTGAAAGACTAACCGGGCAAGTTCTAGATGATAAAAGTAAACACAAGAATTATTCAACAAAGACTCACCACACATGACATATGAACTAGTCAAGATGGATCAATTTCACTTCCTAAGCAAGAACAACTAGAGCAATATCTCATAATCCAAAGTAAACACAACTAGTAGGTACAGAGTCACCAAATGAGCCAAAAAGTTGTCACAAAGATCATTCTTTCCTATGCACCTTGCTTTTTAACTAACACAAAACAATTTGGAGGGGTATTCGCATTTCAATATTTCACATGCAAGAGACTATATCTATTTATACCAAACAAGCCTAGAGTTTCCACATTTTTCCTCAAAGGAGCACCTACACCTAAACTACAAGACTAATGAAAGAAGCTAAGAACGAAAATAAAATAATAAGAGTGACTAATCCACAACATGTCAAAAGAACAAAATTTTCAAAAATTTGAGCAAGTTCCAAAATATAATGTGCTACCACATACCACCCCCAACTACAAACATTGCAGTGTTCTCGCTGCACATAATCAAAACAAAACATAAAATAGTTTGAGGGCAATACAATTTTTTTTTACTGTCACGACCTGCGAACAGTACCTGCGACTTGCAGGTGATGTCACCTGATTTTTTTTTTTTACTTACTGTCAGCACCTGCGACTCACAGGCATGACCTGCGAATCGCAGGTGATGTCACTTGATATATTTGTTTTAGCACCTGGAAACATATTTCAGCAGCAGCTACTGGTTTGTGGCTGCTCTATAAACTCGACCTGCTAAAAAATTCTGAAAATTTGCAGATTAGTCAAAAATAATAAAATAAACTATTCTAAAAAAAAATTCAAAGACGATTTAAATTTTTTAAAACGATGGGTTGCCTCCCACCAAGCGCTTAAGTTAACGTCACGGCACAACGGTTACCTTTACAACTTTTCTCTCCATTTGGAAGATATGAATTTGCGCCTCAACTTTGAATCAAGATTCCGATGATGCTCGTGAGGCGGTGGTAGGAAAGCAAAGAGGCCAACTCTCGGGTGTCGTATTTTGCACTTCTCCGTAAGTGAGGCATGCCATTTTGTCTTCTTGGCATAGCAAACTTCAAAATGAAAACGCTTTTTTCTTCATCTCCAAAACTCTCCATAGGCTCGGTTAGTTCAACTTCCATTTCACTAACCAAGTATAATTTTGAAAAATGGTTGGAATGTGGTCTAAGGCGCTCCATTTTCAAATTCGCTCCATTTTTGACATCCTCACCCACAAATGAACTAGAGTCCTCAAAAATTATTTTGTGAACCTTTTTATTCAACTCTAGTATCATTTCTTCAACTTCGGCATCTTGCATTATTTTTGGGTTGGTCGGTTGGCAATTCATCATTAGCTCTTGAAAATCAATCTTGACCACTTTTTCATTGGAAACCAACTTAAAATTACTATCCATGACTATTTGATGTTGAGTATTGCATACCTCAACTTTTGCATTCAATTTGGCTTTCAAGTCACGAATAGCAATTTCAAGTTTCTTTAACTCTTGACTTTGCTCAACATGGATTTTTAAAAATTCTTCCATCATCCTCGAAATGCCTTCACGATGATTCCCATAGGCTTCAAGTTGTTGAGCTTGAGTCATAAGCCAATCTTGGCTCACAATTTCCACTTTGTCAAGGCCTTCTTCAAGTTGAGAGTCATTCAAAGCTTGTAAAAATTCATCCATGGTGAGATATACCTTTTGGATAGTTTCATCATCTCCATGTTGAACTTCTTCCCACAATTTGGCCAAGACTTGCCCATAGTTTTTATTCCTCCCCATTATGCTTTTCAAAATTTTCTCAACTTCTTCTTTTTGAGAATTGGAGATTTCTTCATCAATATTTTGCTCTTCTTCAAGTTGAACCACTTCCTCACTTTCACAACTTTCGTTGTGGTCACAAGAATTCTCGGGCTCATCTTTCAAAGTTGAAATCTCTTCTTCAACCAATTCATTTTGAGGAGTAGACACTTCCATGACAATTGAGGAATTGACATCCTCAAATGAATCATTCATTCTTTTCATAGCTTCTCCATTTTCTAAAATGGATTGTTTGACGAGCTTTCGCTCTTCCTCCATTTTAGCTTCTCGATCTAAGTATGTTTGGAGCATTGTCATGATGCCTTCAAATCCGGCACTTTGTCCTTCACTTGCCATGTCATTGTCCCTGTCAAACTCAAAGGCACAACTAGCATTTTCGTTAGAACAACTTGAGGGAAGGGAAGCAAAATAATTGAGACAATCACCCCAATGTCCACCTTGACCACCACATATATTACAAATATTCCCATCATAGGATTGAGACGGTGCACACATCTCTCTCCCGGGAGCATTTTCACAATCTTGGCAAAAGTGAGGTCCTCCACAATATGGACATGGGTCATCAAAATATAGATTGCAACCATCAAACCCATTTTCATTCCAAGATGCCATAGAGACAAAAAAATAAAATAAAAACTAAACAAAAAACACACAAAAAAAAATCACAAACACATTTTCACAAATATTCACAAGTTTGGACCACAACAAGTAAGCTAAAATCCCAAACTAACCCAAATACGCCAAATTGTTCCCCGGCAACGGCGCTAAAATTGATAACGTCCAAATCCACTCCTCAAAGAGAAAGTGTACACGGTCGTATGCAATATAATTACCCAACTATGAGTCGGGGTCGAATCCCACAAGGAATAATATACTAGGTGATCAAGCAAGTAAGGAATTTTCACTTTCTACACTAAGCCAAACACTTGATAATATTCTGGTTTTGAGAAAATTATAACTAATGCAAAAATGTAAACTAACCTAGAAAGCAAGTAAAATGATCAATGGCCACAAGCATGGATACAAGAGAAATTACTCTCAAGTAACGATCCAATGTATTTTACAATTTTACAACTAAGAGCGGATTTATGTTAATAGATAATGGTTTCTAAAATCTCATTGAAAGTCTTCCAACCAAATCAATGAATTTCACTCTAAGCTTTTCCAAGCCTTAGAGTGTGATATCAAGCACAACCAATTGAATTTCAAGTAACTTTCCTATTCCTAGCTCAAGTTATTAGATGAGGGTTATGCCCCAAATTCTTGCTATTAACTCTTTTCCTAACCTCTACTTTCTTTTCCAATCAAAGTATGAGTATTTAGGCACAAATAATGTTGTACACGATTAAAGGACATTAAAGCTTGAAGAGTTAATAGAGAAATAATAAACCCACTTCATTGGAAATAAAAATCATTTAATACATAAGCATAACAAGAGTTTCATCCAAAACTTGATAATGAATAATATCATAAACAAGATTCAAGTGAAAGAAGAAAATACTACACACTTAAATATTCAATACAAAACAATAAATTGAGAAAGGTTTAAGAAATATCTCATTAAGGTGCTCCAATCTTCTCCTCCAATGGTGTAGATGAAACCCTAGCCTCCAAGCTTGTATGAAAATGGCCAAAGATATGTTTTACAAGCCCTAAAAGAGTATTTATAACATTCCAAAAACGGGAACAAATGGTGGACAAAAATGCCCTGCGTGCAGCACATGTTGCCGCAAGTGCTACTAGCATGTGCTGCTAGAAAGTGCTGCTTGTTCTATTTTTGCTCTATTTTGCTCTGTTTTGCTCCGTTATGCTCTCCGGGCATCTTATCCTACAAAACAACATAAATACACAAAAAGTAACAACAAAAGTACTTGAAGAGTCACAAAAGCTTAAGAAATTAGCATCGAATATCCCGTAATTTCGCGGCACATCAGTAGAATGTATGGATGGAATTGGTGAATTATCATTTTTGTAAAAAATAAATAAATAGACATCTTAATGACATTAAATCGTACTTGGGACAGCATCCTTTAGCTCCTTTACAACAATATTCACTATTAAAAGATTATCATTGTGACCTAGATCAAATCTCCTGTTAACTATGTTAAGCTAAATTCTGATTGTAGTTGTATACATAATACATAAGTGTGAGTGGTGATGTTGGTGTCATCAAGGACTGTGAAAGACATCTAATTTTTGGCTATGCTGTAATAATTGATATGGGGACTAGAAACCTAGTAGAAGCAGTGGATTGCAGACTGGTATTAACTGTTGTATAGAGAAAGGTTGCCAATTTGTGCAATCTGAAATTCCAAATTGCTGGTGGACTATGTTAATGACAAGAGTCAAACTCTTTGGAAAATTATGGATCAGGTGGAAAAACTAAAAAGTGCTAGAAACCAGGTTTCTTTCTCACTTGACCACTGCATTAGGGAAGCAAATCAAGTTGCTAACAAACTTTCTTCCTTAGCCATTCTTTTGACTATTCCAAAATCGTCGATCCTTTTGTTGATTTGCCAAGTATAGTTAAAGGGCTCATGCCAACAGATAGATGAAGCCTACCGATCTTACGCACTTCTAACAAAAAGAATTCAGAAGTTATTTTTAACCCCTTAAAGGATGACCTCTAAAACTAATTGTGGGTGAATATACCACAAATTATTACAGTTGAAATTACAATAAAATGAATAAAAATAAATAAATATTCAGGCTGAGGCACGAATATCTCGCTCTCTTTAAAGAGATTCAAGCCCACTGCGGCATAATCTTCACCAGTCCAGCAGTAACACTCTTGACTTGTCCCCTTCAGGATACAATAGCCCCTTAACATCGTGTGACTCAAACAACTCCGGACTAGTTGAAGAGTCCAAAGTTCCATCATAAGAACACCTTCCTTCAACATAAAAATACTCTCTTTTGTAGTGACTAAATTGGAAACTTAGAATATATTTTTTTTCTCAATACTCTCTTTCAATACACCAACCTCACAATATTTTCCCACACTTTTCATATTTCTCATTCATAATACAATATTTCTCATTCACAACTCATGGAAGAAACACTTCTATATATAGTAGTAGAATTCATACATTGAGTAAATTAGAGAGTAGTGGGTAATTAAGCATCAAAGACATCTTAATAACGCAATCTAATATATTATTTTATTATTAAAATTCTCACTCATAACCCAATAATTCCTCAGTCATTTTAATATTAAAATTAGAGAGTATATCAACTGAAGCTAGACTATTATGCCTAATGAAGATGTGCTCTGCATTGAACCTCCACTTAGTAAACATAAATCTTTACTCCAGAAATGTAGTGGTCTCAGACTTGAACTATGATTGCTTAAGGGAAATAAAGTATCACTGCTTACACATAATAATCAAGGTGTTGACATGAGCTTTAATAGCCAGCACATTACGGCCTTGTGCTATCCTGATTTCATGAGTGCCTTTGAGAACGTCCCAATTCTCATAGGAAACAACCTACTTCCAGACTCACATAAGTGAAATCTGCCGAGGGCGTTTCTGTAACTTTAACACCCCACTCATATGAGCTATAGAATTTCATTAAGAGTTTATAAACTCAACCTCCACAAATCGTTACAGAATAATGCACTCACGCCATAGGGAGGGAATAAAAAAATATAATACCACATTTTACAACAAGTCATCATATGTTTAATTTTTTTTTTTCATTGAACCTGGTTATAGGATCTCTAGTCCCCAAGTTGGGTTTCCTCATTTATGACTCAGAAAATTTCGGGCTTCAACCCCATCCCCCTCGATGTGCTCCAACCCAATTTTCTTAATAAGGCCTTAATCAGTGAATCTACAAGATTATCACAAGATTTGACATAATCAATCTTTATGGTATACCATTTGTCAAATATGATTTCACAATATAATGTTTTTTCTCATGGGTCCGAATTTACCGTTGTAGTAACGATTTTGTACTCTATCAATAATAATGGTGCTTTCACAATAAATTAAAATTAGAGAAATTGATTTCTCAAAATAAGATATTTGAAATAAAAGTTTCTCAATCAAGTCTCTTCTTCACTAGCTGAAGTTGAGCAATAAACTCAGCCTCCATGTTATAGTTAGCAACAATAATTTTATCAACAAATAGCACCTAGTGTAATCTGCATTAAAAAAAAAAACTTGAATATAGTAGGATATTTTTTATAAACCAAGCACAAATTTTCTTACCAAGATGTACTTGGTTTTCTTGTACCTGCTAAGTGTTACACCCTATTTTGCACGGGTCCAAGATAGTTTGCAACTTCGCGGTTCTTCTAACTGGTTTAAAAAGAGTTAGAGTCGCCACCTTATTTTTTAGGAAAATCAGGAAACCTATATGTATTTGTGTGTCTACTCCATTTTTAGTCCACGAAACCTATAAGATTCTAGATAAGGGTTTTATTTACCCCGAGGGGAAGGTATTAAGCATCCCTCAGAGCCTGCCCGAAGACAGTCCTTAGACTTAGTTTAACTGAACACTAGAGGGGGATTATCTATCTGTTTATCATTATTATTACATGTTTTCAAAATGTTATGACTTCATGAAAAGCTATACTAGGAGATAATATACTAAGTATATACAGTGTATAAAAAATGTATGTATATCAAGTATCAAGTATTTATAAAGAATGTATATCGACAGGAATGTATAAAGGATTGTAAATAAAACATACCTCGTTCAATAGTAGTGTATTTGCTAGTAAAATGAGTATATATCTATTGCCACAAAAGGTATATCAGTTGGTGTAAATAATATATACAACTGTATAAAAGATGTATAAAAAATATAAGAGTATTGATATATCAAGTATATAAAAAATGTGTGTCTATGTAAAAAAAGAATGTATGTATATGAAACATATAAAGAATGTATTTCAAGTATAAAAGAGTGTATGTCAAACATAAAATGTCTAAAGAATTGTATAACTAGGTATATTAGTGCATAAAGAATGTAAAAATAATCTACGAATATTCATTGGTGTAAAGAGTTTATATAATAAAATTATTAAGAAAAGTGAATTTTATTTTACTTGTTTCTACCGTTTAATTAAAAAGAGTGTCATTTAAGGAATATTCTATCAAAAGAATAAGGAACAAAAGAATAGTAAAAAGTTTTGGTAAAAAATAAGTATAAGGAATTGTATAAAAAAATGAGTGAAAATGTGTAATGCCTCTAAAGAATAAAAGATTGTAAATGGACAGCCTAATAAATACCTAGCGTCAATAATGTGGATTTAACTTGAATAAAAGGTATATTAGTGTGTACGAAAGAATGTAAAATGTATGTTGTAAAAGGTGTGTAGAAAATGTGTATTAAAATTGTATAAAAAATAAAGGATGAACTATTATCTTTGCCTAAACGCCAAAAGTGTGAATTAATTAACAAAGTATTTATACCAAGTCAATTTAATCTATTTATGAAAGTATTGACGGCCTAATTCTTGCCTAAAGCGAACGACAAGCTTTAAATTAAGCATGCAAGATGACAAGTAAATAAATATCTCCACCGGACATTCAAAAAATAATATTTCCACTATAGTACGAGTTTATGTTATGTACAAGTTTAAAGAACGCGGAAAGTAAATACAAACAGTGATTCGGTTGCCTTCCGAGAATCGTCTCCGGGATATCTCCGGGTACCTGTATAAACACTTAGTAAAAATGTTAGTAAGAGATTAAATAACTATCGAATGAATTAAAGAAATAATAAATAAACTTAAAATAAAAAACTCGTCTTTTGTACATGGGAGACCTAGGAAATTGACGAAAATTTCTTCATCGGCCAAAAGTGTAGTATTTGTAATAAATTGCAAGATGCAAGAAAAATATGTTAGTTAAAGAAGTTTGAAAAAGTCAAAAAATAAGGGATGTGACATAAAGCTTTTAAAAGGTGATTTGACATAAAGCCTTTGAAAAGTGATATGACATAAAGTATTTGAAAAGTGATTTGACATAAAGCCCTTTAAAAAAACGATTTGACATAAAGTTTATTAAACTTGACGAAAGGGAGATAAAATTTATTTTGACCCTATAATTGGTGTAGTATACACGGTGTAAGAATGTATATGTATATGATATATGTAAAAAATATAAGAATTAAAAAAAATGAAAATATATGTCAATGTAAAAATAATGTATAGACAATGTAGAGAAAATATAAAGAACAAAATGTGTAAAAAATAATAAAATAAAAATGAGCATGTAATGTGATGATATTGACAAAAAGGTAAAAGAAAATTCTTGCAAGTGTATGAAAAATATTTATAGGGGAGTAAAAAAATGTATGCAAATTTAAAGAAAAAGTAGAGAAAATGTATGAAGAAAATGTAGAGACAATGTATGAATAAATAGAAACAAAATGCATGAATAAATATAAAGACAATGCATGAATAAATGTAAAGATAAATGCATGAATAAATATAAAGACAATGTATGTAATGTATATAAAAATATAAAGGCTATGCATATAATGAATGTAAAGACAAGGTATATAAAAGCGTAAAGACAATGTATGAAAAAAAGAAGAGAAAAAAAAAGAGGAGGAAGATGCTAGTCTTTCTAGTCTTCCTATGAAAAGAAAATATGGAGAGTGTAGAGAGAAGAAAAATATGTCTGAGGTAGCGTGCAAGTGATGAGAAAAATGAGAGGGGAAGCCCTCCTTTATATAGGCAAAGGTAAACCACTTTTTATCCAAACCCATGTGCCAAAACTATGGGCTTCACAAAACCATGGCTTCTCAAAACCATGTGCTAAATCTTATCTGTGTTTAAAATTAGTTCCTCCGACTTCCATGTAATAATAGACTGTAACTAAAAATAATAAAGTATAAAAATATATTTAAGGTAATTTCGTGAATAAAGTAAAAAATGTGATTTTAATTAAGGAGACTTGCTAATTAATTGAAGTAAAACTGTATTAGCATGTTGTTTATATACAAACGACTGTAACAAATAATTATTTAAAATGAAAATAAATTGATAAAAATTCCTATTATTTAAAAATAAGGACAATCATCAATAAATTATATTAAAGTTAAAAAATGTATAAAAACAGTATATTGTGTTATTTAATGACTAGGAAGCCTAATGAAGTTAATTTTTAAATACAGAGGGCCAAAATTGGGTGTCAATAGCTATGTAAAAAGGTTTTTATCTTTTCTATGTTTGAGTTGAGTAAGTAGAAAAAAATACTTTACCCTTCCATCTCTTAAAGAGATCTGGTGATGTTGAAGCGGAATGATGTTGGGATCTCCTTGATGTCCGCGATTTTTCAAGCTGTAACAAAGAATGACTCTCCTTAAAATTGTTGGTGTATGCCACAAATTATTAAAGTTGAAAATTACAATAAAGTGAACAAAATAAATAGATAAATATTCAGGCTGAGGCGCGAATATTTCGCTCTCTTTAAGGAGATTCGAGCGCACTGCTGCATAATCTTCACAGGTCCAGCAGTAATACTTTTGACTTGTCCCCTCTAGAATACAACAGTCTGTCAACGTCGTGTGACTCAAATAATTCCGGACTAGTTGAAGAGTCCAAAGCTCCATTATAAGAACACCTTCCTTGAACTTAAAAATACTTTCTTTCTCTCAACACTCTTTCACTACACCAACCTCACAATACTTTTCTACACTTTTCATATTTCTCATTCAGAATACAATATTTCTCATTCACAACTCACGGAAGAAACACCTCTATATATAGTAGTAGACTTCATCCATTGAGTAAATTAGAGAGTACTGGGTAATTAAGCCTCAAAGACATGTTAATGAGGCAGCAATCTAATATATTATTTTATTATTAAAATGCTCACTCATAACCCAACACGAATTTTGTTGTTATAGGATTTTTGTTGAGGCCTCACACCTTTTGCATAGTCTACAACTTTACATATGTCTAAGTGCCCTGTGTAGTAGGTGATTTGTGCCATAGTGCATTTAACTCGTCTAACTTTTGTACCAAGGATAGGCCTATCTATCATTCTTTTGTTATTAAGGGGGTTGTTAGCTTAATACGACTCACTCAAACCCATTGTATTGCCACTTTGAAGATGAGTAGAATAAATGCGCAGTTAATTTTCTCAAAAAAAAAAAGACAAAAAAAAGAAGGACATACTTGCAGTTGCATGGATGGCAATATTCTCTCATAATATTCTAAGGGTACAAATTTAGCTAATTACTTTTTGTCTATTCAATTTTACAAGTTTTTCTCTCTAATTATTTTTTCTTTATTGAGTTACTTAAATAGGACCAACATTCATTATTTTCTGGAACTTATACTTTTTTATTTGTTTCTTATTTTATAACTCAAACTATTTTTTAACAATAGATTGCTTTGATATTTTATACTTACACGCATTAACAGAAAATACACGTGCAGCGCGTGTATCACGAGACAAGTTTTAAATACGTCCAGCCTACCTCAATCCAATTAAGTTATCCACGTAGTTTAAATTAAATTAAATTAAATTATTGTTTTGACAAGATCAAAACATCGCCCAACTTGTCCCAATCAGCTTGTAATGTAGTTAAACATTTGGCAATATAAAGAAGTAAAGAACTTAGTGAAACACTGAAGACAGAATAAAATTTAATTGTCGTGTATGATAGTCGATAAAATATGACGTAAACTATCCCCAAATACAGTATAATATTTTCAAACGTGGTAGACATTAAAGAATAAAAAGAAGTATAAATCTATATCTCTATATCTCTATCTTTATAACTATATATATATATATATATATATATATATATAAAAGGAGAGTAGTCTAGCTTAATATTAAGTCAAGTAACATAATATGAACAAGCCACTTAGCAACAAATTCTATTTGCATTAATTATTAAAGAAGTTATTAATTGTAGTTCAAAATATTACCTAATTTAATAATCTTCTACTACTACTACTACTAATAATAATAATAATAATAATGAACTCACGTAATATACTCATACGATATTATCAACACACAGTAACAGTAGTAGTTGTTAATAATAATAATGAACTCATCTAATATACTCATACGATATTATCAAGACATAGTAGTAGAGTTGTTAATATAATAATAATAATAATAATAATAATAATAATAATAATAATAATCATCGTTATATATATATATATATATATATATATATATAAAAGGAAAGTAGTCTAGCTTAATATTAACTTAAGTGGCGTAATATGAACAAGCTACCTGACAACAAATTCTATTTGCATTAATTATTAAAGAAGTTATTAATTGTAGTTTAAAATATTACATAATTTAATAATCTACTACTACTAATATATATATATATATATATATATATATATAAAAGGAGAGTAGTCTAGCTTAATATTAAACCAAGTGGCGTAATATGAATAAGCCACTTGGCAACAAATTCTATTTGCATTAATTATAAAAAAAAGTTAGTAATTGTAGTTCAAAATATTACCTAATATAATAATCTACTACTACTACTATATATATATATATATATATATATATATATATATATATATATATATATATATATATATATAAGGAGAGTAGTCTAGCTTAATATTAAGTCAACTTACGTAATATGAACAAGCCACTTGGCAACAAATTTTATTTGCATTGATTATAAAATAAGTTATTAATTGTAGTTCAAAATATTAACTAATTTAATAATCTTCTACTACTACTACTACTACTAATAATAATTATTATTATTATTATTTTTAATAATAATAATTATTTTTAATAATAATAATAATGAACTCACGTAATATACTCATACAATATTATCAACACATAGTAGTAGTAGTTGTTACTAATATCTATAATGAAGATAATAATGAACTCACCTAATATACTCATACGATATTATCAACACATAGTAGTAGAGTTGTTAATATTATAATAATAATAATAATAATAATAATAATAATAATATCTATCTATATATATATATATATATATAAAAGGAGAGTAGTCTAGCTTAATATTAAGTCAAGTGGCGTAATATGAACAAGCCACTTAGCAACAAATTCTATTTGAGTTAATTATTAAAGAAGTTATTAATTGTATTTCAAAATATTACCTAATTTAATAATCATCTACTACTACTACTACTAATAATAATTAATAATAATACTGATAATAATATATATATATATATATATATATATATATATATATATATATATATAAGGAAAGTAGTCTAGCTTAATATTAAGCCAAGTGGCGTAATATGAACGAGCCACATGACAACAAATTCTATTTGCATCAATTATTAAAGAAGTTATTAATTGTAATTCAAAATATTACCTAATTTAATAATCTAATACTACTACTACTAATAATAATAAATAATATATATATATATATATATATATATATATATATATATATAAGGAGAGTAGTCTAGTTTAATATTAAGCCAAGTGGCGTAATATGAACAAACCACTTGCCAACAAATTCTATTTGTATCAATTCTAAAAAGAAATTAATTGACATTATTAAATGAACTCACCTAATTTGGTGTATTGATTGGAGAAAATTATTAATTGATATTCTTGGATTAATTTATAGTCAACAATGTTCCTTTAAATGGTAAGATATATTATTGTCCCTTTATTACTTTCTGCTATATGAAGAGCATCCGTACGATTAAATTGAATGTCGTATCAAAATTAAAATGTATCGAAAAATCATGATTGAAATTCATTTGCTTAATATTTTCACTTTAAAATGTCACCGTGTAAGTAATCTATTAGGAATATAGAAAATGATAAGTCTAAACGAAATTGAGATATCAACAATTAGATTTTATCACCTTTCTTATAAATAATAGAATGAATCAACATTAGCATAATTAGCAGGAAAACAAATATAATGCTACTTTGAATTTTAAACCAAGTTCATACTATATATAGATGTAAAACAATTTAAACTTAAAATAAATAAATAAAAATATGATATGAATTAAATTGAAAGACAGTTACCTTTTTTAAACTAATCAAATGACTATCCTTCCTAAAAGTAAAAAAATGGAACACATCAAAGTTTTTTTGGTACTTCCTTTTAAGAAGAAGATTTTCTTTCTAGGTAGGGTAGTACCAGAATCAAATCGACAAGTTTTATGGCTCTGATGAACTAAATTTTATAAATAAATATCGATTTCCTTTTCTATATTTCTCTTTCTATATAGAGAAAATATTCTAATACAAATAGTTGAACTGAAATAAAAAATTTGAATTTAAATTAAAAGTTAAAACATGTGCAATTCAAATATCATCATACAAGGAATATAAGATCCCCCCCCCCCCCCCCCCCCCTAGATTGGGTTGTCTTTGTAATGAATTTATAATGCAATAAAAATTTAAAATTGATTATACCTCCTAAAATTTAGGTAACTGATTATAAATTCTAAAATGTTTAATTCAAATTCTGAATTTGAAGTAGTTAGCCATATATTTCTGTGGAAAGATGGTTAAAAAATTATCTCCTTTTTCGGTTTTTCTCTATTTATATATTTTTTTACTTTTGCATTCTCTCTTATTAATATGCTATATCTTATTTAAATAAATAATTAAAAAAAACAATCACTAATTAGAAAAAACAACCGATGCCTTATATGAGTCCAGAAAATCTTTCCGAAATTTGTGGAGATAATTAAGTAATCAGTTACATAAAATTAAGACAGGTTTAAGGAGAACTTCAATAAGAAGGATTTGAGTGGAAGTTACAAAAATGATGAAGCGGGCATATAAATAAGGTATGAAATAATAGAATATCAATCAATAATTATGGTATATTTATTATTTGTGCAAATTATTAAGCAAAAAAAGAGTGATAAATTTCTGGAGTCATTCTATTTGTGCCATCAACCAACTCTCCAAACATCCTCCTTGCTTTTGCTTTTCATTGCTTAAAATTTTCAGTGTTTATAATCTGTATTACATGTGTAGTTTCTTGATTTTATGTTGTTTGCATAATTATGATATAAAGGTGATTGACTTTCTTGATCTTTTTCTTTTTTATCCTTTCAACACCAGGTTTTGGTAGAGTAGGACATCAAGAATGTTGATGAGAAGTTTTCTCAAGGACATCACTAATTCAAAATAAGATTTAATGGAGGTTGAACGCTGAATTCACAACCTATGTTTGGAACAAGAAAATTATTTGTCGCGAATGATTTGAATTATTCATAGTGTTGATAGTTTGTAAGTTTGGTGAATGCTTGATTTGGATACAAAAGTTTATACTTCCTCTGTCCCCATTTATGTATACTTTTCGCTTCCCAACATTCAAACTGCATGAATTTTGATCATCATCTTGAGATATATTTTTTTACCAAATTGATATGGTAAAAGTTATAACTTATTTTTCATGTAGTTTTCTAATAAAATATTAATTTTCAAATATTGAGTTAATCTATTCCAATTTAGCTTCAAAGTTTAATCAAATTGACTCTCGAAAAGTGAAAAGTATCTCATAAATCACATTTTAATATGATTAATATTCTTTAATTTAATCCGCGCATCGCGCGGGTACGAATACTAGTATATATAAAAGGAGAGTAGTCTAGCTTAATATTAAGCTAAGTGGCGTAATATGAACAAGTCACTTGGCAACAAATTCTATTTGCATTAATTATTAAAGAAGTTATTAATTGTAGTTCAAAATATTACCTAATTTAATAATCTACTACTACTACTACTACTACTAATAATAATAATAATAATAACTAATAATAATAATAATAATGAACTCACGTAATATACTCATACAATATTATCAACACATAGTAGTAGTAGTTGTTAATAATAATAATAATGAACTCACCTAATATACTCATACGATATTATCAACACATAGTAGTAGAGTTGTTAATATTATAATAATAATAATAATAATAATAATAATAATAATAATAATAATAATAATCATCATTATCATCATCATCTATGTATATGTATATAAAAGCAAAGTAGTCTAGCTTAATATTAACTTAAGTGGCGTAATATGAACAAGCCACCTGACAACAAATTTTATTTGCATTAATTATTAAAGAAGTTATTAATTGTAGTTCAATATATATATATATATATATATATATATATATATATATATATATATATATATATATATATAAGGAGAGTAGTCTATCTTAATATTAACCCAAGTGGCGTAACATGAACAAGCCACTTGGCAACAAATTTTATTTGCATTAATTATAAAAAAAGTTAGTAATTGTAGTTCAAAATATTACCTAATTTAATAATCTTCTTCTTCTTCTTCTTCTACTACTACTACTACTACTACTACTAATAATAATAATAATAATAATAATAATAATAATAATAATTACAATGAACTCACGTAATATACTCATACGATATTATCAACACATAGTAGTAGAGTTGTTAATTTAATAATAATAATAATAATAATAATAATAATAATAATGAACTCACCTTATATACTCATACGATATTATCAACACATAGTAGTAATAATTGTTAATAATGAACTCACCTAATTTGGTGTATTGATTAGCGAAAATTATTAATTGATATTCTTGGATTCAAATTTATAATAAAAAATGCTCCTTTAAATGGTAAGATATAATATTTCTCTTTATTACTTTCTGCAATTAAGATAAATTCAAGCCCATATGAAGAGCACTCGTACGATTAAATTGAATGCAGTATCAAAATTAAAATGTATCGAAAAATCATGATTGAAATTCATTTGGTTAATATTTTCACTTTAAAATGTCACCGTCTAAGTTGTTATATCCCGTATTTTTATAAATTGGAATATTTTAAGCTAAACGCGACAAGTTAAAGACAAGACTATTTTAAGGTACGAGGTAGAGACTTTAACTTCCGATTTTGTTTCACGTCACAAGTTGCCTATAAATTTTATTTGGTATAATAATATTATTGGATATTAGGAATTAATTAACCATGATTAGATTATTAAGTGAGATTAAAATTTAATCACTTCATTAATCAGCCATAAGTGGCCGTGTGGGCCCCACCCGTGATGTGGCCAATTATAATTGGCTTAAACATTGGGTGGGACACATGTCCAACCCATGGAACTCATATATATAGTAAGAATACTGATTCATTCATCACTAACCAAACCATTTCCATCTTCACAAAGTCAAGAACATTTAGAGATAGAGAGGGAGAGTCTCGGCCATAGCTGGCCGAGAATGAAGCTGCTCTAATTGGTAAAAAAAAATTAAGTTTCTCAAGAAATTCAACTCCTTAGGAGGTGTATAATAACGTGGAGCATCCATTGATATAGCAAGAACAAGTGTTAAAGGTCAAGTTACAAATTGAGGACAAGTTGAAAGGCCAAGTATCCAAGGTAAGAGCTGATCATTTTCATGTGTCTTATGGTGAATTGAATGTGTATAACTTTGCATGTTGGTAGGGGGTTGTTGTTGTTGAAGTTTAAAGTGAGCCGTGTGTGATAGGCTTATATGAAGTAATGCTCAAATTTCTTGTACATGTATTGAGGCTGGTTTGAATGTGGTAGTGTGTATGAAAGGAATGAAAATTTTGGAAGTTTGTATGTTTGGTATTGAAGCCGTGTAGGGACTGATTTAGGAGAATTAATGGACTGTTTTATGTGATGCTTTAGTTGTTGATGTTATGGACATTGTGGTGCATTGTATGCATTATGAGTATGTGAGTTGAGGTGAAAAAGAAATGGTATATGTTGAAGTAGAAGAACAGTCCAAACCGTGGACTGTTTTAGTAAAAAGGATAGATTAATTTATTTTGAATGTTGATTGTTGTTATGGACGTGTAGTGAAGATGAAGTTTAATGATTCAAGTTGAAATTGAAATGGTTTGTGTGCTGTTGTAGGAGCTAATGTGATGCCAATATAGTTCTTATAATTGTATAAATGAAGTTGTTAGACGTGTGAATTATCGGTGCATTTCATGAAATCGAAAGAAAGAATGTGTTGTTGTGATTCTTGTAAACTTGATAAATATGTGTTGAACACAAGGAATTGTAAATGGTAATGTTATGTTGCTGTTTTGGCCGTGAGTAGGGACTGTTTTGATCAAGTATGATAGTTAATTTTAAGTAGAATTATAGTTGTTGTTGTCCCGAACTATATGGCGAAAAGATTGGAAAGTTAAAGTGGAAATTGTGTTGATACGACCCTATTGTCGTTTTTATTGAATTGAAGGAATTGGAAGTATAAGTATGCCCATACATTGTTATTGGTATTTCTGTGTCTACAGGAGCACAATTGGAAATTTGGAATAGGTGAACCTATAGGGGAAGTGCTGCCGAATTTTCGCCAAAATGTTAGATAATAGGAAACTTAAGTAAGAATATATATGGACTGGAATGTAGGTCCTACAAAAGAATGAACTATAGAGTGGCGAACTAGAAAATATAATTACTAACGATAACATCACTTTTATATAAATAGGCAAAAAGAGCGACGAGGCAAAAAGGACTCACGGATAGTCGTCGACAGGTATGTAAAGCCTATCCCTTCTTTCTTTTGGCATGTCCTAGATGTAAGTAAGATATGATATAAACCTTGGGGTAATTATACTCTCTAGTTCCAAGCATGACTCATGATTTTTATTCGTTTCTTGATGTTAGAACTTTTAGGATAGTCGAGCTATTGTTTCGAGTCTATTATATGATTAACTAGTAAATGATGTATAGAAATTCCTACTCTTAAAGAATTGCATAATTAGAGGTATACTTGACTTTGATAAACTATATCATGTTAAATTGATACATGTATATGAATCCTGAAACGTTCCTTGTTATAGTTTGTAGTGACATTTAGAAAGAACTTAATATGATCATTATCCTGATACTTGAGAGCTGATTAGTTTACTTATCTATTGAGTCTCAAAAGATGATTTGTATGTATGTGGTTGCTTATTACTCTGCTCGTGCTTACCGTTACATCTTTCACTGAGTCCCGGGCCAGGACATGTTTTCGTGTGCAGATTCACCGCATTATTCACTGAGTCCCTCACTAGAGGGCCGGAACACGTTATGTATATATATATGTATATGATGAGATGATGATATGATGATATGGGGATGACGGCCAGGATGGCATATGATTATTTATTCACCGAGACCCTCACTAGAGGGCCGGGACACGTTATATATGCTTATATACAGTATGATTATTTGGTTATGATTATTAAATCCTATAATGACTTGGGTGTAATGTTGACACCTACGATTTATGTTCAAAGGTAAGTCTTATGGTTTCTGATTGTTACATTGGGTCCTACACTCTCCATTTCAGATATGATCCTATTTACTATATTTCATGCTTTACATGCTCAGTACATACTCCGTACTGACCCCCCTTTCTTCGGGGGGCTGCGTTTCATGCCCGCAGGTACAGACGCTCGTTTCGGAGATCCGCCAGCCTAGGATATCTATTCAGCTACTTTGGAGTGCTCCTTTGTTCCGGAGCCTAGCTTATGGTATAGATCCCTTTTGTAGTAGCAGCCTTGTCGGCTTGCGTATATATATATGTTTGGGATGTTGTGTGTAGTGGTAGCCTTGTCGGCTTGCGTAGATATACATATTTGTTGTGGGAGTTGTGTATAATGGTAGCCTTGTCGGCTTATGTATTACTGGGACGTTCCCCTATGTATGACAGCCTTGCCGGCTTATGTGCGTTAAATTGTTGAAAGTTGTAATTCCTCAGGAGACTGGTGGCTTTGTCATGCATATATACGACAGTTTTTAAAATAACGTCTTGCCTTTATATATAAATAAGTTCTTGCTATGCTAGATGTAGGTGATTATAGATGACAGGTGTGTATGAGTGTCCAACTCGGGCACTAGTCACGGCTTACGGAGTTGGGTCGTGACAAAAGTGGTATCAGAGCGGTTCATCCTCGGAGTGTCTACAGATCGTGTCTAGTAGAGTCTTGTTTATCGATGTGTTGTGCACCACATCTATAAACAGAAAGCTACAGGACATTTAGAATGTCATCTTTCCTTTTATTCTAGATAATGCGATAAAGCTGTATTATCAGGATAATTTCTCCTTAACGGATTGTTATGTTTACAGCGATGTCTCCAAAGAAGGCGACAGCCGCCCAGAAGGGCAAGTCAGTAGCTGGAGAGACCAGTCAGACCCGGAGGATCACTAGGGCTTATGCCCAATATGCGCCTGAGATTAGGCTCCAGTCAGCGAGCTCCGCTACACCACCATTACCAGAGGAGCCTAGGACATCAGCAGCTGCAGATCAGGGGATGGCTCCACCGCCAGCTCCTGGGGTTCCAGCACCCGAACCTCCAACTCCCCAGCCAGGGGCGGAGGATAGAGCTATGAGGGACGCAGTTCAGTTATTGACCAGGTTAGTGTCGGGGCAGGCTCGTAGACACGGATTTGGAGGTGATTATGCGGACAGACATGATAGTTTGAGGGTCCGTGATTTCTTGACTTGTAACCCCCCAGAGTTCTATGGGTAAGCCCGCAAAGGATCCACAGGATTTTATTCGACAGATGCTACGTACGTTGCGGATAATTAGAGCTTCCGAGACTGAGTCGGTTGAATTGGTTTCATATCGGTTGCGTGATGTAGCAGTTAATTGGTATGAGTCCTGGGAGTTATCTAGAGGTGAGGATGCCCCTCCAGCAGTATGAGACGAGTTCGTGGAGGCCTTTCTGGGCCATTTTCTGCCTCCGGAGATGAGGCGGGCCAGAGTTGACAGATTTCTACAGCTGAGACAGGATGGCAGAAGTGTTCGAGAGTATAGTCTCGAATTTGATTCGCTGGCTAGGTACGCGCCCACAATTGTAGCTGACATGGCTGATAGGGTGCATCGTTACGTGATGGGGCTGGATCATTACTTGATTGATAGCTGTATGGCAATGGCTTCTCAGCCCGGTATGGACATCGCTCGAGTGCAGGCATATGCACAGGGAGTTGAGGACCGACATAGAGAGCGTCGATCTGATAGAGAGCAGGGCAGGGGTCAGCATAAGAGAGTTAGTTCAGCTGGGTATTCTTCGGGTGAGTTTCGAGGCGGGAAGCCCCAACAGCAGCAAAGTAGATATCCTTCTCAGCCGGTTATGCTAACGTTGATTGCAGAGGCAAAGTAGTTCGGTTTCAGTTCCCAGGGGAGCCAATTATAGAATGGAAGGGGAATACACCATCGCCGAGGGGTAAGTTTATTTCATACCTCAAGGCAAGGAAGATGGTTAGAAAGGGTTATATTTATCATCTGGTTCGTGTGCATGACTTAAAAGCAGAAGTACCGACTCTTCAGTCAGTCCCGGTAGTTAATGAATTTCCAGATGAACTTCCAGGCCTTCCTCCTGAGCGTGAGATAGAGTTCACTATAGACGTATTGCCAGACACTCAGCCCATATCTATTCCTCCTTATAGAATGGCACCTGCAGAATTGAAAGAGTTGAAGGAGCAACTGAAAGATTTATTAGAGAAGGGCTCCATTAGGCCCAGCACATCACCTTGGGGAGCGCCGGTATTATTTGTGAGAAAGAAAGATGGGTCGCTGCGGATGTGTATTGATTATAGGCAGCTGAATAAAGTAACAATAAAGAACAGGTATCCTCTCCCCAGGATTGAGTATTTATTTGACCAGTTGCAAGGTGCTAATTGTTTCTCAAAAATAGACCTGCGGTCAGGCTATCACCAGGTGCGGGTAAGAGAGGCGGATATTCCAAAGACTGCGTTCAGGACCCGGTATGGGCATTATGAGTTTAGGGTGATGTCTTTTGGGCTGACCAATGCTCCAGCAGTGTTCATGGATCTAATGAACCGAGTATTCAAGTCATTCCTTGATCTATTTGTGATTGTATTTATTGATGATATTCTAGTCTATTCGCGATCAGAAGGGGAACATGCGGATCATTTGAGGACGGTACTTAGGGTACTCCAGCATCAGAAATTATATGCTAAGTTCTCTAAATGTGAATTCTGGTTGACTTTAGTAGCGTTTCTGGGGCATATTGTTGGAGTTGATGGTATTCGGGTAGACTCGCAGAAGATTGAGGCCGTAAAGACTTGGCCTAGACCTATGACACCTACTGAGGTACGTAGTTTTCTGGGGCTTGCAGGGTACTACAGGAGATTTGTGGAAAAGTTTGCTTCGATTTCAGCGCCTTTAACAAGGCTAACTCAGAAGGCAACTACGTTCCAGTGGACCGATGCTTGTGAACGAAGCTTCCAATTATTGAAGAACAAGTTGACTACAGCTCCAGTTCTAACTCTTCCTGAGGGGCCAGATGGCTATGTTATTTATTGTGATGCTTCCGGTGTTGGGTTAGGTTGCGTATTGATGCAGCATGACAGAGTTATAGCCTATGCCTCTCGACAGCTCAGAAAGCACGAAAGAAATTATCCCACCCATGATCTGGAGTTGGCAGCGGTGATTCATGCTTTGAAGATATGGAGACATTATCTATATGGCGTACATGTTGATATTTATACAGATCATAAGAGTCTCCAGTATATCTTTAAGCAGAAGGAGCTGAATTTGCGGCAAAGGAGATGGCTAGAGTTGCTGAAAGATTATGATGTTGATATTCTATATCACCCAGGAAAGGCCAACGTTGTAGCAGATGCACTCAGCCGTAAATCTATGGGTAGTTTGGCAGATGTAACACCAGGGAAGAAAGAGATAGTCCATGAGGTTTGTCAGTTAGCCAGTTTGGGAGTTCGTTTAGCTGATTCTGATGATGGTAGAATTTTTGTGCGAGGTGTTGCTGAGTCCTCTATTATAGAAGAGGTAAAAAGACGTCAGTATGAGGATCCTATTCTTGTACATTACAGAGATACAACACTTCAGAAGGACGAGACCCCATTCAAGATGTCATCTGACGGAGCACTACGATACAGAGACAGATTATGTGTACCTGAGGTTGCAGGATTACGGCAACAAGTTATGGGGGAGGCACACTATGCTCGTTATTCTGTTCATCCAGGATCAACAAAGATGTATCATGACCTTAGATGTTTGTATTGGTGGGATGGTATGAAAAAGGACATAGCAGAGTTTGTTGCCCAGTGTCCGAATTGTCAGCAGGTTAAGATCGAACACCAGAAGCCTGGGGGACTATTGCAGGAGATGGAGATTCCGACTTGGAAATGGGAGGTAATCAATATGTACTTCGTCACAGGTCTACCTCGCACACCACGGAAATATGATTCTGTCTGGGTCATCGTTGATAGATTGACGAAATCAGCTCACTTCCTTCCAGTCAGGACTATATATTCAGCTGAGGATTATGCTAGGTTGTATCTTAAGGAGATAGTGAGACTTCATGGAGTTCCCACAGCTATCATCTCTGATAGAGGAGCCCAATTTACAGCTAACTTCTGGAGATCCTTCCAGGAGGGATTGGGGACACAGGTGAGTCTCAGCACAGCATTTCATCCTCAGACTGACGGACAGGCCGAGCGTACCATCCAGACATTACAAGATATGTTACGGGCCTGTGTTATTGATTTCAGAGGTAGCTGGGATGATCACTTGCCGCTTATTGAGTTTGCTTATAATAACAGCTACCATTCTAGCATCCAGATGGCACCGTACGAGGCTTTATATGGCAGGAAGTGCAGATCACCTATAGGATGGTTTGATGTGGGTGAGACTAAGTTGATAGGCCCAGATATGATTCAGCAGGCTGTCGATAAGGTGAAGCTTATTCAGGAGAGATTGCTGGCAGCCCAGAGTCGACAGAAATCATATGCAGTTAATCGACGTTGACACTTGGAATTTCATGTTGGTGACTGGTTATTCTTGAAGGTGTCACCCATGAAGGGTGTTATGAGATTCGGCAGGAAAGGGAAGTTGAGCCCGAGATACATTGGGCCTTATCAGGTTATCCGTAAGGTAGGCCAAGTTGCCTACGAGTTAGACCTACCAGCCGATTTGGAAGCAGTACACCCGGTCTTCCATGTGTCAATGCTTCGCAAGTATATAGGCGATCCTTCCAGGGTGTTTCCAGCAGATGATATCCAGGTAACAGAAGAGTTATCCTACGAAGAGCAGCCCATAGCTATACTTGATCGACAGATCAGGAGGTTGCGAACCAAAGACGTGGCTTCGGTTAAAGTGTTGTGGCGGAACAACAACAGGGAGGAGATGACATGGGAAGCTGAAGAGGAGATGAGGAAGAAATATCCTCACTTGTTTCCTACGCCTACAGGTAACCTAAACCCCCTTGCTTAGTTGTGTTAATTGTCTGCTCAATCTATATGTTGGCGATACGGAGAACCTTTCCCAAGACTCTTATAGAACCCGACGGGATAAATTTGACATTCGAGGACGAATGTTCTAAAGGGGGGAAGGATGTTATATCCCGTATTTTTATACATTGGAATATTTTAAGCTAAACGCGACAAGTTAAGGACAAGACTATTTTAAGGTACGAGGTAGAGACTTTAACTTCCGATTTTGTTTCACGTCACAAGTTACCTATAAATTTTATTTGGTATAATAATATTATTGGAGATTAGGAATTAATTAACCATGATTATATTATTAAGTGGGATTAAAATTTAATCACTTCATTAATCAGCCATAAGTGGCCGTGTGGGCCCCACCCGTGATGTGGCCAATTATAATTGGCTTAAACATTGGGTGGGACACATGTCCAACCCATGGAACTCATATATATAGTAAGAATGCCGATTCATTCATCACTAACCAAACCATTTCCATCTTCACAAAGTCAAGAACATTTAGAGATAGAGAGGGAGAGTCTCGGCCATAGCTGGCCGAGAATGAAGCTGCTCTAATTGGTAAAAAAAAATTAAGTTTCTCAAGAAATTCAACTCCTTAGGAGGTGTATAATAACGTGGAGCATCCATTGATATAGCAAGAACAAGTGTTAAAGGTCAAGTTACAAATTGAGGACAAGTTGAAAGGCCAAGTATCCAAGGTAAGAGCTGATCATTTTCATGTGTCTTATGGTGAATTGAATGTGTATAACTTTGCATGTTGGTATGGGGTTGTTGTTGTTGAAGTTTAAAGTGAGCCGTGTGTGATAGGCTTATATGAAGTAATGCTCAAATTTCTTGTACATGTATTGAGGATGGTTTGAATGTGGTAGTGTGTATGAAAGGAATGAAAATTTTAGAAGTTTGTATATTTGGTATTGAAGCCGTGTAGGGACTGATTTAGGAGAATTAATGGACTGTTTTATGTAATGCTTTAGTTGTTGATGTTATGGACATTGTGGTGCATTGTATGCATTATGAGTATGTGAGTTGAGGTGAAAAAGAAATGGTATATGTTGAAGTAGAAGAACAGTCCAAACCGTGGACTGGTTTAGTAAAAAGGATAGATTAATTTATTTTGAATGTTGATTGTTGTTATGGACGTGTAGTGAAGATGAATTTTAATGATTCAAGTTGAAATTGAAATGGTTTGTGGGCTGTTGTAGGAGCTAATGTGATGCCAATATAGTTCTTATAATTGTATAAATGAAGTTGTTAGACGTGTGAATTATCGGTGCATTTCATGAAATCGAAAGAAAGAATGTGTTGTTGTGATTCTTGTAAACTTGATAGATATGTGTTGAACACAAGGAATTGTAAATGGTAATGTTATGTTGCTGTTTTGGCCGTGAGTAGGGACTGTTTTGATCAAGTATGATAGTTAATATTAAGTAGAATTATAGTTGTTGTTGTCCCGAACTATATGGCGAAAAGATTGGAAAGTTAAAGTGGAAATTGTGTTGATACGACCCTATTGTCGTTTTCATTGAATTGAAGGAATTGGAAGTATAAGTATGCCCATACATTGTTATTGGTATTTCTGTGTCTACAGGAGCACAATTGGAAATTTGGAATAGGTGAACCTATAGGGGAAGTGCTGCCGAATTTTCGCCAAAATGTTAGATAATAGGAAACTTAAGTAAGAATATATATGGACTGGAATGTAGGTCCTATAAAAGAATGAACTATAGAGTGGCGAACTAGAAAATATAATTACTAACGATAACATCACTTTTATATAAATAGGCGAAAAGAGCGACGAGGCAAAAAGGACTCACGGATAGTCGTCGACATGTATGTAAAGCCTATCCCTTCTTTCTTTTGGCATGTCCTAGATGTAAGTAAGATATGATATAAACCTTGGGGTAATTATACTCTCTAGTTCCAAGCATGACTCATGATTTTTATTCGTTTCTTGATGTTAGAACTTTTAGGATAGTCGAGCTATTGTTTCGAGTCTATTATATGATTAACTAGTAAATGATGTATAGAAATTCCTACTCTTAAATAATTTCATAATTAGAGGTATACTTGACTTTGATAAGCTATATCATGTTAAATTGATACATGTATATGAATCCTGAAACGTTCCTTGTTATAGTTTGTAGTGACATTTAGAAAGAACTTAATATGATCATTATCCTGATACTTGAGAGCTGATTAGTTTACTTATCTATTGAGTCTCAAAAGATGATTTGTATGTATGTGGTTGCTTATTACTCTACTCGAGCTTACCGTTACATCCTTCACTGAGTCCCGGGCTAGGACATGTTTTCGTAAGCAGATTCACCGCATTATTCACCGAGTCCCTCACTAGAGGGCCGGAACACGTTATGTATATATATATGTATATAATGAGATGATGATATGATGATATGGGGATGGCGGCCAGGATGACATATGATTATTTATTCACCGAGACCCTCACTAGAGGGCCGGGACACGTTATATATGCTTATATACAGTATGATTATTTGGTTATGATTATTAAATCCTATAATGACTTGGGTGTAATGTTGACACCTACGATTTATGTTCAAAGGTAAGTCTTATGGTTTCTGATTGTTACATTGGGTCCTACACTCTCCATTTCAGATATTATCCTATTTACTATATTTCATGCTTTACATGCTCAGTACATACTCCGTACTGACCCCCCTTTCTTCGGGGGGCTGCGTTTCATGCCCGCAGGTACAGACGCTCGTTTCGGAGATCCGCCAGCCTAGGATATCTATTCAGCTACTTTGGCGTGCTCCTTTGTTCCGGAGCCTAGCTTATGGTATAGATCCCTTTTGTTATATATGTATGTGTTTGTTCAGGGTACGGCGGGGCCCTGTCCCGTCATATGATACTGTCGTTACTCTTAGAGGTCTGTGGACATATGTGTGGGTCTGTATATAGTTGCTGTTTCGTTGTGTGGACATGACTTATGTTTGGGGCGTACCCATTTGTAGTAGCAGCCTTGTCGGCTTGCGTATATATATATGTTTGGGATGTTGTGTGTAGTGGCAGCCTTGTCGGCTTGCGTAGATATACATATTTGTTGTGGGAGTTGTGTATAATGGTAGCTTTGTCGGCTTATGTATTACTGGGACGTTCCCCTATGTATGACAGCCTTGCCGGCTTATGTGCGATAAACTGTTGAAAGTTGTAATTCCTCAGGAGACGGGTGGCTTTTTCATGCATATATACGACAGTTTTTAAAATAACGTCTTGCCTTTATATATAAATAAGTTCTTGCTATGCTAGCTGTAGGTGATTATAGATGACAGGTGTGTATGAGTGTCCAACTCGGACACTAGTCACGGCTTACGGGGTTGGGTCGTGACATAAGTAATCTATTAGGAATATAGAAAATGATAAGTCTAAACGAAATTGAGATATCAACAATTAGATTTTATCACCTTTCTTATAAATAATAGAACGAATCAACATTAGCATAATTAGCAGGAAAAAAAATATAATGCTACTTTGAATTTTAAACCAAGTTCATACTATATATAGATGTAAAACAATTTAAACTTAAAATTAATAAATAAAAAATAGGATTTGACATAAATTGAAAGACAGTTAGTTTTTTTTAAACTAATCAAATGACTATCCTTCCTAAAAGTAAAAAAATGGAACACATCAAAGTTTTTATGGTACTTCCTTTTAAGAAGAAGATTTTCTTTCTAGCTAGGGTAGTACCAGAATCAAATCGACAAGTTTTATGGCTCTGATGAACTAAATTTTATAAATAAATATCGATTTCCTTTTCTATATTTCTCTTTCTATGTAGAGAAAATATTCTAATACAAATATTTGAATTGAAATAAAAAATTTGAATTTGAATTTAAAGTTAAAACATGTGCAATTCAAATATCATCATATAAGGAATATTGGAATCCCCCCCCCCCCCCCCCCCCCCCCATTGATTGGGTTGTCTTTGTAATAAATTTATAATGCAACAAAAATTTAAAATTGATTATACCCCCTAAAATTTAGGTAACTGATTATAAATTTTTAAATGTTTAATTCAAACTCTAAATTTGAAGTAGTTAGCCATATATTTCTGTGGAAAAATGGTTAAAAAATTATCTCCTTTTTTGGATTTTCTCTATTTATATATTTTTTTATTTTGCATTCTCTCTTATTAATCTACCATATCTTATTTAAATAAATAATAAAAAAACAATCACTAATTAGAAAAAACAACCGATGCCTTATATGATTCTAGAAAATCTTTCCGAAATTTGTGGAGATAATTAAGTAATCAGTTACAAAAAATCAAGAGAGATTTAAGGAGAACTTCATTAAAAAGGATTTGAGTGGAAGTTACAAAAATGATGATGCAGGCACATAAATAAGGTATGAAATAATTGAAAATCAATCAATAATGATACATAATTATGGTATATTTATTTTTGTGCAAATTATTAAGAAAAAAAGGGTGATAAATTTCTTGAGTCGTTCTATTTATGCCATCAACCAAATCTCCCAATATCCTCCTTGCTTTTGCTTTTCATTGCTTAAAATTTTCAGTGTTTATAATCTGTATTACATGTGTAGTTTCTTGATTTTACGTTGTTTTGCATAATTATTATATAAAGGTGATTGACTTTCTTGATCTTTTTCTTTTTTATCCTTTCAACACCAGTTTTTGGTAGAGTAAGAGATCAAGAATGTTGATGAAAAGTTTTCTCAAGGACATCACTAATTCAAAATAAGAGTTAATGGAGGTTGAACGCTGAATTCACAACGTATGTTTGGAACAAGAAAATTATTTGTCGCGAATGATTTGAATTATTCATAGTGTTGATAGTTTGTAAGTTTGGTGAATACTTGATTTGGATACAAAAGTTTATACTTCCTCTGTCCCCATTTATGTATACTTTTCACTTCCCAACATTCAAACTGCATGAATTTTGATCATCATCTTGAAATATATTTTATTACCAAATTGATATGGTAAAAGTTATAACTTATTTTTCATGTAGTTTTCTAATAAAATATTAAATCTCATAAATCACATTTTAATATGGTGGCACCTACACTATCCCTCCGAGTAGGCGAACCACATTACTAATAACAAATTAAATAAGCGAAAAATTAAATAAGAATAAGTTATCAAGTCTTAAATACTTATCATAACTAGAAATGTCACGACAACCCCAAAATCTGGTCAAAGAGTACAAGAGCGCTAACATAGTATGGAATATAAGTCTGAAAATACCCAAAGGCTACATATTTTCTGTTGAATACAAAAATAGAAATAAATAGAGGAGGTCTTTCAGGGGCCACGGATGACCAAGTAGCTCACCCTGAATGACTGAAAGATGTCACCCTCGCCTATCAGCCATGGGGTGTAGAACTGGAACCTGGATCGTACTCTGCACTCAACAAAAAGTGCAGCAAGAGTAGTATCAGTACAACACTAGTACCGGTAAGCATCATAGGCCGAAAATGATTAGATAACGCGTGAAGAAGTGGAAACTATCACGTAGCACATAGAGCAAACAGGTATGGTCACATATCATATACAAGTAAAGTGTAAAGGAATCATGAAATCAACCAAGACAGATATAGTTCACCAATGATCAGTCAAATATATGAGTGGATGAATGCAATGCAATGAAACCTTCACCTCTCTCACTCCACTCTCGTACACTAATGCTAAGGGCAGTACCTCAAAGCCATGACCCATGGGGGACCAGCGAAGTCCATGTACCACTCGTGCTTTCCGGCAGAAACCTCGGAGGCTATCAATCACTCTCAATCTCCGGCAAAGACCTCAGAGTCTCTCTGTCACTCTCAATCTCCAGCAAAGACCTCGGAGTCTCTCAATCACTCACCTCACCAATAATCACAACTATAATATGGAAAGCATGTCATGCATGATATCAGTCTCAACAATATCACCAATATAAAATCAACAAGTACAAGTCATATTACTGTCCACTGTTCAATTATCAATATTATCATTCCTTTTCATGTGATGTGTGAGCTAGTATGTGACGGAGATACAAACAGGTAATAATCACCGAAAATAACACATACGGAGACAAGCCCACATAACAACTGACAGAACCAACTTAACTGGAATTCGCCTCCACTTCATGCCCGAAGGCCTATCATGCTATCCCCGTCACTTTCTACAACTACATACGATTCTCTAATCAGAGTCTAACTAAAGTAGACTGTAACCTACCTCAATGCCGAGCGGGTGCCACGAACAATCAAACTAATGCCTTCCCTTAGCGTAGAGCCTCTAAACGATCAAAATCTATAAAATATGTGATCTACGTTAGAATAGGAATCTAAGGACACCCATATTGCTATAATTATATTTGAAACCCAAAAACGCACCCCAAAAAGTGGCCTTGGGCCCACAAGGGCAAGATTGGAATTTTATTGAAAAATAATTTCACTCATTGTCTAAGGATCATATATTTTTAAAATTGGTCAATTTCATCCATAAATGGACTATCAAATCATTAATTCTCCTTTCTTAGGACTAGGACTCGAAACCTTTAATTACACCAATATCTTAACTTCGGATAAAAATCTAACTTTCCACAATTCAAATACCATGATTCTGAAGGTATTCATATTATTCACTACCAAAATATTCAATTACATATACCCTATCTATTAGAATTAAAGTGCAATCATGCTAATATGAGGAAAGGAAATTCCTATAACTGTAGCCTAAGTTACAAAATTGAGACTTCAATTCCATAGCAAATTTGCAGAAACCATTTAACCATTAGTATTATCATTAATACCTAGTGATAGCCCCATTATTATTACCTAGTGATAGCCCCACATTGGAATGTCCTTACTTGGACTAAAATCAAATCATGGCTGCCAACTTTCTACAACAAAAGATGAAATAAAAAAGACAAGAAACTATTCATGGACAATGATTTCTCCCCCACGTGGATGTCCTTATTTGACTAACAAATTAATTCCTCACCTTTTGTTTTATCTATACAAATACACGGACATGCATAGGAACGAGAACAGTACACAACAGTGACAATTTGTGACTTGAATTCACCCCCTCTCCATGTAACTATAACTATAATAATACAACGAAATTAATTCCATGTTCTAACCTGAAATTTTTGCAGATTCGAGGCTTCAGTTGATAGCAACTTCTGTGCCTGAAACTTTCTGCTTGGAACTTTTGATGCTACCTTTTAATATGTCAACCCTACTCCAATATATTTACTCCTATTTATGGGTCATATGTTATAGGGTTTTAAATTAATTATGGGCTTGTCCTATTACTCCCCAACTAAAATCATTGTCCCAAAATAATCTTTTTACTCAACCAGTATGTATAAGGCAAAAATTGACCCACTTAGTAAATTACACTGTTCACCAACTCATACCTCATGTAAGTGCAAATAAAATTCCTATGACTAGACTATTTGTTAAGTAAATATATTCCGAAAATTACCCATCAATTAAATCGCCGTGCCACCCACTCCGCAAGTCAAAAATACCTTTTAAAAGTACAAAAGTGTATATTAGCGAAAATGAGACCAAAAGTGCTAAACGACTAAATAGGTCATTACATCAGATAACAATCAACCAATCGCTCGTCCTCGAGCGACAAGGGAAAAGGTGGAGAAAATGAGGTACCTGATCTGTCGAACAATTTAGGATATCTACTCCGCATTTCCGCTCAGTCTCCCAAATAGCCTCCTCAACCGGACGGTGCTTCCACTGCACCTTGACTGAAACAATACCTTTGGACCGCAACTTTCTCACTTGCCTATCCAAGATTGCTACTGGCTCTTCTTCGAAGCACAGATTCTGATTAAATAATACTGAATCCCACTGAATGATATAAGACCTGTCTAAATGATACTTCTTCAGCATGGAAACATGGAATACCGGATGAACACCTGCCAAACTTGGTGGCAAAGATAACTCATATGCCACCTCGCCAACACGACAAAGAATCTCAAAAGGGCCAATAAACTTGGGGCTCAACTTGCCCTTCTTCCCGAACTGCATGATGTGCCGTGAATTTTAGCACATTTTATGCCTTTGTAACTAGACATGTTGCTTGATTTTAAGTGTTTTTACATTGTTTCTTATGTTATTTTTGTGTTTTATAGGGTTGATTAACTAAGGATTGGAAATGAGAAGTAATGCTGAAAAAACGGACAAATTAGAGATAAGCGACGCTCTGTAACTCATGTTACGGTCCGTAACTCATGTTACGGACCGTAACAGGGTCCGTAACTCATGTTACGGTCCGTACCTTTGAACCGTAACAGGGCCTGAATTTCCAAAAAGTTTTCATTGAAACTATCAGTGTTACGGTGGAGTGTTACGGTCCGTAACATGAGCTAAATTTCCAGAGAGTTTCAATAAAACCTTCAGTGTTAAGGTTTAGTGTTACGGTCCGTAACTCATGTTACGGTCCGTAACCCTTCACCGTAACATCATCCAAAATTCCAGAGAGTTGCCAAGTAATTGTCACCACTTACGCTTCAGAAGGACGGACCGTAACACAGGGTACGGTCCGTCGCATGGTGGCCGTAACGTCAAAGTGGTCAAATGACGAAATGAAGGACGGACCGTAACCTGAGGTACGGTCCGTAACAATGCGGCGTAAGGGCATTTTTGTCCAGAAACGTGGCGCGATTTTTGGCTCTATAAATACATAATGTAGGGTTTTAATTCAACATTCAGATTTTATTTTAGAGGCATAAACCCTAGGTTTTTAATCTTGAAGTGGTTGGAGCATTTAAGGCAACAACTTCACTCTCATTCCATCTTGTATTAGTATTGTAAGTGTATTATGTTAATCTTTAAGCTTTTTCTATCAAGAAACATTATGAGTAGCTAATTTCAATTCTAAGGTTGTGAATCCCATGATGGGTATTATGTGAATGGGTTTCTATTATTGATATATGCATAATGGTTGTTGTTATTTATTCTATCTTTGAGTTGTAACGTTGGGTAATGATTGCAAGCATTAGCCGAAGCCATTATATTGACTTTTCTTGGGAAAGAGAGTCAATATTGGTAAGATTGAATAACAATGACTCGAGGCGTTAACCCTCGTTTAATAGACTAACTTAGGAATAAGAACAAGTCTAAATTGGCATCATTGGTCGCTCTTCGATTGTAACTCTTTTATATTCGGAAGAATCATAAAGAGGAAATACTGCTTAACTGTTGGGAAACATTAAGAAGTCTTTAAGAGACCAAGTGCATATTCATAGAACAACCATTAGAAGTATATCACTTTGAAACCTGAAGCATAATATCTAATCAAATTGGGGAACACAACCTTAGTCTCTCTCTCTCACATTAATTACATTTTAAGTCAAAGTATTAAATTACATTATTCAACAATCAATTCAAACTATCCGGAATAGGATTAAAGCATTTAAAGACCGGTATCGCATACGAATAGTACTCCTTTCTCTCCATATTCCCTGTGGGATTCGACCCCAACCTTGTTGGGTTACTATATTTGACAACGTCCGCTTTACGCCATTAATAGGTGTAATTTGAGCGTATCAAATTTTGGCGCCGTTGCCGGGGAATACGGTTCAGAAATTACTAATTGTTGTGTACTATTCTTTAAAACTTTTTCTATTCCATCACACCTCATTTGCTATTTTAGTGAACCAGGTGAACATGGCTGGAAGACCCCATCGCAATCAAGGGAACCAAGGGGGGATCCAAGTGAACCATCCTGCACCAGAAGAAGAGGAGGATGAGAATGTATTTGCAGAATTCATCGACGAAGCTGATTATGCTTCTGCTGTAGTTCCCCCGAGAACAGGAAATGCTAATTTCAAAATTGATAGTTCTATCTATCAGCTATTGAAACTTGAAGGCTATTTCCGAAATTCTTCGGAGGACTGTCCACTTCGACACCTAAAGAATTTCGTGCATATATGTTCCCAACAATCTCAAGGTGTTGTTCCTGCTGATGCACTGCGACTGCGGGTTTTCAAATATTCCTTAGCTGGCCAAGCTAGAGAATGGTATGAGAAGCTCCCGAGCAATACTATTCATACCTGGAATGAGCTGGCCAATATCTTTCTAAAAAAATAGTTCCCACCCAGCAAAAAGGCTGAGCTTCGGGATAAGATTTTTGGGTTTAAACAACTTCCAGGGGAACAACTATATGCTGCATGGGAGAGGTTCAAATATTATCTAGCTCAATCTCCGACTCATGGATTTCCAGATGCAATTCTCACAGAGAAGTTCTACAAGGGGCTAGATACAATGAATCAAATAGCTATCAACACTGCAGCTGGGGGATGCTTCATGGACAAATCCTTTGTCAACATCACCCGGTTGCTCGACAAGCTTACTACCCATAATCAAGCCTGGCATTCGACTGATAGCGAATTCCTATCATATGGTAGTCCCTCTGTGGCCGCGGTGGCCAAAGAAAATCATGAGCGAGATCATGCGTTCGCTCAATTGCAAACCACCGTGGATTTATTATCCAAAAGGCTTATGGAGAAAGAGGCCAAATGTGTAAATGTTGTCGATGAGATGCCACCTCATGCTCCCGGAATGTATCAAGTTTCTGACGAAACTTATCTTGAGGGGCAGCCACAATATGAGGATGTGAATTATGTCAATAACTCGCAAGGGGGTTGATAACGTCCAAAATACACTCTCAAAGAGAAAGTGTACACGGTCGTATGCAATATATTTACCCAACTATGAGTCGGGGTCGATCCCACAGGGAACAATATGCTAGGCGATTAAGAAAGTATGAAATTATCACCAACTAAGCTAAAGCCAAACGATAGATAATATTTTGGGTTTTTGGAAAAGATTATCACTAATGCAAAAATATAAACTAACCTAGAAAGCGAGTAAAATGATCAATGGCCACAAGCATGGATACAAGGGAAATTACTCTCAAGTAACGATCCAATGTATTTTACAATTTTACAACTAAGAGTGGGTCTATGTTAATAGATAATGATTTCTAAAATCTCATTGAAAGTTTCTCAACCAAATCAATGAATTTCACTCTAAGCTTTCTCAAGCCTTAGAGTTTGATGTTAAACACAATCAATTCAATCTCAAGTTAACTATCCTATCTCTAGCTCAAGTTATTAGATGGGTTTAATGACCCAAATCCTTGCTATCAAACTCTTTTCCTAACTTTCACTTTCTTTCTCAAGCAAAGTAAAAGTGCTTAGGCACAAATAATGTTTGCAACCATTAGGAGATATTTAAGCATGAAGAGTTAATAGAAAAACAATAAACCCACTTCATTAGAAATAAAAATCATTCAATACATAAGCATAACAAGAGATTCAATCCAAACTTTAATCAAGAATATTTTCATAAACAAGATTCAAGTATTGAAATGAAATACTACACACTTAGATATACAATACAAAACATGGAATTGAAGAAAGGTTTAAGAATTATCTCATTTAAGAACTTCAATCTTCTCCTCCAATGGTGTAGGTGAAGGAAACCCTAGCCCCCAAGCTTGCAAAATGGCAAAAGATGTGTTTTACAAACCCTAAAAGAGTATTTATATCATCCCAAAAACGGAAACAAAATCTGGGCAAAAATACCCTCGTGCACAACATGCTGCACAACATGCGGTTCGCATGTTCAACATGCTGCACCGCATGTTCAACATGCTGCACAGCATGTTGTTCGCATGTTGAACATGCTGCACCGCATGTTCAACATGCTGCTTCGCATGTTCAACATGCTGCTTCGCATGTTCAACATGCTGCACCGCATGTTCAACATGCTGCACCGCATGTTCAACATGCTGCACGCATGTGTTGCTAGCATATGCTGCCAGAAAGTGCTTCTTGTTCAATTTTTGCTCCGTTTTGCTTCATTTTGCTCTCCGGACATCTTATCCTACAAAACAACATAAAAACACACAAAGTAACAACAAAAGTTCTTAAAGAGTCACAAAAATTTAAGGAATTAGCATCGAATATCGCGTAATTTCACGACTTATCAATACCCCCAACTTAAAGTCTTTGCTTGTCCTCAAGCAAATCAAAACTAAAATCTCAATGAGGAATCACTTTAAGCACAAGAACATGACTTTGGTTGGTACCAACAATTAGGCTACAAGCATGTGAAGATTTAACCAAATAACTCCCTCATTTCAAAATACAATTTCAAGAATGCAATAGAGAATTAAAACTAACAAGCAACAACACTCAAGTCTCAATAAGTGACTCAAAACCACTAGTTTCCTAGATATGCTCAATTGACTCAACTTGGAATTTAACATCACCACTCTATCGTAATCCATATGCCCTCACAAGAAAGAAAGTCCCAAAATCACTATATTCACAACAACAACACAAGGGACAAATACACAAAAGTCACTCACGCTCAACAAAGAAGTTCTAGTGCTAACAAATATCACACCATAAGCTTGCCCTTATTTTCGTTCATCACTAACTCAAGAACTTTCAGTCGGAGATCACATAGGGACTTTTTAAGATCGTAATGTAGGCTTAGGGAAGGGTAGGATAAGTATTTGAGATACAAGTGATTACACCCTCCTTGAACACTACACAAACTTTCCTCTTCATTTCAAAACATCGCTCCTGCCTTTGCATACTAGTTTCCCTAGTTATTCAAACTTTTTTTTTTTTTTTTTTTTTTTTTCTTCCTTTCTTTTGAATTTTTCACAACACCAACCTTCACCGCTCTCAAGCAACACTAACACCCCCAACTTAGGCTTTTGGCCTCAAATTCACAATTTCATGTTCAAAGAGGGAAAGGTTCAAAAGAGAGACTTTTCATCAAACATGGTAAAGGCTTGTAATGTGGCAATCAAAGAAAAAGTCATAAGCTCAAATGGGGTTACTAGTGATATTATTTATGCAATGGTAGGCTAGAAAGACTAAAGAGGTTTTTTTTTCACAAAGATAGCCCAAGGTCATCTCTCCAACCAACATAATCAAAATTAGCATTGAACGACTAACCGGGCAAGTTCTAGATGATAAAAGTAAACACAAGATTTATTCAACAAACACTCACACACATGGCATATGAACTAGTCAAGATGGATCAATTTCACTTTCCAAGCAAGAACAACTAGTGCAATATCTCATAATCCAAAGTCAACACACTAGTAGGTAAAGAGTCACAAAATGAGCCAAAAAGTTGTCACAAAGATCATTCTTTCCTATGCACCTTGCTTTTTAACTTTCACAACAATTTGGAGAGGTATTCACATTTCAATTTCACATGTAAGAGACTAACTCTATTCGTACCAAACAAGCCAAGAGTTTTCACATTTTTCCTCAAAGGAGAATAAAATAACAAGAGTGATTAATCCACAATATGTCAAAAGAACAAAATTTTCAAAAATTTTGAGCAAGTGTCAAAATATAATGCGCTACCGCGTGCCACCCCCAACTATAAACATTGCAGTGTCCTCGCTGCACATAATCAAAACAAAACATAAAAATAGAAAAGGAATTTTTTTTTTTTTTTTTTGCTGGCATGACATGCGACCGAACATGCGATTCGCATGTATGACATGCGAGTCGCATGTGATGTCATCAGTTTTTTTTTTTTTTTTTTTTTTTTTTTTTTTTTTTTAGTCTCTGTCACCAGATGCGACGACACATGCGATTCGCATGTATGACATGCGAATCGCATGTTATGACACCAGAAAAAAATATTTCGCAGCTTTTACTGGTTTTGGGGGCTGTCCGGGTATCCGATTTGCTCAAAATAACTCCAAAAATTCTGAAATTTTGCAGATTAGTCAAAAACCATAGACTAAACTATTCTAAAAAATAAAATTTCAAAAACGATTAAAAACTTTTAAAACGATGGGTTACCTCCCACCAAGCGCTTGATTTAACGTCGCGGCACGACGGTTACCTTTACCACTTTTCCTTCCATTTGGAAGATATGAATTGGGCACCCAACTTGGACTCAAGTTTGTGACCACGAGCGATGGGGGGTGGTAAGTAGATGAACAAGCCAAACGTTAATTTCTTCATTTTGCACTTCTTGGCTTTCAAATGAGGAATGTCATTTTGCCTTCTTACTCTTTCGAATTGCAAGATGTAAGGCACTTGTCTTTCTTCTTCACCATCCAACATGGATGTATGTGGCTCAATTCCCATATCACCATACAAATCCAATGTTGAAAAATGCTTGGAATGAGACTTCAACCTCCCAATTTGCAAAATTTTTCGGATTTTGACATTCTCATTTTCCCCCAAACTAGAGTCAACTTCCACCATTTTTCTCAAGACAACTGTTGACTCTAATTTCTTTTCTTCTTTGGCATCTATACTGAAAATGGATTCGTTTGGAGGACTTTCAATTCTTGATTCCTCCTTTTCATGATTGGCCTCCAACATGGGCATTCTCTCCTCATATTGAGCATTTGAGAATTCTTCTTGATTTTGTTCAAATGCCCACGGAAGATTTTTGTATTCATTCATCAAGTCATTTTGGAGACTAGTTTCCAAGTACTCCTCCAAGACTTTTTGCTTTTCATTTCCTCCTTCAAGTAGGCATTCCATCATGAGCTTGAACTCTCCATTTTGTCCATTCTCAACTTCTTCCACTTCCATTTCCCTATCATTGTCACAACAAAAAGTAGAATCGTCATAGTGGGGGTTCGGGGAAGGGAAGGACAAATAAGCACAATTAGCCCCATGGCCATTTTGACCATCACATCTACCACATATGCTCCATTCATGGGTTCGAGATTGTGCGCACAATCCTCCCCCGGGAGACTTTAAACAATTTTGCCAAGAGTGGGGTCCTCCACAATAGGGACAAGGGTCATCAAAGTATGAACAACTTCCATCCGACCCATTTTCATGGAATGATGCCATATTTTTTTTTTTTTTTTTATAAAAATAACATTCAAGCAAAGAAAACAACTACACTAATATTTACGAATTTGGACCAAAGCAAGCAAGCTTAAATCCCAAACTAACCTAAATACGCCAAATTGTTCCCCGGCAACGACGCCATTTTTGATAACGTCCAAAATACACTCTCAAAGAGAAAGTGTACACGGTCGTATGCAATATATTTACCCAACTATGAGTCGGGGTCGATCCCACAGGGAACAATATGCTAGGCGATTAAGAAAGTATGAAATTATCACCAACTAAGCTAAAGCCAAACGATAGATAATATTTTGGGTTTTTGGAAAAGATTATCACTAATGCAAAAATATAAACTAACCTAGAAAGCGAGTAAAATGATCAATGGCCACAAGCATGGATACAAGGGAAATTACTCTCAAGTAACGATCCAATGTATTTTACAATTTTACAACTAAGAGTGGGTCTATGTTAATAGATAATGATTTCTAAAATCTCATTGAAAGTTTCTCAACCAAATCAATGAATTTCACTCTAAGCTTTCTCAAGCCTTAGAGTTTGATGTTAAACACAATCAATTCAATCTCAAGTTAACTATCCTATCTCTAGCTCAAGTTATTAGATGGGTTTAATGACCCAAATCCTTGCTATCAAACTCTTTTCCTAACTTTCACTTTCTTTCTCAAGCAAAGTAAAAGTGCTTAGGCACAAATAATGTTTGCAACCAGTAGGAGATATTTAAGCATGAAGAGTTAATAGAAAAACAATAAACCCACTTCATTAGAAATAAAAATCATTCAATACATAAGCATAACAAGAGATTCAATCCAAACTTTAATCAAGAATATTTTCATAAACAAGATTCAAGTATTGAAATGAAATACTACACACTTAGATATACAATACAAAACATGGAATTGAAGAAAGGTTTAAGAATTATCTCATTTAAGAACTTCAATCTTCTCCTCCAATGGTGTAGGTGAAGGAAACCCTAGCCCCCAAGCTTGCAAAATGGCAAAAGATGTGTTTTACAAACCCTAAAAGAGTATTTATATCATCCCAAAAACGGAAACAAAATCTGGGCAAAAATACCCTCGTGCACAACATGCTGCACAACATGCGGTTCGCATGTTCAACATGCTGCACCGCATGTTCAACATGCTGCACAGCATGTTGTTCGCATGTTGAACATGCTGCACCGCATGTTCAACATGCTGCTTCGCATGTTCAACATGCTGCTTCGCATGTTCAACATGCTGCACCGCATGTTCAACATGCTGCACCGCATGTTCAACATGCTGCACGCATGTGTTGCTAGCATATGCTGCCAGAAAGTGCTTCTTGTTCAATTTTTGCTCCGTTTTGCTTCATTTTGCTCTCCGGACATCTTATCCTACAAAACAACATAAAAACACACAAAGTAACAACAAAAGTTCTTAAAGAGTCACAAAAATTTAAGGAATTAGCATCGAATATCGCGTAATTTCACGACTTATCAGGGGTTATCAACGGCAAAACTACCAAGGTCCCGGTAATCACCCATGGCAAATGCCTCAACAAAATTACCAAGGAAATAATTATGGAAGAACTGATCAGGGTAATCCCAATCAAGGGAATTACAATAACAATAATTATGGCAACAAGAGCTCTAACCCCTACATTCCACCTAGGGGGCAAGCATCAAATTCCCAGCCATGGAAAGATAATTCAGCGACTAACTCTGCTGGCAACACGTCTAATGATTCTGCAGAACTGAAGAGTATGATGCAGAAAATGCTGATGAATCAAGACAGAACAGAGAGCACAATCAAGGGAATGTCTCAGGTCCAACTATCGCATTCAGTTTCCATTCAGAAACTTGAAGCGCAATTCAGAGACCTTTCCCGAGAAGTGCATACTCCTCAACGGGGACAATTACCGAGTGATACAGTTCCTAATCCAAAAGGTAGTGGAGTGAACTCTGTGGAGAATGTACTTGCCATTAGCACCAGAAGTGGAAAAATACTTCAGGGTGACAATAAAAAGCCAATTGATCAGGAACCAATTGTTGAAAAAGAAGCGCAGCCTAATGTATTGGATGATATTGTCGAGGAAGAAGCAGGGGAGGAAGTCCCCATTGTAGTTGAAGAAGAGCTGAATCTTAATAAACCAAAGGAACCGGTGGAAAACCAGGAAAAGGGGAAGGCAAAACTTTCCGGTGCTCTTCGCCCTTTGAGCCAATTGTTCAAATCTTCACCACCTTTTCCTCAAAGGCTGGTGAGAAAAACAGAAGATGAGAAGTGCTTGCGATTTTATGATCAACTCAAGCAGTTAACGATGAATTTTCCGTTCATGGATGCTGTCCAAGAAATGCCTGGCTTTGCTAAGTATTTGAAGGACCTTTTAACAAAGAAGAAAAAACCATTGAAACATGACACTGTGGGCATCACTCACCGCGTTAGTGCCATTCTTTCCAAGACCACAGTGCAAAAGAGGGAAGATCCTGGAGCATTCACAATTCCATGCACCATAGGGCAGCAAAATTTTGCTAGGGCTTTATGTGATAACGGGGCTAGCATAAATCTTATGCCCCTGGAAATTTTTATGAGATCAGGGTTAGCGATGTCGAGGCCAACTACCATGAGATTGCAGATGGCTGACAGATCGATAAAAAGGCCAGTGGGGGTAGTTGATGATGTACTGGTTCAAATCGGGAAATTCCTTCTGCCGGCAGATTTCGTGATTCTTGATTGTGCTATTGATCAAGAAATTCCTATTATTCTGGGAAGACCTTTCCTTGCCACAGGGAGAGCTCTTATGGATTCCGAGAAGCACGAAGTAAAGTTTCGGGTGAACGATGAGGAGGTGACTTTCCACGCAAGCAGAGGTATGAAATTACCTAGTCCTTATCAAAGTATTTCAGTCATCAATTCTGTTGATGAGGTGGATGATGCTGTGGAATTCAAAATGGAGGAAGAATGTTTGAGTGAAGCACTATCGGCCATCTTGGTAAATTTTGATGCTGAACAAATGGAGGGATATACTGAGACAATAAATTCACTCATCGGTCTGGGGTCTTACTCTTATGAGCCCAAGAAACTATCTCTTGATCTAGAGAAGCGAACAACTCCTCCAGCAAAACCCTCAATTATTGAGCCACCGAAGTTGGATCTCAAGCAACTTCCAGCTCATCTTAAATATGTGTTTCTTGAAACGAATGCCTCCCTCCCAGTTATTGTGTCATCACTTCTGAATGAGGGCCAAATCCAAAGACTCATCGAAGTATTGAGAAAGCATTTAAGAGCTTTGGGATGGACTATTGCAGACATCCGGGGGATTCCCGCCGGAATTTGTGAGCACCGAATACAGTTGGAGGAGGAAAGTTCGCCGAGTGTTGAGCATCAGCGAAGATTAAATCCACCGATGCAAGAGGTGGTGAAGAAGGAGATAATTAAGTGGTTAGATGCTGGGGTGGTTTACCCGATTGCCAACAGTCCATGGGTAAGCCCAGTTCAGTGTGTGCCAAAGAAAGGGGGCATCACTGTTGTCCCTAACTCTAAGAATGAGTTGATTCCGACAAGGACTGTCACCGGTTGGAGAGTGTGTATGGACTATCGGAAGCCGAATACCGCATCTTGCAAGGACCACTTCCCTATGCCTTTTATTGATCAAATGCTTGATCGGCTAGCCGGAAGATCTTATTACTGTTTCTTGGATGGGTACTCATGATACAACCAGATCAACATTGCGTTGGAAGACCAAGAAAATACTACTTTCACTTGTCCCTATGGGACATTCGCTTTCAGCCGGATGCCATTTGGTCTTTGCAATGCACCAGCTACCTTCCAACGGTGCATGATGTCCATATTCTCTGATATGGTTGAAAACTTTCTTGAAGTTTTCATGGATGATTTCTCTGTGGTGGGAGATTCATTCGATGAATGTTTGGGTCATCTTGATCGGGTGCTGCAACGGTGTGAGGAAACCAACCTCGTGCTCAACTGGGAGAAGTGTCATTTTATGGTCAAGGAGGGCATTGTCCTTGGCCATAAGATTTCAGAAAAAGGGATTGAGGTTGATCAAGCTTAAATCGATGTGATTTCACAACTCCCTCCGCCCGTTTCAGTAAAAGGAGTTCAGAGTTTCTTGGGGCACGCCGGATTCTATAGAAGGTTTATCAAAGACTTCTCAAAAATTGCAAATCCCATGTGCAAACTCTTAGAAAAAGAATCCAAATTCAATTTTGATGAGAAGTGCATCAAGGCGTTTGACGAGTTGAAGCTGAAATTAACCTCCGCACCGATTGTGGTGTCCCCAGATTGGTCACTTCCCTTTGAATTAATGTGTGACGCCAGTGGTCTTGCAATTGGTGCTGTGCTTGGTCAGCGGCTAAACAAAATCCTACACCCAATTTATTATGCCAGCAGAACATTGAATGGAGCCCAGCTGAACTATACAGTAACGGAGCAAGAATTACTTGCTATTGTTTATGCTTTTGAAAAGTTCCGGGCTTATTTGTTGGGTGCCAAGGTAGTGGTTCACACTGACCATGTTGCATTGCGCTATTTGATGGCGAAGAAGGATGCTAAGCCTCGGTTGATAAGATGGGTGTTGTTGCTACAGGAATTTGACTTTGAAGTCAAAGACCGGAAAGGGTCAGAAAATCAAGTAGCTGACCATCTTTCCAGACTGGAAGCACCAGGGAGACCGAGTGATGTGCTAGATATTGATGACACTTTCCCGGATGAAAGAGTTTTGGTCATTTCCAATGATGTGGCACCATGGTATGCCGATATTGCCAATTATTTGGTAACTGGCATCGTTCCTGAAGAGTTGAAGACATATCAAAAGAAGAAGTTCTTGAGAGACTGCCGACAGTATTGTTGGGATGAGCCTTACTTATTCAGAACGTGTGATGACAATATGATCTGGAGATGTGTGGCGGAATCTGAGGTGATGGACATTTTGAAAGCGTGCCATGATTCTCCAGTTGGTGGACATCACAGTGGAAATCGAACAGCAGCCAAGGTGCTAGAGTGTGGCTACTACTGGCCAGCCATTTATCGTGATGCAAATATGTTGGCACGCTCTTGTCATAAATGCCAATGCCAGGGCACAATAGGTCGGAGGCATGAAACTCCGATGAACTTTGTTCTTGAGGTGGAGCTATTTGATGTATGGGGAATTGATTTTATGGGGCCCTTCGTGAGCTCCTACGGCCTGAAATACATTCTTGTCGCAGTGGATTATGTCTCCAAATGGGTGGAGGCGGTGGCCTTGCCTAACAATGATGGTAGGAGAGTCAATGCGTTTCTCAAAAAGAACATCTTTACTAGATTTGGCACTCCTAGAGCTATTATTAGCGATGGTGGATCTCATTTCTACAATAAACCATTTGCTGATCTTCTTGAAAAATATGGCGTGCATCACAGGGTTGCCACTCCATATCATCCTCAGACGAGTGGTCAGGTTGAGGTCTCAAACAGAGAAATAAAAAGCATCTTGGCAAAGACGGTCAATGTGAATCGCACTGACTGGTCTAAAAAGTTGGATGATGCTTTATGGGCATATCGCACGGCATTCAAAACGCCTATAGGGACTTCACCGTATAAGTTGGTATTTGGGAAGACATGTCATTTGCCTATTGAGCTTGAGCATAAAGCCCTTTGGGCATTGAAAAAGCTGAATATGGATTGGCATGAAGCAACCAAGCTGCGGTTGTTTCAAATCAACGAGATGGATGAATTTAGGAACAATGCCTATGAAAGTGCAACACTGTACAAGGAAAAGATGAAATACTATCATGACTCGAAGATCCTAAAAAGGGATTTTCAGCCAAAAGACTTGGTCTTGTTGTACAATTCACGCCTGATGTTCTTTCCAGGCAAGTTAAAGTCCCGTTGGTCTGGCCCTTTTGAAATTGTGAGTGTATCCCCAAATGGAAGCGTCATTGAGGTGAAATCCGAGAATGGCACTCAGACGTTTAAGGTGAATGCACAAAGAGTGAAGCATTACCATTGGTGTATTGACGATGGTAAGGTCGTGGATAGGTATTGTTTGAAATATGGCTCCTGAACTCGAAAATGAGGTACCACGTCGAGCTGTGACGTTAAACCAAGCGCTGTGTGGGAGGCAACCCACATTTACCGCTTTGTAAGTAGTTTAAAGTTTGTATTTTCCTTGTATTCTTTTGTGTTGTTGATGTGCTAATGTGGTGGGATTTTGAGAACTGAAGGGACCAAATAACTGTTGAATGATCCAAGGCGAGACGCTCCATGTTACGGCCCGTAACTCATGTTACGGTCCGTATCATGAAGCGTAACAGGCAAAATGAAAAAAAAATAATAAAAAAAAATCATTGAAGGATGAGGAAGAGTGTTACGGTACAAGTTACGGTCCGTCGTACGTATTACGGACCGTAACACTGGGTCGTAACGTTGATACAAAATTTGGGCTTCACTGGAAATTTTCAACATGTTACGCCAGGTGATACGGACCGTAACACGAGTTACGGTCCGTCGATTGGACTGCCAGGTCATTAATGCATAAGTGAAACGGGGTCGTTTGATGGACCGTAACACAAGATACGGTCCGTATCTCAGGATACGGTCCGTAACAGGTAACGTAATTGTCGGAAATGTTTAAATACATTACCGACGGTTCCCATTTCAAATTAAAAGGATTCTTAAAACGTTTTTCAACTCCCTCTCGCTCATAAATCCTCTCTTCTCTTCTTCACATCCTCCTCTCTTCATCTTTCCATTCTCCCCCATATTTCTCTAAAAATCTCTTTACTATCTTCTTATCACAATCCCTGTTGTAAGTTTGAGTTTCATCCTTAAAATCGCCAACGATCAGGTATTACATGTCTTTGCTCTTTTCTTTTAGCTATCAATGCGAGTTCTATGATGCTCATGAGTAATTTCGTATAATATGCGTTGAAATTCGTGTTTTGGGCTGTGTTGGTTGAGTTTGAATTTCAATTGATAAGTTATGGGGGATTTGACAATGGTTGGGGGTTGGGATTGGTATTGGTGTTGTTTAAAAGATTCTTGGGCACGAGCAATTGCTTCCCACTGAATTGGAGGGCAAATCCGGTTAAAGGTTTCATTTGTGAAATTACTAAATCGGTTTGCCCACCAACTGTTCCATAAAAGTCCCCAATAAAAACTTTAAAAAAACCGGGTGAAGTCTGAGTAACCCGAGGCATGTGAGGGGATATAATATTGTTTTACAACATACCCATGGGACATTAAGTCAAAAATCTTGGCCTCGTGCTTAAAACGAGAATATTTGGCCAAGTCATTTGTTTGCTAATCCTTTGCCCGTCATTATGTGTTACGGACCGTAACGTACGTTACGGACCGTAACATCGCACCGTAACACCGATAATTTCCATGAAAACTTTCTGGAAATTTGGCTGATGTTACGGTGGGATGTTACGGTCCGTATCCTATGTTACGGACCGTAACACCACACCGTAACACCTCTCAAATTTCCAGTAACTTTTCTGGAAATTTTGATCATGTTACGGTGAGACGTTACGAACCGTATCCTACGATACGGACCGTCGACTGTGTTACGGTACCTGACCTAATTAAAGTCTTTGGCTTAAATTCATAAGGTGTAAAATTTCTCATACATCATATCTAACTTTTCCTTCCACAGGTATGGGTAAACCACGACAATCAAAGAAGGCTTCACCTAAGGTCGCGCAAAAAGGAAAAGGTCGTGCTGCAAACAAGGTAACCTCACGGCTGCGCGACGACGATCTGATCAAGGACGCCAGGCCTAAAAAGAGGCCGGTCGCACCTAGCAAGCCACCCCCACCAGTTGCACCCAGCCAACCAGACCCACAATCAGAAAGTTCCTCCTCGACTGAGGAGTTAAGAGAATCGAGCTCGTCGAGTTCGTCGAGCCAAAGTGAACCCCAGCGGGCTATCACACCAACACACCGACCTCAACCACCCATTAGACAGCCTAATGCGGAGGAGCGCGAAAAAGAGCGCGAACAGGAAAGAAGGAAACTTGACATTCGGCTGCAAGCTATGACTGAGAAGATCCTCCGGTTTAATGTAGAGGGATCTGAAGATTTGTATAACAAGGGGTGTGAGCGGGTAAAAGGTGAGGGAATGGACCCAAGGCGGAGTATTTTCGAGGAACGGAATGTCATCTTCGATGGAATAGAAGGATATCCCGGCATTAGTGATACTATCCGATTCCACAAGTTGGAGTTTTTGAAAAACCCCGTTGGGTCCTACATATCGGTTTTTGTTAGGGAATTCTACGCTTCATATGGGGCAGCTGTATTCAAAGTAGTGAAGAAAGGGCAGCGAGCAACTCAAGTACCGGCAATGAATAAGGTTGTATTCCGGACAAAGAAGATAGATGTCTCTCCATCGGCTATAAATAAAACACTATTCGGGGAAGATTATATAGAGCCTACAGCAGCGGAAGAAGGGGAGTTTGCCTACAAAATTGAACAGAAGGATACAATCCCCGTCCGAAAATGGGTAGCTTCTGTTATTGCACGGACAACAGATCCTGAATGGGCCATAGTGCCAAAGTTGACAGCCACCACGCGGATTTGGAAAAACACCCTAACGCCAGAGGCAAAGTTTTGGTGGCAAATTGTTCTGTTCCGCATCCGTCCTACCCAATCAGATAATTATTTGACTCCAGACAGGGTTGTTCTTGTGGCTTCCATAATGTCGCGATATAAGATCAACTTCGGACGACTGATAGCCGAAGACCTCCGAGAGAGAGCCACCCAGCCGGCCACTTCCCTCATTCATCCATGCCTGCTTACGCTACTATGCTTGCGTGCAGAACCAGAACCCCTACCCCATATCGATCACAGTGTGATTGCCAGCCATATTTATGACATCACAAAAGGGAAAGATGAGGTGTTCAGCCAGGGTTCGTTGCCCTCTGCATCGGTTTCTGAGGTGCCGGAGGGGCCTACGGGGTCAGATGTTATACCCTTGGCTATCATGGGTGAAGAGGGAGCTGCTGCGGATCAGCCCACAGATTCTGAGGCTCCACCGGCTGATCATGCTACACAGCCTATGCCACCTCCAGCCGCACCTACTTCGGGTGGTCCTACCTCTTCCACTGGAGCAAGCCCAGCACCACCGCAGGCAACACCAGGAGTCCCACCCGAGCTTGCGAGAAAAATGATGTTCAACCGGGACAATTTTGGGGCAGTGGTCCTGCAAGCGGGTCGCACAGATAGGCAGGTCAAGCAGATCATGACTGAGCTAAAATTATACACAAAAGGGCTATTGATGCAGCGCTGCGACCGATAAAAGAACAAATGACTGCGGACCACCTACAAATCCACTCCCGAATAGATGGTATTGAGGGCAGGATGACTGAGCTGACTAGGACACACCCTACATTGGAATTGGGCGCTATTCGGAGTGAGTTGCGGTCTGTCAAGGATGATGTGCAGAAATTGAAGGCCCAGGAAGTGGCTGTGGCGACAGACCAGGTTCCTAAAGTACACACGGAGTTGGTACAGAGCCTATACCAGCCGGTTCAGAGCCTACTAGGAGATGATGACAACGAAGTCACGGTTGAGGAACAGCACGACGAGGAGTTGGAGGAGGATATCCCCTCTGTGGACAAAGGGAAGCGAAGCAGAGCATCGCCAGATCTCGAGCCCATTCTCTAAAGTCTTGATCCATATGCTGAGTTGCGCCCACAGAATGAGGAAGAGGAGCGGCGTACTTTGAAAAGAATCTGCCAGGAGTCCCGGTTAAGTTCCGACACCGCAGGAGCTACTTCTAGCTCAGCTCAGCCCATTGAGCCGGCTCACCGTATTTCTCCCCAACCCACTGCTCCACCCTATGATGCTGCGACAGATCCGAGTGCCTAGTGCGCTCCAGGGAGGCCCTCCATTTTTTAATGCGTTATCTTGATGCTTTGAGGGCAATGCATGCTTTTAAGTTGGGGGTGTAGTATTTACTGATTGGTTGTTGGGATTGCTGTTTTAGTATACTGGAGATTGTTTTTAGTATTTTTGTTTTGATGGGTATTTTATCCCAAAATTGTGATAATAAGCATGTGTTTAAGACAATTGTTATTGTTTTGTTTTGTTGGTATTATTTTTATTAGCAAGTATGTATTAGGACGTTCTTCGGCTGTTCTTTGCTATGTGTTTCTATTCCCGAAGAATGCTATGTGTATGTTAAACCTAGCATGTTTAGGATGTTTAATATAGAAGTAAAGTAATGATGACTTAAGTGGTAGTGGTCCGTGTTTCTAGCATAGATATAAATGGTTTTTACAAGTTCAATGATATCCCTCCGAAAAATAATTTGTGATACACATCAAAAATGAGTTGTTGATATTGACATGTATGGTTCTTTTAATGACATTGCAAAGAAATGGTGTTTATGCATATGAAATCTTCAAACGGAAATGATGTCGGAATATTTAAACAATCCTTATACCATTGTGTGGTGAGTTTTTAGCTTCTATTTGCATATGATGCTTGCAATCTAGAACTTGCCCGGTTGGTCGTGCGTGAATTCTAAGGAGAATTTGATTGTGAAGTGATCTTAGGCTTTCTTTGTATTAACCCCCAAGTATCTTAAATGAGCCTGGCCCGTACAGAAAATGATCCCTAGTCTCCCATTTTTGAGCCTATAGACTTTTTCTTCGATTAACCATGAACTAACCTATTTCCCTTCTGTGAATAATCCCATTTGGCACCAAGTCCCTCCTTGACACGGAAGAATGACAAATGAGGCTAAAAGCCTAAGTTGGGGGTGACAAGTCAAAAGTGTGGAAAATGAGGCTAAAAGCCTAAGTTGGGGGTGATAAGTCAAGATGCGGAAAATGAGGCCAAAGGCCTGTTGGGGGTGATCACGAATATAAAGGGACATAATTCAGCGTGGATATAAAAAAAATAAAAAAAAATAGATATATAGGTATATAAGTTCTAAATAAATCCACGCTAAAGATGGAGGGTCGGAAATGATAGGAAGAATGATGAATGAAGTCAAAAAGAAGTGTCGAGGAGAGTGAGTCACCGATACCCAAATATTCATCCTACCCGTCCCTAAGCCAACGTTACAAGCCCAAAAATTCCTAATGTGATCACGATCAAATTGTTCAGAGTTGAATGCATGGAAAATAAAGGCAAGCCTATGGTTTGTGCACGCATGGTATGCAAATTTCTTTGTGAGTGTGAGTGTTCTTCTGTCTCTTTAGTCTTCTGTCCCATTTATGTCGTAAATGTGTGTTGGGACATTCTTTGGTCTATGTGAGGGCATAAGGATTATAGGTTTCAAAGTAACTGGCTTTCCGGAAGTTGAAATTCATGTGCATAGAGACCCCCGTACTATGATTGTGTCATTAATTGAGGTTGCATAGTTAATTGAAAATTTTCTGAAATGTGCGTTTTGTGTCACAAACAGGAGATGGATAAGAGCCTAAATATTTTTCTTGGATCGAAGAGTCCGTGCTAACAACACATGCCAAACCCACCGTAGTCATTCTTATTTTGCTAAGATGTCGTGTGTTAGTAGCGAGTATTGTTGTAGTTGCTTGAGGACAAGCAAAAGCTTAAGTTGGGGGTGTTGATGTGCCGTGAATTTTAGCACATTTTATGCCTTTGTAACTAGACATGTTGCTTGAGTTTAAGTGTTTTTACATTGTTTCTTATGTTATTTTTGTGTTTTATAGGGTTGATTAACTAAGGATTGGAAATGAGAAGTAATGCTGAAAAAACGGACAAATTGGAGCTAAGCGACGCTCCGTAACTCATGTTACGGACCGTAACTCATGTTACGGACCGTAACAGGGTCCGTAACTCATGTTACGGTCCGTACCTTTGAACCGTAACAGGGCCTGAATTTCCAAAAAGTTTTCATTGAAACTATCAGTGTTACGGTGGAGTGTTACGGTCCGTAACATGTCACCGTAACATGAGCTAAATTTCCAGAGAGTTTCAATAAAACCTTCAGTGTTACGGTTTAGTGTTACGGTCCGTAACTCATGTTACGGTCCGTAACCCTTCACCGTAACATCATCCAAAATTCCAGAGAGTTGCCAAGTAATTGTCACCACTTACGCTTCAGAAGGACGGACCGTAACACAGGGTACGGTCCGTCGCATGGTGGCCGTAACGTCAAAGTGGTCAAATGACGAAATGAAGGACGGACCGTAACCTGAGTTACGGTCCGTAACAATGCGGCGTAAGGGCATTTTTGTCCAGAAACTTGGCGCGATTTTTGGCTCTATAAATACATAATGTAGGGTTTTAATTCAACATTCAGATTTTATTTTAGAGGCATAAACCCTAGGTTTTTAATCTTGAAGTGGTTGGAGCATTTAAGGCAACAACTTCACTCTCATTCCATCTTGTATTAGTATTGTAAGTGTATTATGTTAATCTTTAAGCTTTTTCTATCAAGAAACATTATGAGTAGCTAATTTCAATTCTAAGGTTGTGAATCCCATGATGGGTATTATGTGAATGGGTTTCTATTATTGATATATGCATAATGGTTGTTGTTATTTATTCTATCTTTGAGTTGTAACGTTGGGTAATGATTGCAAGCATTAGCCGAAGCCATTATATTGACTTTTCTTGGGAAAGAGAGTCAATATTGGTAAGATTGAATAACAATGACTCGAGGCGTTAACCCTCGTTTAATAGACTAACTTAGGAATAAGAACAAGTCTAAATTGGCATCATTGGTCGCTCTTCGATTGTAACTCTTTTATATTCGGAAGAATCATAAAGAGGAAATACTGCTTAACTGTTGGGAAACATTAAGAAGTCTTTAAGAGACCAAGTGCATATTCATAGAACAACCATTAGAAGTATATCACTTTGAAACCTGAAGCATAATATCTAATCAAATTGGGGAACACAACCTTAGTCTCTCTTTCTCACATTAATTACATTTTAAGTCAAAGTATTAAATTACATTATTCAACAATCAATTCAAACTATCCGGAATAGGATTAAAGCATTTAAAGACCGGTATCACATACGAATAGTACTCCTTTCTCTCCATATTCCCTGTGGGATTCGACCCCAACCTTGTTGGGTTACTATATTTGACAACGTCTGCTTTACGCCATTAATAGGTGTAATTTGAGCGTATCACCGCATTACACCCTTCATGGGTGAAACCTTCAATAGGACCTGCTCACCAACCATGAACTCTGTATCACGAACTTTCCGGTCCGCATACTCCTTTTGCCTACTCTGAGCTGCCAGAAGCTTTTCCTGAATAAGCTTCACCTTGTCCAAAGACTCTCTCAGCAGATCTGTACCCCAAGGTCGAACCTCAAAGGCATCAAAACACCCAATAGGACAACGACACCTCCTACCATATAAAGCCTCGAATGGCGCCATGTCAATACTGGAATGGTAGTTATTGTTGTACGCGAACTCTGCCAAGGGTAAGAATTTATCCCAATGACCACCAAAATCAATAACACAAGCTCTCAACATATCCTCAAGCACCTGAATAGTCCTCTCGGACTGACCATCTGTCTGCGGGTGGAACGCGGTGCTAAGATCCAACTGCGTTCCCAATTCCCTTTGCAAGGTCCTCCAGAAATGGGAAGTAAACTGAGTGCCTCTGTCTGAAATGATGGAAATAGGCACCCCATGTAATCGCACTATCTCTAGGATGTAGATCCTGACCAACTTCTCCGCGTTATAAGTAGTCTGAACCGGAATGAAGTGCGCGGACTTAGTCAACCTATCCACGATAACCTAAATCGAATCAAACTTGCCCAGAGTCTTCGGAAGACCAGCCACGAATCCATAGCGATCCTTTCCCATTTTCACTCAGGAATGGGCATCCTCTGAAGCACACCACCTGGTCTCTGGTGCTCATACTTAACCTGCTGGCAATTCGAACACTGAGCAACAAACTCCACAATGTCTCTCTTCATTCTACCTCACCAGTAGTGTTTCTTCAAGTCACGATACATCTTTGTTGCTCTTGGATGAATGGAATATCTAGAACTATGAGCCTCTTTCAAGATCAACGGAATCAAATCACCAACTCTAGGAACGCAAATGCGCCCCTTAATCCTCAAAACACCATCATTATCAATAATAGCCTCCTTGGCTTCACCACTTAGCACCTTATCCCGAATCTTGCACAATTTCACATCCTCAAGCTGCTGGGCCCTAATCTGCTCCAAAAGAGATGACCTCGCCTCCACACAAGCTAGAACCTTACCAAGTTCTGAAATATCGAGTCTCACCATACTATTAGCCAAAACACTGCACCTCCATGGCTAAAGGACGCTCTCCCACAATTAAACGCGCCAAGCTACCAATACTCACTGCCTTTCGGCTCAACGTATCAGCTACCACATTTGCCTTTCCCGGATGATAACGAATGGTGATATCATAGTCCTTAAGACACTCCATCCATCTACGCTGCCTCGAATTTAGGTCCCGTTGATTAAACACATGCTGAAGACTACGGTGATCCGTGAACACCTCACAATAGACTCCATACAAGTAATGTCTCCAAATCTTCAAAGCGAAGACTACTGCAGCCAACTTTAAATCATGAGTGGGGTAGTTTTTCTCGTGAACCTTCAACTGTCTCGAAGAATACGCGATCACCCTACCCTCTTTCATCAGCACACAACCCAAGCCAATCCGAGAAGCATCACAGTAAACAGTAAAGTCCTTTCCCTCTACAGGTAAAGCCAAAATCGGGGCTGAAGTCAATAAAGCCTTGAGCTTTTGAAAGCTCTCCTCACATTCATCGGACCACTGGAAAGGCACATTCTTCTGAGTCAACCTAGTCAAATGGGAAGCAATAGATGAAAATCCCTTCACAAATCGGCGATAATAACTCGCAAGGCCTACGAAGCTCCGAATCTCAGTCACTGAAGTAGGCTTGGCCCAATCTCTAACCGCCTCAATCTTCTTGGGATCAACCATAATCCCATCCTTGGACACAACGTGTCCCAAAAATTCTACGGAACTAAGCCAGAACTCACACTTGGAAAACTTGGCATACAATTTATTCTCCTTCAACGGGCCAAGCACGATTATCAGATGCTTCTCATGATCTTCCTTACTCCGAGAGTACACTAGGATGTCATCAATAAAAACGATCACAAATGAATCCAAGTAAGGCTTGAAGATCCCATTCATCAAATTCATGAAGGCTGCAGGGGCATTAGTAAGCCCGAAAGACATCACCAAGAACTCATAATGACCATAACGGGTCCTGAAAACGGTCTTCGGAACATCTTCCGCTCGAATCTTCAACTGATGATAGCCTAACCTTAAATCAATCTTAGAAAAGATCAACGCACCCTGAAGCTGATCAAATAAGTCATCAATGCGGGGTATTGGATACTTATTTCTGATTGTAACCTTGTTTAATTGCCGATAATCGATACACATTCGCATGGTACCATCTTTCTTCTTCACGAACAGAACGGGAGCACCCCAAGGAGAAATACTGGGTCTAATAAATCCTTTTCTCAACAAGTCTTGCAACGGCTCCTTCAACTCTCTCAACTCTGCCGGAGCCATCTGATAGGGTGAAATAGAAATAGGTCGGGTGCCTGGCTCCAAGTCAATGCAATAGTTAATATCTCGATCAGGCGGCATACCAGGAAAATCCGTAGGGAAAACCTCTGAGAACTCACAAAAAACTGGCACTGACTCTACGAAAGGAGTATCCACACTAGTATCCCGAATATGAGTCAAATATGCTAAACATCCCTTATCCACTAACGTCTTCGCTCGAAGAAATGGTATGATCTTCTTAGGACTAGGAGTACCCTTCCACTCTAACCGTGGAATACCTGGCATGGACAACGTGACTATCTTGGCATGACAGTCTAAAATAGCATGATAAGGAGATAACTAGTCCATGCCCAAAATAATATCAAAGTCCACCATATTCAAAATAACCAAGTCTACCCAAGTATCATACCCCATAAATGTGACCACACATGACCTATAGACCCGATCTACTATCATAGAATCTCCGACAGGAGTAGAGACACGAATAGGTACATCAAGCATATCACAAAGCATATTGATAACGTCCAAATTCACTCCTCAAAGAGAAAGTGTACACGGTCGTATGCAATATATTTTACCCAACTATGAGTTGGGGTCGATCCCACAGGGAACAATATGCTAGGCGATTAATAAAGTAAGGAACTTTCACCAACTAAGCTAAAGCCAAACGATGGATAATATTTTGGTTTTTGGCGAATATTATAACTAATGCGGAAATGTAAACTAACCTAGAAAGCAAGTAAAATGATCAATGGCCACAAGCATGGATAATAGGAGATTACACTCAAGTAACGATCCAATGTATTTCACGATTTTACAACTAAGAGCGGGTTTATGTTAACAGATAATGATTTCTAAAATCTCATTGAAAGTCTTCCAACCAAATCAATGAATTTCACTCTAAGCTTTTCCAAGCCTTAGAGTGTGTTATTAGGCACAATCAATTTAACCTCAAGTAATTATCCTCTTCCGAGCTCAAGTTATTAGATGGGTTTAATGACTCAAATTCTTGTTAATTAATCTTTCCCAACCTAGATTTCCTCTTCCGAGCTCAATCTAAGTAAATGGGTGAGTCCTAGGGTTAGCTAATCCCTTTGGAAACATTCAAGAACGAGATTAATTAAATCAACAAAGACCCACTTCAATAGCAATAAAAATCATTCAATACATAAGCAAAACAAGAGTTTCATCCAACACTTTAATCATAGAATATTTCCATAAACAAGATTCAAGTGAAGAAAATAAATACTACACACTTAGATATACAATACAAAACAAGGAATTGAAGAAAGGATTAAAAAATATCTCATTAAAGTGCTTCCAATCTTCTCCTCCAATGGTGTAGATGAAACCCTAGCCCCCAAGCTTGTATGAAAAATGGCCAAAGATGAAAATGTTTTTGCCCTAAGCCTCTCTTTTTTAGCTCCTCCAATCTCCCAAGTCAAAATATGACAAAATAAACCCCAAAGTTTCAGTTTTGCAAATCTGTCCCGTTTTTGCAAAACTGTTCAGTTTTGACAGTTTTGCAAAAATGTCCAGTTTGGCCTCTTTTTGACTTTGTTTTCACTTGGTTTCTTCCGATCACTTCTAAATCACATAAAACTGGATAGAGCACCAATATCACATAAATCAGCCGAGGTGCAGCATCTGCGACACAGGATGCTACTCGCAGGTTCCACATGCGAGTCGCATGTGGTGTCGCATGTGTTGCATCATTGTCTTATTTTATTTGGCCATTCTCTGTCAACAGATGCTGCACCACCTGCGACTCGCATGCAGTACCTGCGATTCGCAGGTGGTGCTCTGGTTCATTTCAGCTATCTTGGCTTGTTTTGCTCTATTTTGTTCCATTTTGGTCTGTTATGCTCTTCGGGCATCTTATCCTACAAAACAATATAAAAACACAAAAAGTAACAACAAAAGTGCTTAAAGAGTCACAAAAACTTAAGGAATTAGCACCGAATATCGCGTAATTTCACGACTCATCACATATCCAGACCCGTAGAGAAATAGGTGGACACATATCAGAAAGTAGAACCCGGATCAAATAAGACAGAAGCTAATTGGTGACAAACTGAAATAATACCTGTGATAACCGCATCAGAGGCCTCGGCCTCTGGTCTACCCAGAAAAGCATAGAAATGGGCACGTCCACCCTCGGACTGTGTGCCTCCACGACCACCACGGACTGCCTGAGATCCTTCTCTCACTGACTGAGCGCTGCCCCTACCAGACTGATGACCACCTCTGCTAGGCTGATGGCCACCCCTGCCCGATTGTGAACCCCCTCTACTAGAATATCCTCCCCCTCTAGCTAGCAGTGCTGGAGGCCTAGATGTCTGAACTCTGGAACCCTGCCTGGATCTAGGACACTCTCTCGCGTAATGCCCTGTCTCACCACACTCAAAACATACTCCTCTGGCCATAGGCTGTTGAACAATCATAGAAGAACTAGAATACCCTCCGCGGTCTGAAGGTCGAGAGTAAGAACCTCGGTAAGTCTGCTCAGAACCGTGCCCGCTATAACCTGAAGAACCACCTGCTAAAGCCTGTAGTGATGACTGGATGGGCCGGCTGTAGGGATGATGACGAACCCTGTCATGGTGTCCCACCTCTAATAGGACCTCTGAAACTGCCAAATCTACGAGCTTTCTTGTCGCCACCCCCACTATGTGCCCGACCCATCTCTGACTCAACCCTCCTGGCATGCTCTACTACTGACTGAAATGAGGCCCCAGAAGCCTCCAACTGTAAGGTCGCCAGCCGAAGCGGAAGGTCCAAACCCTTCACAAATCTCCTCACTCTTAGCCTCTGTGGGAAGTAATGCCGTCGCATAACGGGACAAAGCGAGAAATCTGGTCTCATACTCCGCAACCGACCTACCCCGTTGCTCTAATGTCAAAAACTCATCCTTCCTGTTTTCTCTCAGAGTACGAGGGACATACTTCTCCAGGAACACCTGGTAGAACTGGGTCCAGGTCAAAGGTGGCGAGTCAACTGGTCGACACTCCATTTACGATCTCCACCACTGCTTGGCATCCCTAACTAACTGGAAAGAAACATAATCGACCCTGTGAGACTCCACTACACCCAACTTATGAAGCGTCTCATGGCAGCTAATAATAAACTCATATGCATCCTCCTCGAGAGTATCATAGAACCAAGGAGGAGACATTTTGGTAAATCCCTCGAACAATTTTCGCTCCTCAATGGTCAACACTGGCCCATCCATAGGCCCTAGAGCAAAATCAGGCGCTGGAGTAGTATCAATACGGGGAGCCACTGCTGCTGCCGACAATACCCTCGATGTCCGAAATCCTGGAGCAACCGTAGCATCGGGAGTATGACCTCCCACTCTAGTCTGCGAGCCATCTGGAGCAACTAGAATCATGTCCGCCTGAGCCAAACTGTCAAAGTACCTCAACACTCGAAACACAGCCTCCTGAAAATCAGGAGTAGCAGCGACCCCAGGTTGTGCCTCAGCAGCCCTAATCTCCTCCTCCGGAATGTCGTCAAGCTCCGGAATCAACTCTTTGCCAGGGTCCTGAGTAGGTGCTGGTGCTTGGTTCCTATCTGGATTAGCTGCACGGCCTCTGCCCCTGCCACGTCCTTGCCACGTCCCCTGCCTCGCCCACGGACAGCTGCTCGGGCAACGGGTATGGATGCGAGTGCGGGTGTGATAACGTCCAAATCCACTCCTCGAAGAAAAAGTGTACACGGTCGTATGCAATATAATTTACCCAACTATAAGTCGGGATCGATCCCACAGGGAACAATATACTAGGTGATTTAAACAAGTAAGGAATTATCACTTTCTACGCTAAGTCAAACACTTGATAATAATTTGGTTTTTTTTTTTATAAAATTATAACTAATGCAAAAATATAAACTAATCTAGAAAGCGAATAAAATGATCAATGGCCACAAGCTTGGATATAAGGAACTCTCAATTAACGATCCAATATATTTTATGATTTTACAACTAAGAGCGGGTTTATGTTAATAGATAATGATTTCTATAATCTCATTGAAAGTCTTCCAACCAAATCAATGAATTTCACTCTAATCTTTTCCAAGCCTTAGAGTGTGATATCAAGCACAACCAATTGAATCTCAAGTAACTTTCCTATTCCTAGCTCAAGTTATTAGATGGGTTTAATGACCCAAATTCTTGTTAAGTAATCTTTCCCAACCTAGATTTCATCTTCCGAGCTCAATCAAAGTAAATGGGCTAGTCTTAGGGTTAGTTAATCCCTTAAGAAACAGTAAAGAACAAGATTAATTAAATCAACAAAGACCCACTTCAATAGCAATAAAGATCATTCAATACATAAGCATAACAAGAGGTTTCATCCAACTTTGCAAATGAATATTTTCATAAACAAGATTAAAGTTATGGAATAAAATTTTACACACTTAGATATACAATACATAGCAAAGAATTGAAGAAATGAGTGAAGGATTAAGAAATTTCTTATCAAAACTTCAAATCTTCAATCCCCAAGTGTGGTGTAGGAACCCTAGTCTCCAACTTGTGTTGAATGGCCAAAAATGAGTTTTACAAACCCTAGCATTCTATTTATAGAAGTGCCAAAACGGGAACAAAATCTGGACAAAAATACCCTGCGTGCACAACATGCTACTCGTATCTTGTGTCGCATGTTGCACCAAACTGTAGCATGTTGTGCAAATATCTCTGTCAGCACATGCTGCAACAAGTGCTGCTCGCATGCACAACATGCTACTCGCATGTGCTGCTAGCATGTGCCGCATTTCAGCCATTTTTGCTCCATTTTGCTCCATTATGCTCTCCGGACATCTTATCCTACAAAACGACATAAATACACGAAAAGTAACAACAAAAGTGCTTGAAGAGTCACAAAATCTTAAGGAATTAGCATCGAATATCCCGTAATTTCACGGCACATCAGGGTGAAAGTGCAGGTGCAGGCTCCTGACCTCCAGTAGCGGTCAATCGTGCCTTCACCATCTGTGAGTGAACATAGAAATGAGGTTAAGATACCAATCTGAACAATCTCGCACGAAAAGAATGAACCAGATACCAATCAGATTGAACTAGCACGAAAAGAGAAAAAGAAGTGGAGTGTTTCCTAAATGTCCTATGGCCTCTCGAGGATGGGTACGGACGTCTACGTACCAATCCGCAAGACTCTACTAGACATTGCTCTTGTACTCATTAGACCAATTAACCTAGAAGCTCTAATACCAACTTGTCACGACCCAATTCGCGAGTCGTGGTGGCACCTACACTATCCCTCCGAGTAGGCGAACCACATTACTAATAACAAGTTAAATAAGCGAAAAATTAAATAAGAATAAGTTATCAAGTCTTAAATATTTATCATAACTAGAAATGTCACGACAACTCCAAAATCTGGTCAAAGGGTACAAGAGCGCTGACATAGTACGGAATATAAGTCTGAAAATACCCGAAGGCTACATATTGTCTGTTGAATACAAAAACAGAAATAAATAGAGGAGGTCCTTCAGGGGCCACTGATGACCAAGTAGCTCACCCTGAATGACTGAAAGATATCACCCTCGCGTATCAGCCACGGGTGTAGAACTGGAACCTGGATCGTACTTTGCACTCAACAAAAAGTGCAGCAAGAGTAGTATCAGTACAACACTAGTACCGGTAAGCATCATAGGCCGACAATGATTAGATAATGCATGAAGAAGTGGAAACTAACACGTAGCACATAGAGCAAACAGGTATGGTCACATATCATATACAAGTAAAGTGTAAAGGAATCATGAAATCAACCAAGACAGATATAGTTCACCAATGATCAGTCAAATATATGAGTGGATGAATGCAATGAAATGCAACCTTCACCTCTCTCACTCTACTCTCGTACACACATGCTTAGGGCAGTGCCTCAAAGTTATGACCCATGGGGGACCAGCGAAGTCCATGTACCACTCGTGCTTTCCGACAGAAACCTCGGAGGCTATCAATCACTCTCAATCTCCGGCAAAGACCTCGGAGTCTCTCTGTCACTCTCAATCTCCGGCAAAGACCTCGGAGTCTCTCAATCACTCACCTCACCAATCATCACAACTATAATATGGAAAGCATGTCATGCATGATATCAGTCTTAACAATATCACCAATATAAAATCAACAAGTACAAGTCATATTACTGTCCACTGTTCAATTATCAATATTACCATTCCTTTTCATGTGATGAGTGAGCTAGTATGTGACGGAGATACAAACAGGTAATAATCACCGAAAATAACACATACGGAGACAAGCCCACATAACAACTGACAGAACCAACTTAACTGGAATTCGCCTCCACTTCATGCCCGAAGGCCTATCATGCTATCCCCGTCACTTTCTACAACTACATACGATTCTCTAATCAGAGTCTAACTAAAGTAGACCGTAACCTACCTCAATGCCGAGCGGGTGCCACGAACAATCAAACTAATGCCTTCCCTTTGCGTAGAGCCTCTGAACGATCAAAATCTGTAAAATATGCGATCTAAATTAGAATATGAATCTAAGGACACCCATATTGCTATATTTATATTCGAAATCCAAAAACGCACCCTAAAAAGTGGCCTTGGGCCCACAAGGGCAAGATTGGAATTTTATTGAAAAATAATTTCACCCATTGTCTAAGGATCATATATTTTTAAAATTGGTCAATTTCATCCATAAATGGACTATCAAATCATTAATTCTCCTTTCTTAGGACTAGGACTCGAAACCTTTAATTACTCCAATATCTTAACTTCGGACAAAAATCTAACTTTCCACAATTCAAATACCACGATTCTGAAGGTATTCATATTATTCACTACCAAAATATTCAATTACATATACCCAATGTATTAGAATTAAAATGCAATCATGCTAATACGAGGAAAGGAAATTCCTATAACTGTAGCCTAAGTTACAAAATTGAGACTTCAATTCCGTAGCAAATTTGCAGAAACCATTTAACCATTAGTATTATCATTCCTACCTAGTGATAGCCCTATTATTATTACCTAGTGATAGCTCCACATTGGAATGTCCTTACTTGGACTAAAATCAAATCATGGCTGCCAACTTTCTACAACAAAAGATGAAATAAAAAAGACAAGAAACTATTCATGGACAATGATTTCTCCCCCACGTGGATGTCCTTATTTGACTAACAAATTAATTTCTCACCTTTTGTTTTATCTATACAAATACACGGACATGCACAGGAACGAGAACAGTACACAACAGTGACAATTTGTGACTTGAATTCACCCCCTCTCCATGTAACTATAACTATAATAATACGACGAAATTAATTCCATGTTCTAACCTGAAATTTTTGCAAATTCGAGGCTTCAGTTGACAACAACTTCTGTGCCCGAAACTTTCTGCTTGGAACTTTTGATGCTACCTTTTAATATGTCAACCCTACTCTAATATATTTACTCCTATTTATGGGTCATATGTTATAGGGTTTTAAATTAATTATGGGCTTGTCCTATTACTCCCCAACTAAAATCATTGTCCCAAAATAATCTTTACTCAACCAGTATGTATAAGGCAAAAATTGACCCACTTAGTCAATTACACTATTCACCAACTCATACCTCATGTAAGTGCAAATAAAATTCCTATGACTAGACTATTCACACACTTTAAGTAAATATATTCCGAAAATTACCCATCAATTAAATCGCTGTGCCACCCACTCCGCAAGTCAAAAATACCTTTTAAAAGTACGAAAGTGTATATTAGCAAAAATGAGACCAAAAGTGCTAAACGATCAAATGGGTCATTACATATATAAAGAGTAGTCTAGCTTAATACTAAACCAAGTGGCGTAATATGAACAAGCCACTTGGCAACAAATTTTATTTGCATTAATTATAAAAGAAGTTATTAATTGTAGTTCAAAATATTACCTAATTTAATAATCTACTAATAATCTATATCTATATATCTATATTATAATAAAACGAAGATAGTCTAGTTTGATATTAAGCCAAGTGGCGTAATATGAACGAGCCACTAGGCAACAAATTCTATTTGTCTTAATTTTAAAAAGAAATTATTGACATTATTAAATGAACTCACCTAATTTAGAGTATTTGATTGAAGAAATATTACTAATTGATATTCTTGGATCTAATTTGTAGTAAAGAATACTTCTTCAAATGGTAAGATATAATATTACATGATATAATAATAATAATAAAAAAAACTTTAAAATGATTATTTGGAGATGGGCTAAAATTTCTATCAATGTGCAGAACTTATAGTACTCAATCAAATAAAAACTAACCAAAGTAAACATACGTGATATTTTATTATTTATTATTCATAGATTAGTTGTGAACTATTATATAGTAATGTTTTTGCCCAATTTTTCTATACCATATCAAAATAAAGGTAATTAGAAGCAAATAAGGTAATTAGAGATTGAAACTTACAAAGGCAAGGAATAATATTATATGACAAATAATATTTATATGATTTCATTCGCGAACAAATCAAGGAAGCATGACAACGAAGAATCAGAAATAGAGTTGGAAAGAAATAATTAATTACCAATCAAACTACACATATATGGAAAAGAATATTATGATTAAGAGTCATTCCAAAATAAAAAATAATCAAAGTTTTAAAATATTAAAGTTCTCTCTGCCAAAGAAGAAGTGATTAATGTGATTGAAGACACCTTTAAAGATTGACTCTAAACCCTAATGAAGACAGAAAACAAGAGGTTTTACAAAGATTAAATACTTTTCAATATTTTCCATCGTGCTTCATTCCTAATATTTTAGAGAGCTAAATCGCCTTCCCATCGATGAGGTGAATTCTCTTTTTTCTTCCTTTCCTTTTTTTTTTTTTGGTTGAAACTTTGAAAAAAATATTGTAACTACGAGCCAATATAGTGTTTGTTTTTTAGATGTGTCCAACGAGCCAATATAATTGTCAGATTTTTACAATGAAATTTAAGAATTATTTTTTAAAAAAAAATTGTAGTAATTATGAGGTTCAATCATGTTGATATAAGATGAAGGCTTTGTGCAATATTCTAATTGACATATGATTGCATTGTATGTAATTATGGATAAATAGTTTTAGTATTTTAATTTTAAGGAGTTTCCTGTTTGGTATTAGAACATAAAATACTCTCTTTAATATATTTACAAATAATTGATAATAGCTCCAACTGTTTTTCTTAGAAAACACTCATGGTCTTGATGCTCAAGTGGGCTAGAAGTGAATATAGTTAATTATTAACCAGTTTTTATTTATTTATTTATTTTTATTTTTTTATGAACTTTTGCTTCTTTTTCTTTTCAGATCTCCAATGAGTGCTGGGTAAATATAATTCATAAGACATGCTCAATACACTAATTAATTACCGAGGTTGGTCTTTGGAGTTCAAGCATTAGCCTTAGAATCATATTTACTATTCTTTGTAAATTCATATTTAAATCACTTTCTTAAGGAGTAGGAGACAATGAAGAATAGTTTGAAGAAGAAGTTGATTCCATGTCTTCGACAAAGAAGGAACATGTACTTTCACTAAATATACGTGCAAAGAATGTGAAAACACTTATTAAGTAGTGAATATTATAAAAGTGAAAAAATATGTGTAATATATAATGGAAGAAACTATGACGCTGAGACTAAAAATTACAATAATTTAATAGTAAATACATGATAAGATTCATTGTACTTTTTCACAGCGGGTTTATTGATTTGATTTTTACATTGATGATCCTTCTTTGATTTCTCAATTATTTTTCTCAAACGAAAGGAATAATCATTATTTGAAATTTTCAAGGAAAAAAAAAGAATCACAGTGATGATGGAAAATTATGTGTTTTTTGTGAATACATATGATAACGAATTTCCACATAGTTTACGCTTACAAATGCATAAATATTATTGTCAAAATTAATTTTATAGCTTATTTAAGTAATTCGTGCTTATTTTTTATTTAACACTTGAAAAATAAAAGTTCAAGTTTATCTAATTAACAAGCAATTGAAACCTATATGTTCTTGAGTGCACACGACTAGGGTGGGCGCTCGGGCCATCGGATTGGATATAAAATTTTCGGTTTGGATATTCGGTTTTCGGATTGAAGAAATTACAAACCAAATCCAATCCAAATAAGTTCGGATTTGATTGGATATTTTAAGTTCGATTTCGGATTATTCGGTTTGGATATTTCGGGTTTTCGGATTTGACTCTTGAGACTTAAGGCAAACTTATTAGGAATGAAATTCATGTATTAGTTCCACAGAGGTAAATCTAAATCTTAATTGCTCAGTAAAAAAAAAGCATTCTAGTTCAAATTAGGATTAACAAATCCAAGTCATGTCCAACATAGTAAATCCATACCAAATAAAAGCATTCTGGAAAAGTGGAAATGAACAAAATAAAATCTAAGTAGTCATCTGGAAATATAACAAAGAACTCTACCGTGGGTGACACTAACGTGAGACTTTTGAGACTTGAGAAGTAAGAAAACCCTATATTATATTTGATTTAGTAGAGAATTGTATATTGAATTTAATATTTTAATAGGTAGGGTCTTAGGTGCTAATCTATTAGACCTTTAGAAACTAGACTTATTAATACTGGGCACATGCGATATAGGTGGTTTAGATAAAAGGTATAAAAATCTCGGATTTTCGGATATCCAAAAATCCATCATACTAAATCCATATCCAATCTGAAATCCATAATCCAAAAATCCAAACCAAATATTTAAAAAGTTCAGATTTTGGTTTGAATTTCGGATTGGCCCAAACTGTGCCCACCCCTACACACGACTACACGAGCACATACGAATAATTTTTTGATTTCAATTTATTTGGAAAGTGGCATAAAAAATCTATTTCTAGTTGTTGGTCCATTATTATAAGTTAAATAATTTATGTTGGGAGATCAGGCAAAATGTGGGGATGGGGGGAGGGGGTGGGGATGGGGAAGGAGTTATTGCTCATATTCTACTCAAAATGTTTGCTCTAATACTTTTAACAAATAAACTCTCAGAGTATAAAATTTATTAGCGTAAGAAATAAAAAATATTTTAGATTATATTATAATAGAAAAATTATATTATGAACTGTGTGATGGAAGACTTAATAAATATAACCAAATTTAAAAATATTGAATATAAATAAATTCAAGTACCACATTAAAAATTTAAGAACTAAATTAATTTCTTATGTGAGTAACTCTAAAATATAGCATTTATAAGTTCTTTTGCTTTCCAAATAATATTTAGAAGTAAGTTACTTAACTAGTAATTATGTCAAGTAAACCTTTTATTTTATAATGATATGATCTTTTTTATATGTTATAGATCAACAATTCAGGATTGTACAATGAACATCGTTAATCATCACAAGATTTAGATTTTGTTAAAATAATATAATCTAATGTGTTCAAATAAGAAAAATTATAATTAAATTGCACATATTATTAATTTATATATGTTAATGATATTTTTTTTATTATTATATCAAGCAAATAAGGTGATAATTTTATGATTAGTTTCATTGACACTAGCCGCGCATCGCGAGGGTACGAATACTAGTATATATAAAAGGAGAGTAGTCTAGCTTAATATTAAGCCAAGTGGCGTAATATGAACAAGTCACTTGACAACAAGTTCTATTTGCATTAATTATTAAAGAAGTTATTAATTGTAGTTCAAAATATTACCTAATTTAATAATTTACTACTACTAATCTCTCTCTCTCTCTATATATATATATATATATATATATAAAAGGAGAGTAGTTTAGCTTAATATTAAGCCAAGTGACATAATATGAACAAGCCACTTGGCAACAAATTCTATTTGCATTAATTATAAATGAAGTTATTAATTGTAGTTCAAAATATTACCTAATTAATAATCTACTAATAATAATAATTAATAGTAATCTATATATATATCTATATATATATATATATATAAAAGGAGAGTAGTTTAGCTTAATATTAAGCCAAGTGGCATAATATGAACAAGCCATTTGACAACAAATTCTATTTGCATTAATTATAAATGAAGTTATTAATTGTAGTTCAAAATATTACCTAATTTAATAATCTACTAATAATAATAATTAATAGTAATAATAATAATAATAATAATAATAATAATAATAATAGTAATGAACTCACGCAATATACTCATATGATATTATCAACATATAGTAGTTGTAGTTGTTAATAATAATAATGAACTCACCTAATATACTCATACGATATTATCAACACATAGTAGTAGAGTAGTTAATCTAATAATAATAATAATTATTATTATTATAATAATAATAATAATAATAATAATAATAATAATAATAATGAACTCACGTAATATAGTCACACGATATTATCAACACATAGTAGTAGAGTTGTTAATATAATAATAATAATAATAATAATAATAATAATAATAATAATAATAATAATTTATATCTATATCTATCTATATTATAATTAAAAAAAGGGTAGTCTAGCTTAATATTAAGCCAAGTGGCATAATATAAATAAGTCACTTGGCAACAAATTCTATTTGTATCAATTTTAAAAAGAAATTAATTGACATTATTAAATGTACTTACCTAATTTGATAGATTTATAGCCTGTTTGACCAAGCTTCTAAAAACAACTTATTTTAAAAAGTACTTTTTTCAAAATTACTTTTCAAAAAAGTACTTTTGGCTAAAAGCAGTTTGTGTTTGGCCAATTAATTTAGAAAGTACTTTTGAGCAGCAATTAGTGTTTGACTAAGTTTTTAAAAAGTGCTTCTATGTGTATTTTTCTCAAAAGTACTTTTCAAAAAAGTGCTTTTGGGCAAAAGCTATTTTTTTTAGCTTTTGAAAAACTGCTTCTGCTACTCCCCAAAAGCACTTATTTTCTCCCAAAAGCTTGGCCAAACACCTCACTTTTTTTTAAAAAATAAGCACTTATTAAAAAAATAAGTATTTTTGGGGGAAAAATAAGCTTGGCCAAACAGGATATTAATTAGAGAAATAAATAAAATCCCACTTTAAAAGGGATTGATTATCAATATATATGACAAATAATCAGAGGAAGTTAGGCGACTGATTTTAAAGCAAAGGTGAAATGAAGTTAGACATTAGATCCAATTAAATATTTACGTTATTTATTTAGAGAAGTTAGGATCATTCAATTTAATTATTTTCATTAATTACCATGGGTTCAAATCAAAAGTACTATTTAGAAAAGTTTGGGAACATTCAAATTCTTTTTTTCCCCTTAATCAGCGTGAGATCCTTATCAAACTAGTTAATTTATCCGCGCTTTGCGCGGTTGTCGAAAATCTCATTATTGAATTTATGATTTAACTTATTTGGTACTGAATATATAAAATTACAAAAGATATTCTGATAATCTAAATTTTTCTTTAGTTCTTCTTTCAAAAGGTGAACTACACATATGGTTTATAAATTCAGCCATATGTATTTTACTAAATTAAATTTTTAATTTTCAAAAAGCTAAACTAAAAGTCGATCGAAACAAATCAAAACAACTCATAGACTAATTTACATTAGAAATACACATAAACAAATCGTGCAACAGAAAGTCAGTAACATGAAGCACTTGTAAATAGTTAAAACACATCCATTACGCAAAGGATAGCAATGAATAAATCACTTGTGTAAGTTCATATATATGCTCATAGTGAAAACTTAAATATACATCAAAAGGTTCATATCAAAAGTACTTGGCTTAAGTCTTCATTCCCGTTTACTCCTCGTACTCTTTTAAATGGCCTCCTCCCAAACACCAAAAAGGAACAGTTGACTTGACTATCCATATACAGAGAAGTTATTAAGATTTTCTCGTTCACGTGTATCCATGATTGCATCTACTCTAAATTCAAAAAGAACATTGTTTTGAAAAATAAAATGTTATTTAAATGTAACAATCTATATATTTGAACGGACATACCTAACTTCACAGACACAAAAATCTTCATTAGTCTCGTACCCTGCGGTAAATCAAGTTGAAGGACATTTGATTAATTTTAAAATTCTTTCTTATGCAGTAAGTGATGGAAACAAAACATTAAAATCGTTGGAATGATGACAAGTTGACAATAATTAGTAAACACGAAAGGGACATAAGGCACAACTATATCAACTAAATACATAGGAACTCCTGTCTTACCTCGGCAGCGAATTATTCAGCAATATAAGTAGCAAACACTAAGCAGAAACCCTTAGTTATTCTAGCTCGATTTGAGTAAAACCATGTAACGTACAGGAGTAAGAATAGAAAGAGGAACATGGAATCTCAACAAAAAGAATAATGAGCTTGAGCAAAGAACTTTATAGGAATGTTGATATTTCTTTGTCTCCTTGTTTGACTTTTGCTAGCAAATTAAAGCATGAAACACAACGTAACGGGTTCTTTCACTAAATACTTAAATTATAGTCTTCTCAAATAGTCAAATTCCATCTCTAAATTATAGAAGAGCCGGCAATTGGGAAAATGAATAAAGGAAAAGGGGAAAAAGTTATAGGAAACTCAAGAGACTCAAGTCATTATGTATGTAGAATTTAGTGTCATTTAAAACTTATAATGAAGCATTAGTAACTGGAAATTTAATAAAAAATTATGTGAAGGCTTGAAAACTAACGTCTTTAGTTTTCTTCTTTCATTCTTTGAGTAACTACCATCCCCTAATTAATTGAGTAATTATTTAGGCACTTTAGACTTTTTAAATTAAGATAAACCAAAAAATAACGAGAAATAGGCCAAAAAAAGGAGAAAAAAGATAAATGTGTTTCTAGGCCATAGAGAGGTGCCACATCACCTTGGCCTAGCTTTATATTATATATAGATAATTAGGCTATTACATGCGAGGAAAAAACTGACGTAGTTATGATTTACTTTATTATTTTATACAGATATAAAATATATGTATTATATAAACATATATAAGGTACGAAAAAAATCGTGTCAGTAAAAAAAAAAAGATTTAATTTTGGGCTATTAAAGGAAAATTGGTGATCCATATGATTTCCTCATTAAATGTGACATTTAATAATTAGGTTACTAGATGTATGGAAAAAAGGTTGTGATTATGATTTATTTCTCAAATTTAAAATGAGACTTGGTGGTTCTTGGCTTAACCTCCTATATATACCCTTCCGGCTTCCGGGAATACATAAGTCAAATTAGGTTTTCTCCTTAAAGTAATTCTTCTTACCATCACAGTTTCATTCAAAATTATTTTTTCTTCTTCATCCCCATTTTATAGAAGGATCTGTCATTATATATGTATATTGGTTAAAAGAGTCTTCATTTATATCAATTTGGTTTTTGATTTTCAAAGTGTTTTGATGTATAGTGCCACAAATGTATCGAAAAGGATAAAGATATAATTTTTTTGTGTGAGATGATTGAAGAATTTTGTTTAGTTCTGTTTTCGGATGAATGGTTTTATGTGACTATATCATGTGACTTAATGTTTTATGATCTAATTTGCATTATTTCTCTATCATTTTGTTGCATAAGTTACTTTCATGTTCTTAACTTTTCATCTATATCTCCAGATCGTAAATTCTCTTCTTTGTAAATCTTTTATGTCAATGCAGGTTATATTACTTAACTATTTTTCCTATCATATTAGCAAAAAAGAAAAAAAAATATTAAAAGTTTTTTTTTTATTATAAGCATTTAGTTTTCTTAGTTGTTTTTTGAATTTTAGAAGCATCTCATAATACTTCGGATTATAGAAAGCATTAAACTTTTTTTATAGCGCTTGAAACTTGAATGGAGGATAAGAAATGGCAATGGTAGTGAAAAATTTGATAACAAATTTCTTACAAAATCAACAAATCATTGGTAACCTAATTTTTATCATAGTTTCACTTTCAAAGAAATTTATTATGTCGGAATGTATTATGTTGCTTTTAATGGTTAACATTTCCTCCCTCCTTATATGTAGTTGTGCAGAAATGGTAAATCTATTATCTCTCCATATGTCTATAAATAAACTTCCTCTATCCATCTTATAAATTATTTATTTATAAACATGTCGATGGTATATGATAAGATGTTAGCAATTTTTTCGTGTTAAAATGTCTAAAGTAATTGCAAAGGTGATATTGGGACAAATTAAAGTGTATGCCAAAAGATGTATTCATAACAAATGAGAACACCTGCATTTAAAGTTTAAATCTCAAAATATTTTCAATTTTTTTTATTTGTGTTTATTTAGGGAAGTCTCCCTCTTTAAAGATCAAGCTCCAACTCTGAATAATAATCATCATCATCTAATTGACATACGTAGATGATTCTTGGGACAAAGCAGTATTTTTCATTTTTTATTAAAAAATATTTAGAAATGTTTAGAAATAACTTGCCCATTTTGTGCAACAAATATTATAATTTTAAGTTTTGTCAACCAGTTCATCGTGACATGGAAGGTTTTAATTTTAATTTTATCTAATATTTAAATCAGATTAGTATAGTCACAATTATTATATGAATGTAATTTATTTTATGTTACAGTATTTTTTTTATATCCATCATGTTTATTTCTTTCACAGTACTTAATTTTCATCGTAATTTTAAGCTATTATTTGACTATTATTTGATTCGTTGGTTGATTTTATGTGTATTTATTATTGTTTGTGATGGTGATAATTTATCTATTAATTTAATTTTGAGAGAAATGTGGATGGATTACGCATTGAAAAGAAGAATGAGAACTTGGTAATTTAGCCTGTTAAGCCAAACTTAAGAGAAATAAAATATTTTAGAAATTGAGGTGCTTCAAGTTGCCTAAGATTTTAGGAAAATAAGGAATACAAACGTAAAAGACTTTAATGTAGAAATATAGAGGAATAAAACTTAAGTATACATAAATAAATTCAGTATAAAACTAAATAGTTAATATTCAACCGCGCATTGCGCGGGTATGTATACTAGTATATATATAAAAGGAGAGTAGTCTATCTTAATCTTAAGCCAAGTGGCGTAATATGAACAAGCCACTTGGCAAGATTTTCTTTCAAGCTAGGGTACTAACATAATCAAATCGACAAGTTTTATGGCTATGATGAACTAAATTGTATAAATAAATATCGATTTCCTTTTCTTTTTTTTTCTCTTTCTATGTAGAGAAAATATTCTAATACAAATATTTGAACTGAAATAAAAAATTTAAATTTGAATTAAAAGGTAAAACATGTGCAATTCAAATATCATCATATAAGGAATATTAAAAAAAAATCCCTGTAGATTGGGTTATCTTTGTAATTAATTTATAATGCAATAAAAATTTAAAATTGATTATACCCCCTAAAGTTAGGTAATTGATTATAAATTCTAAAATGTTTAATTCAAATTCTAAATTTGAAGTAGTTAGCCATATACTTCTGTGGAAAAATGGTTAAAAAATTATCTCCTTTTTCGGCTTTTCTCTATTTGTATTTTTTTTTATTTTGCATCCTCTCTTATTAATCTACTATATCTTATTTAATAAATAATAAAAAACAATCACTAATTAAAAAAAACAACCGATGCCTTATATGAGTCCAGAAATCTTCCCGAAATTTGTGGAGATAATTAAGTAATTAGTTACATAAAATTAAGCGAGATTTAAGGAGAACTTCATTAAGAAAAATTTGAGTGGAAGTTACAAAATTGATGAAGCGGGCACATAAATAAGGTATGAAATAATAGAATATAAATTAATAATGATAAATAATTATGGTATATTTATTTTTGTGCAAATTATTAAGAAAAAAAAAGGGTGATAAATTTCTGGAGTCGTTCTATTTATGCCATCAACCAACTCTCCAAACATCCTCCTTGCTTTTGCTTTCATTGCTTAAAATTTTCAGTGTTTATAATTTGTATTGCATGTGTAGTTTCTTGATTTTATGTTGTTGGTGAGAAGTTTTTGATCAAGCATGTTGATGAGAAGTTTTCTCAAGGACATCACTAATTCAAAATAAGAGCTAATGGAGGTTGAACGCTGAATTCACAACGTATGTTTGAAACAAGAAAATTATTTGTCGCGAATGATTTGAATTATTCATAGTGTTGATAGTTGGTAAGTTTGGTGAATGCTTGATTTGGATACAAAAGTTTATACTTCCTCTGGCCCAATTTATGTATACTTTTCGCGTCCCAACATTCAAACTGCATGAATTTTGATCATCATCTTGAGATATATTTTTTACCAAATTGATATGATAAAAGTAATAACTTATTTTTCATGTAGTTTTCAAATAAAATATTAATTTACAAATATTGAGTTAATCTATTCCAATTTAGCTTCAAAGTTTAATCAAATTGCCTCTCAAAAAGTGAAAAGTATCTCATAAATCACATTTTAATATGATTAATATTCTTTAATTTTGTCCCGCGCATCACGCGGGTATGAATACTAGTCAGTAATTAAGGACCGCAAATGGAATCTAATTTTTATGACTGACAGCGTTATCTTTAAACTGTGAACTCAAAATTTACTCTAATTAGAATATGATCCTCCTGAGAGCTGATATTATTATGAGTTTAGAAGTATCATTATCCGATGCGTAAAGAATCGTTCCAAATGAAGTACAACACTCAGGCTTTGTCAAAATTAGAAGACAAGTTTTCAAATTAAAAAAAAAACGAATTTAAATTTTAAGAAAATCTATTCTCAAAAAGTAAATCAAAATGTTTATTTTGAAAGCAAGCAAAATGTAACCTGAACGTCGATTTTCACAAGAAAATAAATGTAAAAATTCCAGCCAGGCGCAGAGCCCGGTGTGGGAATGGTTCGATTAAATTCCGTCTGAAAATTAAACTTCATAGTAAGTTAAATAAGGGTTTTTTTATTTTGTTTTTCCTGTATACAATTTTTTGAATCCTTTCTACCTAGGGAAGATTACATTTGCAAAAGAATTTAAGAATTGTGTTAGTGATATTATTATATTTGATTTGATTATTATTTCCTAGCTCCTCCACTCATTCGAGCTTAATAGTTTCAATTTTATCACCGATTGAGATTCAACACGTAAGGTTCATTTAAGAAGGAAGCGCCTCCTGTCAAGATTTTTTTAATCCAAAGTTCGACCAAGACCTCTAATCAAAAGTAGAGGGATGAGGGATCTTATCCAACCCACCACAGCCCCGGGGGATAAAAGTGAAATTTTCTTTTCCACCAAAAGACCATCTTTTTCGGTTTTACAACTAGTTTTTTCAATTTTTATGTTCTACTTTACCGTGGCAGAGCCACGTGCATTCAAGGGGTGTTGGTTGCTGGAAAATGACACTGTATAAATACGTAAAAAGGAATTTATTATGTATAGATTTTATGTGTTGAATCCCCTTAATTTTTTCATATATATTTCTTTTTTCATATTTTGACACTCCTTAATAAAAATTCTAGTCTCGTCACTGCTCCTTGAAAAACTTAAAGGATTAATTACCTGGAGATACCGTTCGGGTATCTAGTTAACTAGTTTTAACCTAATTATCATTTACCCAATCTAGCCCTTCGCCTATCTAGTTTCTCCCATATGCACCATTCGGGTGCTGGATAGCCTCCTAACACTTGTACTCCTAGTCTCTCGGTTCTGAAGAAAGATTATCCACTGCTCCTAGTTTTTTGCCTCTATCTAATTGGTTAGGCAAACATATGATAAAAAGCAAGTGTTGTATGTAGCACAATCCATAAAATCAATCAATCACCGAACTCGAGTCGGAAGAATTCATAATAAATAGAGATTTTTACGTGGCATGTCACGGTTAAAGAGTTATAAGCAAAAATAATATAACTTTCAGAATCTTTTAAAAGTAGCAGTTCTAATAACAATTATAGCTTGTTTTTAAGAATTAAGGTCCCAATAATTTAGGGATTAGTTCCCCTTTTTCCTCCCCCTCAAACCTTGTTTTTATCGCTAATAACTTAGCCTTCTCAAACGCACTTCTCCAGCTTAATTCACTCCTTCCATACAAAACAAGATAAATTATTCTCCAATAAATTATTCTCTCTATCTTTCCACTAATTAAGGAATTATACCATGTATGATGTATGTCTTTTATTATACTGTATATATAATTAGATATACACACATAAAATGTTGGATGATTTTAGTTCTCTTCAAAATATACCATTAATATATTTGATTATAATTATTATACCATGTATGTCTTTATTATACCAGGTATATCCTTATTATACTGTATATATTATTGTTTATATGTATGTTAAACTAAGTATATAAATTGTATATATACTTTATATAGGTAAATAAAAAAGTGCATGAGAAAAGGAAAGGAAAAAAAATAATGGAGTGGTTGTATCAACAATGAAAGATAAAAATTTGACCAAAAGAATAGGAATATTTCGTGTGGTTGATTCTTGTCCAGCTGAAATTTAGGGATCGTTATTTAGAAGCTGCTAGATATGTTAATATGTAATTGACATGAAATGATAACTAACTAATGCTGCTATTATTGTGCAATGATTTTTAAAATACTGCCTAGTTATGTTTTTTTCCCCTAATAAATATCTAACATGGGGTGTTTTTATAGGAAGTTTCGACGAAATATACACTAATATTGGACCCACACACATCAAGTATAATTGTGCAAATTTTAAGGAAAAGTTTTTTTTTAAAAAAAGTTTCTTTTGTTTGTTTTCAACTCGTTAGAGTGTAATTTCTTAGAATTTTGAGTATTAATATAGATTGAGCAACCTATGTATAGCTATATAAAACAGATATTTATTTATACATCGTAATTTGAGTTGGTATTGTGTGTTTATACATTATATATATAAAGTATATGTAATGATTAAATATAGCTATATAGAACAGATACATTATATATACACTGTAATTTGAGTTGGTTGCGTGTGTTAATTCATAATTATACAAAGTATACATATTATATAGAGAGAGGATATGTAATGTTCATATATAGTTATACAAAACAGATACATTATCTATACACCAATAATATAAACTAGATGTGTAGGCTGTGTAGCTATACAAAACATATACATTACCTATACACCAAGGGTACAATGGACTGTATATGGACTATATTGGCTGCAAACTAGATGTGTGGGCTGTATATATAAATTATTTCCCCAAACTTAAATGGAGAAGAAAGGCTATAGTCTACAAAGAAGTAAAACGTGATCGTTTAAGAAAGGGCAAGTTGCAGGAATGCCCTTATTTGGGGTGGTCTTTAATTTTTGGCCTTCCCCTAATATCATGAGGTTTGTGGTTCGAACCCCAGCTCAATTAAAAAAAAAATGCAAGGCAAAGTTTTCTAGCAAAATTAGGCCTGCAGGTAGAATTTTGCCTACTTCAGACAGAATTTCAAACTTGAGTTTTCGGCAAAACTCTACCTTAAGGCAAAATTTTACCTGATCTGCCTTAAAGCAGAGTTTTGAAGGCAAAATTCTGCTTTGCGAATTCAAACCTCTACCTTGCGAAATTTCTTTTTTTTTATACTGTTCTGAGGTTCGAACCCAGAATCTCGAGGTATTAGGTGAAGGACCAAAATTAAAGACCACCAATTTGAGGGCCAAAAATTAAAGACCAGTGCCTTTGAAGAAAAATCCGCACCAAAAAATGTAGGAAAATTTACTTGTCATAGCTACTTCTAAGACCTATTTATGAATAGTAACTACCTTTTATTTTATTTATTGTTTACAACTAAAATATTTTCTTAAATTACACATCATAACTAGTGTCTTGTATTTCACAAATTTTTCTTTTAAATTGATTTTCTCTCACCTCTCAAATCTATTTCTCCCTCACACTTCTCTTTCTCTCTCTCCGTTCCCTCTCCTGCCCCCATCACAGTTTGCTGATTCCAAGCAGTACCAAAATTCCAAGCTTTTCCTTCCATTAGTTTGCTGATTCCAAGTAGTACCAAAAATAGTGGAGGATCTCCAGCCAATTGTAAACATTATTCAGTCTATGAACACCGATTTTCTTCACAAATTAATTTTACAACTGAATTTCAAACATAAACTGAAAAATCACAGAAAGAGGATAGAGAGACCACTGTATAAGAAAATAAATTCAAAACTTACCGGAAAAGTAGGGACAACTGCCGGTAATACAGAGAGTTTACGATACATTGACCGGGAGATGGAGGTCTCCGATGAAGACGTTGCTAGTGATAGTGATGAAAGTGATGCCATTGCGTATTTCTGTTGTATTTTGTTGTTTATATACTGTCGTCGTTGTTTACTATGATATTGTAGCATCATCTAGGAGCAAGAGAATAGGTTGTTGTTGTAGAAACACCATTGATGAGAGTTGTGGAGCTTCATGCCCACCAAGTGTTTGATAAAATGTTTCAGTATATTTCAATATATTTCAGTGTATTGTTTCACTGTATTTAAATGTATTTATCTTTTTTTTTTTTTTTTTTTGTGTAGAGTCTATTTTTGCTCCACTTTGTTTTCACGATTTTTGTATTTCACTGTATCTCAATGTAATTCTACATTTTGTATTTCTAATTTATGAAATAGTTTCTGATATATTTCATTGTATTCCATTATATATACGCATACTACAACTTTATATTTCTTAAACAATCAACCATATTTCATTGTATTCCAACGTATAATTTTTTTATATTTGGAAGTTTTTAGATCTTTAGTGATTTTTGAATTCAAAAAGTTTTGATTGTGATAAAAGTTGAGAGAGATTCGTGAGCTGTTATGGAATGCTTAAAATATAGTTGATTTAATTTAACTTACCATTTAAAAAGAAAAAGAAGAATCTGTTAAAAAAATATACCCTATTTTTACTCAACCCAATTTTGTATTTCTGTGTATTTCATTGTATTTCAAAAAATCTGTTCCATAAATAGCTCCTGATTTCACTGGAGCGTGTTTACTGTTCACTGTATTTCCCTATATTTCAAAAAAACAGAAATACACGCGTTTTTAAAGAAAGATAGCTACGCTTGGTAATTTTACATTTTATGATTATATCTAGTTAAAAATTAATAAAAGATAGCTATTTATGTAAGTTTCCCAAAATGCAAGACCTTTCGTTGGAGGCCCAGCAAGCTGTGATCCAGTGGGTCCAGATTTCATTAAACAACACGATAAGCCTTGGGAACTTTGGACCTCTTGAGCAAAGACTTAGCTATATGCGATTTAACTGGCAAGAAACACGTGATTCTGCTACTGTTGTGTGTGTTCTACAATCTACATATTATTAAAATTTAATCAATTTGAGTAGTTGGATCATAATTTTACCATAAAAATGATCGAAAGTTACACATTTGGCCTGTTGGATAAAAATAATTACATTCATTAGCTAAACATACATAAAGGATATATAATATGATGTATCAAAAATGTATATTATACATTAATATTAAAAAAATATACATTTGTTGGCTTTATAATGAACAGCTTTTATGTCGATTTCTCAAAAATGATCGCTTAACACCAACTATGAAAAATGCATCCATCCGTATGTCATGTGTAAACAATAAAAATTATCTATCATAATCAGTAACTAGATACAGATACAACAAAGCTAATATTAATTTTTTATAACAATAAAACTATCCAACTTAACCCCATCATCTTAAAAAGTCATTTTGTTGGGAAAATTATATTTTCGAAGCCTGAAAGATGATGTGGCATGCCATGTTACCCACTAAATTTCTAATTTCTCAAATGGTCATCCAACTTATGAATTATTGTAAAGGCTTTATTTGTTTCTTAAAATAATTCTTGTCCAAGCCAATATTATTTACTTGATAAATATCTTGTTTCAGCGAATAAAGCTTATGTTTTTCACTAGGAAAAACATTTTTCCATTTGTCTGATAAAAATTACTCATTAAGAGTAAAACTTACTTAAAATAATAAATTTAATTAAGGTTATTCTTTAAAAATAAATTATGATATCTCCTTGTGCGACAGGTGCGCGCCACACACACCCAACACACACAGGGCATGGGGTATGATTGCGGGGTGTTGCGCTTGCATAGCATGAGGATAAGATTTCATAATACTGTAAATATCCCAGTGAGTGTGACATATTTTAAACCTGATTTCCTTTTTTCATTCTGGGTAAGGAGGAGCTCATGGGTGAAAATTCAAGTGTGAGATCTCAATCTATTATATTGAGGTAATGATTCTATGAGATCTTTTAATTACTATACAAGCTCGTGGCTAGTGAACTTGATTGTACACTGTTCGGGTGACGAACGGACGGATCGAATTGAATATGAACATGTTGAAAATGGATCAGACAAAAACAGATAAAGTATTTGACCCGCTCATATTAGACACAAATAAGAAATGGACTACTGATAACGTCCAAATACACTCCTCAAAGAGAAAGTGTACACGGTCGTATGCAATATATTTACCCAACTATGAGTCGGGGTCGATCCCACAGGGAACAATATGCTAGGCGATTAAGAAAGTAAGGAACTTTCACCAACTACGCTAAAGCCAAACGATAGGTAATATTTTGGTTTTTGAGAAAATTATGACTAATGCGGAAATGTAAACTAACCTAGAAAGCAAGTAAAATGATCAATGGCCACAAGTTTGGATAATAGGAAATTACACTCAAGTAACGATCCAACGTATTTTATGATTTTACAACTAAGAGCGGGTTTGTGTCAATAGATAATGATTTCTCAAATCTCATTGAAAGTCTTCCAACCAAATCAATGAATTTCACTCTAAGCTTTTCCAAGCCTTAGAGTGTGATATTAGGCACAATCAATTTAATCTCAAGTAACTATCCTCTTCCGAGCTCAAGTTATTAGATGAGTTTAATGACCCAAATTCTTGTTAATTAATCTTTCCCAACCTAGATTTCCTTTTCCAAGCTCAATCTAAGTAAATGGGTGAGTCCTAGGGTTAGCTAATCCCTTTGGAAACATTCAAGAACGAGATTAATTAAATCAACAAAGACCCACTTCAATAGCAATAAAAATCATTCAATACATAAGCAAAACAAGAGTTTCATTCAACACTTTAATCATAGAATATTTCCATAAACGAGATTCAAGTGAAGAAAATAAATACTACACACTTAGATATACAATACAAAACAAGGAATTGAAGAAAGGTTTAAGAATTATCTCATTAAAGAACTCCAATCTTCTCCTCCAATGGTGTAGGTGAAAGAAACCCTAGCCTCCAAGCTTGTAAAATGGCAAAAGATAGAAAATGTTTTGCCCTAGCCTCTCTTTTGTAGCTCCCCCCAATTTTTCCAAGTCCAAAAAATGTCAAAATCTGCCCCCATATTTCTGTTTTTGCAATTCTGCCCGTTTTTGCAAAACTGTCCACTTTTTGACAGTTTTGCAAATCTGTCCCGTTTTTGCAAAACTGTCCAGTTTTGACAGTTTTGCAAAAATATCCAGTTTGACCTCTTTTTTGACTTTCTTTTCACTTGGTATCTTCCGATCACTCATTTCAGCTACTTGGCTTGTTTTGCTCTATTTTGTTCCATTTTGGTCCATTTTGATCCATTTTGCTCTTTTATGCTCTTCGGGCATCTTTTCCTACAAAACAACATAGAAACACAAAAAGTAACAACAAAAGTGCTTAAGGAGTCACAAAAGCTTAAGGAATTAGCGTCGAATATCGCGTAATTTCACGACTCATCAACACCCCCAACTTAAAGTCTTTGCTTGTCCTCAAGCAAACTAAAACCAAAATCTCAATGAGGATCCATTTTAAGCACAAAAGCATGACTTTGGTTGGTACCAACAATTAGGCTACAAGCATGTGAAGCTTCAACCAAATAACTCCCTCATTCAAAATACAATTTCAAGAATGCAATAGAGATTTAAAATAATCAAGCAACAACACTCAAGTCTCAATAAGTGACTCAAAACCACTAGTTTGCTAGATATGCTCACTTAACTCAACTTGGAATTTTTGAACATCACCACTCTATCGTAATCCATATGCCCTCACAAGAAAGAAAGTCCCAAAATCACAATATTCACAGCAACGACACAAGGGACAAATACACAAAAGTCGCTCACACTCAACAAAGAAGTTCTAGTGCTAACAAATATCACACCATAAGCTTGCCTTTATTTTCGTTTATCACTAACTCAAGAACATTTAGTTGGAGATCACATAGGGACTTTTTAAGCTTGTAATGTAGGCTTAGGGAAGGGTAGGATAAGTATTTGGGATACAAGTGACTACGCCCTCCTTGAACACTACACAAAACCTTTCGTCCACTTTCCTCTTCATTTCAAAACAACACTCCTTCCTTTGCATACTAGTTTCCCCAATTATTCCAACTTCCTTTATAAAGTTCCAAAATATAATGTGCTAGCACATGCCACCCCCAACTATAAATGTTGCAGTGTCCTCGCTGCACATAATCAAAACAAAACATAAAAATAGAAAAGGAAAGAAATTTTTTTTTTTTTTTTTTTTTACTCACTGGCACGACCTGCGACCCCACATGCGAATCGCAGGTCTGACCTGCGAGTCGCAGGTGATGTCACCTGCCAAATTTTTTTTTTTTTTTTTTTTTTTTTTTTTTTTTTACAAAGATGCATTTTTTTTGCACAAAAAAGTTTGCAACCTTTTTGTATTTTTCAATTTTTCTTCCTTTCTTTTGACTTTTTCACAACACCAACCTTCACCACTCTCAAGCAACACTAACACCCCCAACTTAGGCTTTTGGCCTCAAATTCACAATTTCATGTTCAAGGAGGGAAACGTTCAAAAGAGAGACTTTTCATCAAACATGGTAAAGGCTTGTAATGTGGCAATCAAAGAAAAGGTCATAAGCTCAAATAGGGTTACTAGTGATATTATTTATGCAATGGTAGGCTAGAAAGGCTAAAGAGGTTTTTTTTTTTTTTTTTTTTTTTCACAAAGATAGCCCAAGGTCATCTCTCCAACCAACATAATCAAAATTAGCATTGAACGACTAACCGGGCAAGTTCTAGATGATAAAAGTAAACACAAGATTTATTCAACAAACACTCACACACATGGCATATGAACTATTCAAGGTGGATCAATTTCACTTCCCAAGCAAGAACAACTAGTTCAGTATCTCATAATCCAAAGTCAATACACTAGTAGGTAGAGAGTCACAAAATGAGCCAAAACGTTGTCACAAAGATCATTCTTTCCTATGCACCTTGCTTTTTAACTTTCACAACAATTTGGAGAGGTATTCACATTTCAATTTCACATGCAAGAGACTAACTCTATTAGTACCAAACAAGCCAAGAGTTTTCACATTTTTCCTCAAAGGAGAACCTACGCCTAAACTTACAAGACTAATGAAAGAAGATAAAATAATAAGAGTGACTAATCCACAACATGTCAAAAGAACAAAATTTTTAAAAATTTTGAGCAAGTTTCAAAATATAATGCGCTACTACGTGCCACCCCCAACTATAAACATTGCAGTGTCCTCGCTGCACATAATCGAAACAAAACATAAAAATAGAAAAGGAAGAAAAAAAAAAAAAAAATTTTTTTTTTTTTTTTTTACTGGCATGACATGCGACCCCACATGCGATTCGCATGTATGACATGCGAGTCGCATGTGATGTCACCAGAGAAAAAAAAAGTTTTTTTTTTTTTTTTTTTTTTTTTTTTTTTTTTTTTTTTTTTTTTTTTAGTGTCTGTCACCACATGCGACGCAACATGCGATTCGCATGTATGACATGCGAATCGCATGTTGTGACACCAGAAAATATTTTTTTGCAGCTTTTACTGGTTTTGGGGGCTGTCCGGGTATCCGATATGCTCAAAATAACTCCAAAAGTTCTGAAACTTTGCAGATTAGTCAAAAACCATAAACTAACGGCGCCATTTTTGATAACGTCCAAATACACTCCTCAAAGAGAAAGTGTACACGGTCGTATGCAATATATTTACCCAACTATGAGTCGGGGTCGATCCCACAGGGAACAATATGCTAGGCGATTAAGAAAGTAAGGAACTTTCACCAACTACGCTAAAGCCAAACGATAGGTAATATTTTGGTTTTTGAGAAAATTATGACTAATGCGGAAATGTAAACTAACCTAGAAAGCAAGTAAAATGATCAATGGCCACAAGTTTGGATAATAGGAAATTACACTCAAGTAACGATCCAACGTATTTTATGATTTTACAACTAAGAGCGGGTTTGTGTCAATAGATAATGATTTCTCAAATCTCATTGAAAGTCTTCCAACCAAATCAATGAATTTCACTCTAAGCTTTTCCAAGCCTTAGAGTGTGATATTAGGCACAATCAATTTAATCTCAAGTAACTATCCTCTTCCGAGCTCAAGTTATTAGATGAGTTTAATGACCCAAATTCTTGTTAATTAATCTTTCCCAACCTAGATTTCCTTTTCCAAGCTCAATCTAAGTAAATGGGTGAGTCCTAGGGTTAGCTAATCCCTTTGGAAACATTCAAGAACGAGATTAATTAAATCAACAAAGACCCACTTCAATAGCAATAAAAATCATTCAATACATAAGCAAAACAAGAGTTTCATTCAACACTTTAATCATAGAATATTTCCATAAACGAGATTCAAGTGAAGAAAATAAATACTACACACTTAGATATACAATACAAAACAAGGAATTGAAAAAAGGTTTAAGAATTATCTCATTAAAGAACTCCAATCTTCTCCTCCAATGGTGTAGGTGAAAGAAACCCTAGCCTCCAAGCTTGTAAAATGGCAAAAGATAGAAAATGTTTTGCCCTAGCCTCTCTTTTGTAGCTCCCCCCAATTTTTTCAAGTCCAAAAAATGTCAAAATCTGCCCCCATATTTCTGTTTTTGCAATTCTGCCCGTTTTTGCAAAACTGTCCACTTTTTGACAGTTTTGCAAATCTGTCCCGTTTTTGCAAAACTGTCCAGTTTTGACAGTTTTGCAAAAATATCCAGTTTGACCTCTTTTTTGACTTTCTTTTCACTTGGTATCTTCCGATCACTCATTTCAGCTACTTGGCTTGTTTTGCTCTATTTTGTTCCATTTTGGTCCATTTTGATCCATTTTGCTCTTTTATGCTCTTCGGGCATCTTTTCCTACAAAACAACATAGAAACACAAAAAGTAACAACAAAAGTGCTTAAGGAGTCACAAAAGCTTAAGGAATTAGCGTCGAATATCGCGTAATTTCACGACTCATCAACTACTAACGGATAATTTAGAAGTCCATATTATCTATAGCGTTAGGTCACACCCTTGAGGCTATGATTAGTTCGACGGTTTATTTTAAGACATTGAACAATACAAAATCGACATTAAGTCCACTAATTAATGCCATATCCTATTGGAGCTACGGTATCGGTAACCTCAGTCATTGTTTAGCTAGACAGATAACCTCAGTCATTTACCGTTCAATCAATACTTTCTCCTTTTCACAATTAAATTATGTTTAAAAAAAATTCATCCAATTTATTTTTAATATTGTATAATTTCATAAAACTATACTCCTGTATTTGAAGTATTAGATGTCCTAGTTTCCAATGCTATCTTGGGTTCTCTTTTGCCTAGAACTCATTTTGTAAGAAACATTAGTGATGAAAATTAAGAAACAGATACATATGAGGGACAGCTTTGCTTATTTATAATTAATTTCTAAGATGTATCATGTATCTAGATTATATTTGTTTATTTTGGCATCAGCACCTTAAAGTATTGCTAAAGGATTGCGCCATAAATTCTTAGTTTGGTTCAAACTTCCGATAGACAGTTTGTTCTTGAAGGACCAAAATTCAATCAAGAAAATTAAAATAAAAGTAAATAAACTCAGAGGAAGGGTTTGAAACAATCTAAAACTTTTCCATCTATTGGTAACTCAATGGTGTGATAAGTTCACTCCCAAGAACTGAATTAAGAAATATTGTGGCCCTTTCAAGCAGTTGCATCTTTAGCATTTTAATTTAAAGTGGGTTATATAATATGGATTATCCATATTTTATTCATTTTTTTAACAGTGGGTTATATCATATATGGCTATAATTTCATGATATAAAAGTAAATATTCTAACTAAAGAAATATAATTTATGTTAATAATAATTAAATTTCAAATAAGTATATTTTTAATATATAAAAGAAAAAGTTTCATTTCACTCATTTAGTAGCTTAACTTTCATTTTGATGAAATTATTTACTTCAAATCAGATGCGGAGCAAGAATTTGAAGTTTATGAGTTCTAAATCCTAATTGGGCCTATGCGACACAAATTCGGATTAGTCGAGCTTCAATGCGGGTATCGAACACCGGATAAAAAATAAAAATAAAAACATGATAACTAATGCAGGAGGTTCACAGCTTTTGAAAAGTAGACCAAAAGAACAAAAGTAAAATTGACTTTAAAAAATAAGATCAAGACCTATAAGTAATTAATTAAAAAGTATGACATTTTATTAAAAACTTTTGTGAGGATTACAAATACCCTTTAATTGTCCCTTATATATAGTAGTAAATTGATCCGATTAAATTATATAGTCGGATATCCAACCCATTTTTAATTGGATGGGTTGGGCGGATACTTACATTTTTTTTATCCATTTTGCCAGCACTAACATTGCACTCTCTACAGCCAAGACCTTAAATGTAATTTCTCCGTTCTAGTTTATGTGGTATTTTTCGGATTTCAAGATTCAAACAAGTCTTTTTTTACCGTAATTTTTTCATACATCGTTTAAATATTTGGAATTGTCAATCTTGCGACTTATAGTATGTTTTTTTTTTTTTTTACGTAGTTTCCAAATATGTACATTTTATTTCAAAAAACTTGAAGATTCCATGCCTGAATTCACGGTCAAATTAAACTGTTCGACTCTCGAAATCCTAACCGTGCCACATAAATTGAGACAGAGGGAGTAGTATTAAACAAACAAAGTCGCAACCCAAGAAAAGAAAATGGAGGAAAATAACTTTACTGATTAAGCACTCAAGGAAATCTAGTTTATGATTTAAAAACAATAACGGGATTGTTTTATGGATCCCCCCAATTAGTCCAGAATTAAACGTCTTCTCAAACAACATACAGAAAATTAGGAGATTTAATGTTTATGATAGGAAACCATTGAGCATATTTATATAATGTTATCAGAATCAGAGCTTAATTTCAAGGCAACCAGCCAGCCATGTAGTTATTCACACTAGGCCCTGCTCCTCCTACTGTTATTGGATCATTCTGGTACCTGCCAATAGTTGAAAAAAAAGTGCTAAGAATTAGGTGTAATCACGAATTTTCCTTTACTTTAAAGAGTTGTCAATGCACGAGATACTGCGATATTAACATAACAATGCAGTAGCACTCCAGTCTCCATGTTACATACACTCAGATATGAATATGTCACACAACACAAGCACTCAGATATGACTATATATCTTCTATATGACACTGAAATATTGGTACGATACTTATCACTTATAGATGTTTTGAAGAATTTACAATTAGATATATATTCACAAGCATGTCACATACCCTAAAGTACTTTAAACAAATGATAGATTCATATATAACATAGAATGCAACATAGCAAACATAAATACCCTATGCGGGGTCAACTTGTCACTCAATGCAGTAATAACTAGAGCTATTTTAATTCTACTTTTTTGGATGATATGTTTACTTCCCAGAACAATCTTTATATACAAAATATGAAATGGTAATACTTGCGACAGCTTCTCAACTAAATCATTCACAATTTCGTGTTTCAAACTCACCTATTATTTACAGAGTAATATACTACTTTCTCACACAGCAGAATATTGAATATGCATGTCTTAACAAAGATCTCCGATCAGGTTTGGTTTCGCTTAATAAAATAAATTTCTATGGTGTTATAAAGAAGGAATTGTTTCTCTTAACAATTTTTTTTCTTCTTAAAAAGAATTGTTAAAAGAAATTAAAACAAAGAAGGTAAGCATAATTTCGTATACCACATGAAATCACTACTGTTAGAAGAAAAACCTGAGAGAAGATCTATAAAATTATGGCTAATCTTTACGGTAGTCAAAGTGCCCCATGCATTAATAACAAACAAATTGAACTAGAAATATATCTTCAAAAATATTAAGGACGTACCCAATTTGCAAAGTGGGTTCACATTCCAAAGGATGAAAGAAGCCATCACCCTGAGTTTGAGTTGTTTGCCTGCCGTAGCCAACATCTTGTGCATTTGGCTGCCACTGCAGATTTAGTTGGCTTCCTTCCATCAACTGCAAATTGAACCATTCCAAACTCTCATTTGACTATTAAAGGGCCTATCGTAAACAACCTCTATCTTTACAAGGTAGTGTGCTATCCTTACGAGGTAGGGGTAAGGTCTGCATACACTCTACCTTCCCCCATACCCCACCTGTGGGATTACACTTAGTATGCTGTTGTTGTTGTCGTCATATAACTAAATATACGGTACTAGCTCATATTCTCGTGAAGCAACTACGATTAAGAGAAGAGATGTTGGTTCTGTTGGTAAGACCTTCACTTTGAATGTATGCTTAAAAGTTTGAGTCATGTGATTCATAAGTAGGAAACAAGTAGACTTGGTACCATCCATTACCTGACCTATGAGTTAAAAGGTCACTTTTCAAAGTCGACAAAGTAAAGGTTATTTTAAGAAGGTTTCAAGTTTAAATCGATACACGAGGTTTAGTAGTAAAGTTGTACACCTCATCTCGATCTTATTAAAAGAGGAAATAAACATATCAATGTTTCTATTTACTTACCTTATGGAGGGAACGGAGCTCCCAAAAACCTCGATTGGATATTCTTTAGGCTACAAAAATGTAACTATGGACATAGTAAAAATTTTAAGCAAATCCAACGAAAAAGTTCGTGGGTTGCCTTATGTTGGATTACTACCGGAAGAAAGTCATTTCTATCTCTATAAGAAACCTCCATAACATGCTCATGTTATTGGGTCTTGAACATTGAATTTAGCAACAATATATCCAGTATAGTCTTATAAGTTAGATCTAGAGAGGGTGGGGTGTGCACATACCTTGTTAGAAAAATAATATTTTCTATTTAATAGCTCAAAAATAACATATTCTTTATTTTCTTAATATTTATTTTATTTTAATGTCAGTCAAATATTTTATTGTTCAAAACGTTTATGACTACATTTAATTAGCCTTAATAGCTTAGCTTTTATTATGAGAAATGTTTACTGTTGTCATATGTTAGTGTTTTGACAAAGGCATATGATCATATTGAATAGGCCTTCAATGGCTTTTATTTTAGATACGTTTTAAGTCTTCAAACGTTCAGATTTTTGCTATTCCTTTGACTATAAATTCTGAAGTTTGTTCACTGAAATATAGAAAAACTAAGAGATACTATTTCATCTTCTCAATTTCAATGTTATGCTGGGTTTTCTACTTTTGTAAAATCTTTGTTAGATTCTGGCTCCTAGTTTTGTACTAGAAGAGCTTGTTGAATCCTGGGGGATACACCCATACCGGGTGAAATATTCTTAAGGACAGTGCCATTGGCATGCCTCAAGCTACGAAGAATTCTCTACAATTGTTCGTGATCAAGCATTTTCCTCAAGTGTAAAAGAAGTTCCTACAAGTGTTCGTGATGAAGAAAAGTCCCTACATGTGTTCGCAATGAAGTATTTTCCGTAAGATTTCCAACCATCTTAAGGATATTTTTATACTCTATTCTTACGGAGAATACGGTTTATAATATTTCCAATGAAGCATCTAGCGATAAATAATACTAGTTGAACTACTTGGGGGACAATGGGGATGCACTTGTTGGAATCGGTTGGTCCACGACAAGTTTGGCTGGGACGTCAAGTATGTTGCTGCTGGCCAGCCTCTTGCTGCTAAGTTCCTAAGGCAAGGGAAATGTCAGTAACTATGCACCCGTGTTTGGGAAGTACCAAGAAGAGGCTGAGAACTTTATATGTGCATGTCTTGGAAAGGCTACTAAGGTATGACAATATTTTATGTTTATATTTGGAGAAAAGAAAACGTGGTTAGTTGACACAAAGTCAATAAGAAAATCTTCTGGAAAATTCTTATGTGTGGCAAACTAAGTCATTATATCTCTCAGTGTAAAAGAAGATTCGGAGAAATGATAATCCCGCTAAGTAAAATAAGTGTGGCTAAGCGGATGATATAATTGTTGTGGTCATTTCTCAAGCGAATCTTGTGACTAGTGTGAGAGATTGGGTGTTAGACTTTGGTGCTACTAAGCATATTTGTGCTAAAATAATTTGGTGTTCTATACCCAAGTTGAAGAAAAAGAATGATTGATTTATGTTGGTGATTCTAGAACTACTCAAGTTCTTGGAATGGAAAATTCTCTTCTTGAACACATATTTGGAAAAACATTGACATTAACTGAGGTGGTACATGCATGTTCCTAAGATTTTTAAACCAATTTAGTTTTTATGTGATTAATAGAAAAAGTTGGATACAAATTTTATTTGAGTTTGATAAGGTGTTAACGTAAATAACGTTTTTGTGGACGATGAGTATTATAATCATGATTTATCTGTGCCTAATAATTTTCAAGATGAAAATGATAATACTTTATTTACTTGAATGATTAATATGATTGATGGCATGATAAATTTGGATATGTGTGAGTTTTTCTTATACTAAGAAATGTTCAAGTTTTTGTCTAGATTAATCTTTTTTTTTTTAAACTTATTAAAAGTTAATTACTTTAATGCTTTCCTAATGGTAGTCTTCTAGAAAATTGGATCTTACTGTTAATTGGTTTTATAATAGACATTAACATATTCTAACGTATTCCTACGTTATAAGCTTTGACTTCATTTTGTGAAAAATGAATCTGACAATTTGAATAGCCTTTAATTGCAACACACCATTATTTTATGTTGGTAGCCTTGAATAGACATAAAAAGTCTTCTATTGTGTAATAACAGTTACAGTATATCTTCAAAACTTGTAGAGCCTCTGTCATCATTCCTACCTATATATATTTGTATGCTTTCATGTTGATATAGTGAAGAAACTAAGAGACAAATTTCCACTTCTCTATTTTATCTTTGATATACTTTTAATGTGTAAGTTTGTATGTCACATACATAATTGGAAAATCTTATGAATTTTGGAAAAGTTATTCCCCTATCATGACATATTTGAAAGTGTGGGGGTTGGCTTACTAAGGTTATGCTAGCTGATTTTGAAAAGAAGCAACGATTGAAAAGTATTATAGTGAATTAATATTTGTTGTATAGAGGGGTACAATGATGCTAAGTGGGTTTCAAGATCCACACGTGATTATGAGTTTGAAAGATGAATATGAAAATTAGCCAAATAGACCATAATGAAATTTTACTTTGTGGTTTGAAGTTGGCTGGTAATGAGGCTAAGATACTTCTTAGTGAGTATTGAGGATGAAATAAAATCAACGTGTCTATATATTGTGGTTGCCAGGCAGCATTAGCTGTAATGGAAAATAAAATTTTCAATGGCAATAAAATACATTCGTTTGAGACATAGTGTGATAAAGCAGCTGCTGTGAGATGAAATTATTTTCATTAATTATGTGAAGTCAGAAGGTGAACTTGATCAATTCACAGACTATAAGAAACATCGAGGGGAATGAGATTTTTAAGTCAATTTGAGAAGATCAACAATGATGGTAACCCAACCTATGTGATTGGAGATCCCATGAATTAGGTTCATATGGGTAATAACAAGTCATTAGTTGATCAAGTGTGCACTATAAAATTATTTCCCTTCCTATGGTGTGTGAATATAGTGCAATTCTGCAAGGCAAAGTGAGACTGAGTTATAAACTCTTAATCCATTACCATATCCTTTATAGGTGGTGTATTGCTCTGCAGAGTACACTTGATGGGTGGACCTATATGAGTGTGGAGTGGTGCCGCTTCTATGAAATTGTGACGGATTTCTAGAGCACTCATGAATACCAGGACACGCGCATGGCCTCTTAGCGCAAAACCGCGATAACGACAAAGATTGTGCGAGTACAATGTGATAGAATAAGACCCTAGGCTTACAAAAGAATTCTTGGTTCATAGAAGTTCTAAACTTCACCAATTGTTCTGTAAGTTTAATCTTGTTTTATCTAGGTTTGGTTCATAGTCTACGAGACACCATATTCGATGCATTGTACTCATATATGTAAACCCAGCAAAACTTCTTATTTTATTTCTTTTATTATTTTTGAGATATATTGGGGATTGTTAGAAAAATAATATTTTCTATTTAATATCTCAAAAATAACATATTCTTTATTTTCTTAATATTTATTCTATTTTAATGTCAGTCAAATATTTTATTGTTCAAAACATTTCTGACTACATTTAATTAGCCTTAATAGCTTAGCTTTTATTATGAAAAATGTTTACTGTTGTCATATGTTAGTATTTTGACAAAGGCATATGATCATATTGAATAGGCCTTCAATGGCTTTTATTTTTGATACGTTTTAAGTCTTCAAACGTTCAGATTTTTGCTATTCCTTTGACTATAAATTCTGAAGTTTGTTCACTGAAATATAGAAAAACTAAGAGATACAATTTCATCTTCTCAATTTCAATGTTATGCTGGGTTTTCTACTTTTATAAAATCTTTGTTAGATTCTAACTCTTAGTTTTGTACTAGAAGAGCTTGTTGAATCCTGGGGGATACACCCATACCGGGTGAAATATCCTTAAGGACAGTGCCATTGGCATGCCTCAAGCTACGAAGAATTCTCTACAATTGTTCGTGATCAAGCATTTTCCTCGAGTGTAAAAGAAGTTCCTACAAGTGTTCGTGATGAAGAAAAGTCCCTACATGTGTTCGCGATGAAGTATGTTCCGTAAGATTTCCAACATACCTTATCTCTACCTTTGTGGGGGTGGGGGGGGGGGGGGGGGTGCAGAGAGGCTATTTTCAATCGGCTCAAGACAGATTTGAAAGAAATGCAAGAGTAAAAAGCTATGACGAAAATTTGGAATAAAGAAAAGTAGTGACAGTAAAAATAGTAAAGATAACCAAAGTAAAAGAAACAACAATGATAATAAATTGAAGAATAAGATAATGCTAGCATAATAATTATAAAACTGGTAAGGGAACATATAGTGATCTAGACTACAACCCTGCTCTACCACTAGAAAGAGAGAAAAAACTCGACTACCTACTATTCGTCTATTCTAATCCTTGACCTTCATGCTTTTCTTATCTAGGATCATGTCAATAAGACGAAAAACATAAAACCCTCTCACTTCTTTTTGCCTCCAATGCCAGAAAACATGCACTCAGAGGAAACCCATTTTTCTTTACGCTATAGTAACAAGTGAGTACACAATGCACTCCCAAGAAGGTGAAAAAGAAGGAAAAATATACTTACCCTTTGTTTCAAGGTTCTGTTTGCTTCGTTCAATGCATGTTCCTGCCATATGAAATGTTACCATATAGTGATGAATTTTAAGTAGGAAAACTCAAAGATTCTTTTTATTAGTCAGAAATCATCGAAGAACTTATGTACCTTTCTCTGAAGATCTGTAAGTTGATCCAACATTAACTGAGTCTACAAAATTGGAAACTAGTGGTCAGTGCAATCGAACTGTGGAAACGAATCTAAATGGTTATCACCTTTTCCTGATAATATAAAAGAGTGGTTTCGCACCAGTTCTAATCAAGCATTTTTTTTTGGCTAAATACCTAGATAGCCTTTATATTTAACACGGTTTGTAAGATAGTCACTCAATCTTAGTCAGTGACCATATATAAAATTAAAATTGGTAGAAGTGTCTTTAAACACCCGTGTTAAATCCAAAGGGCTTACCCCCACCCTCCTTGAATGCAACATACGCAGTGTGATCCAACAGGTGAGGTCTAGGAGGATGAGATGTACGTAGACATTCCCCCTACCTTTTTGGGGTAGAGAGGTTGTTTATGATAGATCCTCAGCTCAAGAAAAGCGTTTTTAAAAACAGATTTAATAAATACAAGAGTAAAAAAATGATGAAAATATTGAAGAAAAGAAAAGTACTGACAACTAAATATTCACCTTTCGGAGAACATTGATACATAAAAGAAAAAAAAAGCAATTTTTTATGCTGGATTTATCTCTTTGTTGGAATAGATGAAAGAATGTGAAGAAGAAAGACCAAATCATTTTTATTAGTTTATAGGTCTAAGTGACCATTTTGTCCGGCCATATACTCGTCGGAGATGTGAAGAAGAAAGACTGAAAATTTAGAGGGTTTTATCAAATAAAAAATAAGAGGTACAATAAGATATTCACACGCTCGAAATTGACTTCAAAGCATGCAATTTGCCACGCCAGACACATTTCTGCCATATTCAAGTGTCTAATCACTGACTAAGTTTAAGTTGTTATATTACAAAACATGCCAAGTTTAAGGGGCTAGATATATATAGTAATTATTAATGGCAATATATGAAATTTACCCGAGTTGATCTGATCTGTTTCAGTGACATATCAAGCTGCCTCTCAAGTGATTCAAGGTCTTTGCTGTTCAAAGGTCCAAGATCTTCACCAAGAAGATTCCTATTGAAAAAACATCAAAATGAGTACTTGTAGCTAAAACACATTTCAAAAATGAAGAAAATAGATGAAGCTTTCTTCTTAATACCATTGTAATATAGGAGTAGTACCTCTGTGAACGTTGTAATGCTTCGTAACGTGCTTTAAGCTTCAAGTACTCTTGCTGGCTACTTATTTCCTGTAACCACAAACAATAATAAATGGTCTAATAGACTAGAATGCTCTTAATATAAGAAATGAACATAACACCCTCACCCTGAAAACATTTAACTGCTGAATTTACATGTTTTTTAAGGCTTATGAACTGCAAGTCAATTTTAAAAGTGCTAATAATCTGAGTTGTGCAGACTCTTCAATTTCAATGTCGCATTCGTATCGACACGACATGAAAGTGAAAACCGTACCGGATATGGTCAATCGATTTTGAGTATTTTGACTAAAATTGATTGAAGAATTCGACACAAACACAATGATTTATGAAACCAAAACAAAAGCTGGGATGAAATCATTTTTTTTAAAAGAAAAAGCTAGAGTGAAATAATAATTTAGGCTTATATTTTTTTATCGCTAAAAGATATTTATATTAAAAATCTGCGACTAGAAGGTGCTTTAAAGATATAGGGATCAACGCCCAGCAATGGTACAACAGTGACATATAAATTTGGTTCCAAATGACATACTTCCAACGGTTGAATATAGTAAAAGAAGATTAGAGCACGTCAAATATGGATATGATCATCACATTCTTCTGGAGAAAAAAGAAATTAATTGATCATACGAGTTGATGTATTCGTTCATTTACTATTTGAAAACATTTATCAAACATAGATCAAAATCTCAGATGCTAAGATACATTTTCACAGTAAAAAAGTTAATTTTTGTCCATCCACCGGTGCTCCCAGAAAATTGTAGCTTTAGGGTGTGTTTGGTACGAAGGAAAATATTTTTTCATGGAGAATTGAAAATAGTTTGTTGGAAAACAAGTTGATTTCTTACTTATTTTTTAATGTTTGGTAATTAAGCAAATATACATTAACCTAAGAGCAAACAACAACAAAAACAACATATCCAGTATAGTACCCCAAGTGGAATTTCGGGAGGGTGGGGTGTACGCAGACCTTACCCCTACCTTTGTGGAGGTAGAGAGGTTGTTTCCGATAGACCCTCGACTCAAGAAAGTTGCTAATGGTATGAAAAAAATGCAAGAGTAAAACGTTATGATGAAAATATTGAAGAAAGAATTGTTCCTATTGTACAAAAATTAAAAATAACCAAAGTGAAAGAAACAACAATAGTAATAGAATCAAAACATTCAATAATGCTAGCATAATAGTAATAATACTGGTAAGGAACAAATAGATGCTCCAGAACACTATGAGGGTTAGATGGGATTGTGGGTAGGGGTTCAAGGGGTGACGGGATGGTTAAGGGATTGGGGGTATTGGGTGCATGAGAGGACATAATGAATTTGGAATGCCAATTATGGAACTAGTTTTCCCTACTTCCAGTAGAAAAGTCATTTTTCTCATTTTTAAGGAACTTGTTTTCCTAGAGAGAAACATTTTGACCAACCAAACATTAAAAATTTGGAAAATGTTTTCCTTCATACGAAACACACCCTTAGCCTTTACACATCTAAATGACTTGAGAAAGTAATTCCACAAGTGGGGTCTGATTTGACAATAGTTTTCATTAACATTTAAATTGAAAACAGTAAATTTAGCAGGAAATGACTCAAACTAGAAAAAAAGTTCCTCATACATAAGTCCAAAGATTTATGAAGTCGCATAACATGAAAGAAGCAAAATCAATGTAATATTTTCAGGCTTCTTCTTGAAAACACACAATGGATGGGAATATCCTCAAACAGCTAGCACTCTTTTCATAACTTATGAACAATCTTTCTTTTATCACCTTAATAGATTTTAAACCCCATAGTTTGTTTCAAAATAATGATTAGGGATAAATTAAAAAAAAAATTGAAACTGGTAATGTTAATAATGATTAGGGATAATTGTTTTAGCAATCAAGGGAAGGAAGTCATAAATTTGTGTTAGAATTTGCAGTATATGTATTAATTTTGTTATGATTTGCTTTGTTACATACATAAAAGAGAGGAATCTTTTCCCTTGGATAATATTGCTACTCACCTTATAATTTTTTAAAATCATTTTTACATATAGAGATGGAAATTTTGTTGAAACAGCAGTTACCTAGTAATTATGTCCTAATATAGCAAGAATATAATACGCACTAATTATGGAAGAATATAATTAGTTGGAAGATTAACATTTACCAGTGCTTCTCGTGTAGATATATTTGTCTCTGGTGCTCCGTAGTTGCACTTCTGGTACCTCTCTAACGTCTTTAGCATGCTGTTCATTTTCACAATTCACAAACATATGTTAATTACTTCAGTTCACAACACAACAAACTATAAAATCCTAAGAAAAAAAAAAACTAGTAGTAGTAGTATTTGTTTTTCTTATGAAGATAATATGTTCATTTTTCATCTTATTAACTCTAAAAGAACTTGAGAATTTAGCTATTTGCAAATTCTTGCTTAGATCTAGACACAACCCCGTACTTCTCTCATCTCAATTTTTTTTTGGGTGCAGCCGTCACTTCATTCTAGTAATGTAAAATCAACTTTGAAAGATCTGCTTTTATTTTGAAAGATCTAGTTATTAAACCAAAAGACTTTTATCCTAACCGGATATAAGATTGTTTCATCAACTGATCAAAGAAAAAAGAAGAAAAAATACAACTTAGAGATCAACAATAATTAGATAAATAAGCTGATATCATCAAGTGAAATATTCTTAACACAAAAGAAGAAAGAGAGAGAGAGATAGAGATCCAATTTCTTGAAGGGCTAAAATCAAATTTTCTCATAGTTTTCAAGGCAAATTAAAATGACTGAAAAAGAGTGAAAACTAGGGCAAAACATTAAGAAATTGAAGAAGAAATTCAAGCTTGAAGATGAGCTACCATCAAAAGTAAATAATCAAAGCTGAGAATAAAAACAAGTCCAGATAAAAGAAAAAAGTAGGGTTGAAAAAAAAAATACCCCTAAAGGTTGGAACTTTATGACCAACATCAACCAAAAGCTATATTGATGTATTGAACAGTGAACCCTAAATTTGTTAATCAATTTTTTTTTCAAAGAAACAGCTTAATGAACTAGAGATGAAGAATAAAAATTTAAGCGTTATCAACAACAAGTTCAAAGATTAAAACTTTAGCACAAATAAGGTTCAAGAAATGCTTTTTGGAAGGCAAAGAAAAATTCAGAAGGAAGGTATAACAAAAACTAGCTAATGAGTTTTAATCCCTAAATTTGTTAATCTAAAATTTTTAAAGAAACAACTGAAGGAATTAGAGATCAAGAATAAAAATTAAGCTTTACCAACAACAAGTTCAAAGATTGAAACTTTAGCAAAAATAAGGCTCAAGAAATGTTTTTGGGATTTTGGAAAGTAAAGAAAATTCAGAAGGAAGGTATATAACTAAAAGAAAAAAAGAAGTAATTAGCTCATGAGTTTTAATTTATAGATATTCAAACAAGCAATAGATCAGACAATTTTTGCTGCAAAAAAAAAAAAAATACACTTTTTTTGGTTTAAGAGGTCAAAAGGAAAGAAAAAAAAAAGAATCAATCAAAAATGAGTAGAAAGAAAGAACACAAAATAGAGGAGACTAACTATCAAGAAAACTCAACCCTTAACACAGAAACTCAACATAGATATAGAAATTTATCTTCTTTTCATGTTTTCCTCTTGCAGATCTAACAATACCTACAAGCACAGAGTCCTATACACTCCAAAACATTCACAAAAATGGAAAATTTTACTCCACACACACAAGAAAAAAAAAGAAGAGAGAAATAAATAATACTTTATCACTTCTCACAAAATTTCCCATATCTTACTCATTTAGATCTCAAAACAACAAGGAAACAGAATCTTGAAAAAAGAGACAACAAAAAAAGGACTATATGAGTATAGATATTATAGATAGATAGCTATACATAATAATCTTTTTTCTTGTAAAATATAAAACATATATATATACCTAGAGCTACTGCAAAACTCATACAATTTTCCCCTATTGGAGAAGATGATCAAAGCAACCTCAGCATCACATAGAACAGAAAGTTCATAAGCTTTTTTCAAAAGACCATTTCTTCTCTTAGCAAAGGTTACTTGTCTGTTGATCTTGTTCTCTATTCTCTTTAGCTCAACCCTACCCCTTCCCATTTTTGTTTTCTTTTTTTCTCTCACAACAAACTGAAACTCACAAAAGCACAAAACCCCTTTTGGTTCACAGACCTTTCTTTGTATCAATCCTTTTTATATATACATGCAATAATAGATACATATCCAATATGTATATATAGACATAACCATAGTAAGCACAACAGTACTTGTACCATTTATCTTACATAAGAGTTACCACTACACAAATTGTTCTTGTCGTTCTTATTAGAAGCGTGTAAGAATAAAGTCTCACATTATGACGTAATAAGAAAATAAGTTTACTACATTAAAGTGTAAAGAATTTTGTTTACAAAAAGAAATTATGATGAACTTCTTTAATAGTGAATTTTGTGAGGTTATTCGTGAGGCATTTTTAGAACAATGGATTGTTTATTTTTATATTGATTAATTGACCGAATCACATTAAATTTTTGTGTATAGTTTGATATGTTTTTATTTTGTCTACATACCAAACGACCACTAAGTTCCACAAGTTTCTCAATATTTAATGATTTTAATAGGAAATAAGTAGTTTGGGCATTTTTGTTTTTCTATTTACAATGTTTCAGATGAGCAATCTAAATAAAATGTTGCATTCAAGTTTCTCTTATAATTAGTTTTCAGTTTTTTTTTTTTTTTAATCAAGCAATGATTTGGTGCTGGAGATATGTTAATTTGGTAAGTAGGAAACCTTAAAGCTGATGTGTAAACGGGTGTACTGAATGCTACGTGTCGAAATCTTATCTGATGTCACAGTGACTAAATAAATTTAGATACTACTCGTGTACGTGTAGAGAGTCTATTTTTGTGTACTTGAAACTTGAAAGTTAAACATTTAAATGGGTAACTTTTAGAAATGTATTTGTAGTATTTTCTACAAATGATTCTTCATCAATTTGAACGCTCGAACTATAATTTAATCATGCAACTTAAATAAAACTGAAGGAAAATTCCGAGTTTAGCATTTAGTCTTACTCTATATGACAAATCTTACTACTCTTAAGCGATTCAAGAAAAATAAACTCTGTAGTATAATTATTAACTATAATAAGATCTTTATAAACCAAGAAATAATGGATCTTTCTTATTTATGTCTTTGAGGCCAGTTGCAAAATAAAAAATAATATTGTCTATGTGTAACGACTCTCCCGGTCGTTATGGAAAATGTAGGATCGCCCCACAAATAGAACCTTCCCCAGGGTAGAACGAGCTAATAGAAACTCGATTGTATAAGTCTAAGAACTGAAAACTTGACTTATTTGTGATTGTTGTTTAATTTTATTGAGTCCATCGGGGGGTGACGTAGGAAATTAGAACTCCGTTGGGAATTTCGAGGCCACAGGTAGATTCGTATGATGTTTTTATGTATACGTGCATGTCTTGTTTATGTTTGTGAGGCCTCAGATGAAATGTTGGGTGATAGAATGGAAAACTGCGCAAAAAGTCGAGCTTACTGCCCAAATGGTACCGCTGCGGTGGGGTGGGTACCGCTACGGCGGCACCGCTATAGCGGTGAGTCCCTCGCTGCCAGCGGTCATTCTTAGTTCGGGTGTCCGCTGTGGCGGGCAATGACATCGCCATGCACTACAAAAAAATGTGTAATTTGTGGCGGTTGAAAGTTGCAATTCATAGGGGTTTTAGCCTCCTCAAGCAATTAGCAGAGGTTAAAACCCCCGCGAATTGCAACTTTCAACTTTCAACCTCCGCAAATTACCAATTTTTTTATAGTGATGTCGCCATAGCGGGATATGGATCGCCATAGCGGAGGTCGGGGTTCATTTGGCCCGCTATAACGAGCACTTTGTCGCTGACGGGGGCAGAATACCCTATTTTAAACACTTAGTTCCGAATTCTTTATTCACAAAACTCCAACACAGTTCCCCACAAACACCTAGGGCGAAATTCCAAGCTAGGGCAAGAATATTCTTGAGAGGTAAGTCTCATCCAGCCCTTTCAATCATTCTGTATCATCTTCATGATTATCATCCCTTTTATGGGTCTTCAATGGTGAAATTAGTAATAGTAACCCTAGAACTTAATAAACCTTTTATTTTTTGATGGGTTAGGATTGTTATCACTTATTTATCATCTAATGGCTTGGGTTAACTCTTCTTAATCATGAATTGAACCTTTAGAGCCATGAACTAAGTGAATTGAGACTTAGGGTTTCATAAAAATAGTAGCTTGACCATGGAAACTGCTTGTAATTGGGTGTTCATTAAACATTGTTATAATTTGATGGTTAGTGATTACTAAGGCCCTTGTTAGGTTGTTTTACACCTAGAAATCATTCACCCATTGGAATGGGGCTAAAGGGAAGGGTGTCTTATATTGATTTTGTGAGTAGAGTATTTGTGACTCATTGAGCATTTTAATTTCTAGAGTTTGAGCGTTCCGAGGCTTTACGGAAGGGAAAAGCTGTAGCGGAGTGATTCGCGTTGTTCCAGCTCTACGTTCGAGGTAGGTTACGATCTACTTGAGTTAGACTATGATTAGTTGATTGTATGTGTTATGAATTCTATAGGAGAAAACATGTCTAGTCTTCATGCATGATATTGTGTGGTTGAACTCCTATATGCAATTGATTGAGTGACTGTGTAGGCTTCGTGCCACTATTCATGTGTGTTGAATCTACAGATTATGTTGTTGTGATGAGAAGTTAACATGATCTTCTCGGTGAAATTGTGATGCAAAATGATGATTTGAGCATTGATAATAAGAGGGCAAGAAATACTGTTATGTATAGATATATGGAAAGGCACAAATGTGACCTAGATTATGGGCTCGTGGTTCGAGGTTCGTTCCGAAAACGAGAGATACGTTGATGTGGGCTGCGTCCGAGGTACTTTCAGGAGCGGAGGTTTATGCTCGGGTTTGATGAGTATCCGGAACGAGTGGTACATGGACACCATGGGTCTCTTGCAGGTCATGACTACCGAGCAATGACATCAGTTAGCATGTGTGTACAGTGAGTATGGGTATTGTGGTAGACTTATTCCCGTTTGTGGTTTCCGTTGATTTGATTTCTTGATATCTTGGGTGACTTGATTTGTGCTTATTCTTGGTTGACTTGTTGTGGTTTATTGATTTCATGTATGTTGGCTGACTTGTTTATTCTATTGATTTTATGAGATATGCATGATACTAATCTTAGTCAACCTATGATATCTACCGGTACATAGTGTTTGTACTGATACTACCTTGTTGTATTCTTTTGAGTGCAGATTGTGATACAGAGACTGCTACCCGTCCACATATCAAGTGTTGAGGCCATTGCTGACAGATTTATGGTGAGCTTCTATCCATGTCAGGCCGCCCGTAGGTCTTCTTTTATGATGTCTACTTCTACTCCAGACATTTCGGTTATTCGTTAGACAGATTTCATTCCTTAGACATGTTTTAGATTAGAGTCCTTGTACGGTGACTTTCGAATTTTGGGCATTTGTAATAGTTAGGACTTCCGCATTTACTTCACTATTTTTATGGCGTGACTTATTTTGATTATCTTATGCTTGAACGAGTAATAACTGATGGATTTGCTAATATAAAAATGGACTTGAATGAATAGATGACTTATGTGTTGGTTCGCCCACTAAGAGTTAGTATGGGAGCCAGTCATGGCGGGTTGGGTCGTGACACTATGGTTGTATATTTGTGCATGACATTGATTATGTATGGGGCTATATTAATTAGTTAGGCACAAAATCAAGGTGATTAATTAAATAAATTGTCCAACACTTTTTGCTTATTTGAAACTAGCTACGAAACTAGAACTAGCTCACCCTTCGAAATTCGAATGCAATTACTCGTGGACTTAAATAGCTTAAAAGTTAAAGCTTAATCCCTACATATTTTGAGAAGCTTCTAACATACCAATTTTTCTTGACTTACCTGTTTTCATGCGATTATGAGTACTATCTTCTTCATTCTCTGTGAAATTTGCTAATATCTTGATAGTATGATTAATCCATTCAAGTGAGAAAAGCCTCGTAGTTATATGTTTCTATTTTTATGAGGGTTGGACAAGGGTTGTGATCGCGAAAAGACTTTGACCACGGAAGGTTGACCTTCTTTGTGATGGAGTGATCAATGTCGTGATCGCAATAATGGTTGACCGAGTTAGTCTTGCAAAAGCGAGCTTGTGCTCGGGATAGCAGAGAAGATGAGCAAGGCCTAGTATCACAATAGCAAAGGTTGGGTTGCAGCCCCAGTATAAAATAGAAACAACTTTGGGACATAATCAATTTTTTTTTTTCATTTTTACTTCTTGAGCTAGGGGATGCGGCAACTTTAAGCTAGGGTTTTCCATTTTGGATCAAGGTAACTATTCTAAACACCTATACGGACTTAATACATCATTTGTTACTAGGATTGTTAAGATTTAATCATGAGATTTGTTGTGAAAAGATGGTGGACTTTAGCCCTAAGACGTTCTAAAAGTAGAAAATTGAGGATTTGAAAACCTAAATGGATTCTAATTGAAAATTGAAGAGTAATGGTTAAAAACACACCTGAAGTATTACTTTTTTTGCGACTTTCCTACCTGAACTATTAGGTGTTTACATTTCCTACTTAAATTATGACCAACTATTCTCGAAGCTGACTAGACCAAGTGTTTTAATACAATAGCCAAAAGGTATGTGATAACTTAATTTGCCCATAAATTTCTTCCACATGGCAGCTAACTTATTAATTTCGAGGTGTGTTTTGATAAATAGCCAGTGACAGTTCAGGTAGATCAGATCAGATGAATGCTTGTGTTTTGGAGGATCAAATCCAATTTTGAAGGGCTATACAGATTCTGATATGGCAGGTGACCTTGATAACAGAAAATCCACTACTGGATATTTGTTTACTTTTTCAGGGGGAGCTATATCATGGCAGTCAAAGTTGCAGAAGTGTGTCGCACTATCTACAACGGAAGCGGAGTATATTGCGGCTACTGAAGCTGGCAAAGAGATGTTATGGCTCAAGAGATTCCTTCAAGAACTTGGATTGCAGCAAATGGAGTATGTAGTTTATTGTGACAGTCAGAGTGCAATAGACTTGAGCAAGAACTCCATGTACCATGCGAGAACAGAACACATCGATGTCAGATATCATTGGATTCGTGAGCAATTGGAAAGCGAATTGTTCCAAGTCAAGAAGATTCACACGAATGAAAATCCTGCAGATATGCTGACCAAGGCGGTACCGAGAGACAAGTTCGAATTGTGCAAAGAACTTGTCGGCATGCACTCAAATTAGAAGCCAGTGTACCCTCCTTCAGGTGAATGGGAATGGAGGGGGAGATTTGTGGGGTCCAGTCCCCTATCCCATATTTTAAGGAAGGAAGATTTTTCTTCCTTTGACAAAATCACATTTGTAGCAATTGTGGAATTGGCCAACAAGCCAATTCTTTTGTTCACATTTTCGTGATGTAAGCGCTTACCTCATCATAGTCGTGACGTAAGCGCTTACCTCATCATAGTCGTGACGTAAGCGCTTACCTCATCATAGGAAATTCATTCCTATAAATAGGCAGCTTATGGTTCATTTGTAATACACCAAGATCATTTGCTATACACACCAAAATCTCAGACAATACATCTGAGTGAGAGCAAAGTGAGGTATTCCATAGACTGTAAGAAAATAGTCTGTGAAGAAAAATAGAGTGCGAGTGATATTGTAGTGAGGTGGGAAAAATCAAAAGAGTGTTTTTCTTTTTGAGTGTGTAGTGGTCTTTGGAGTATTTATACTCGTGACTACACAGTGTAAAATTCCTTACTATAGTGATATCAGCTGCTCCTCTTGGCCGTGGTTTTTCCCTTATTCAGAAGGGTTTCCACGTAAAATCTTGGTGTCATTATTGCTGCATTTTATTCTTGCTGATTTAACCATAACTTAGTGTTCCGCGTTTATCACTAATACCGTGAATATTATTTTTGCGGGTCTATTTTATTCCCAACAAGTGGTATCAGAGCCAAGGTTCTGTCTGAGTATGCTCTGTGGTTGCAGCACAGTCTGAACTTCCACATCAAAAAAGAATTACTTTGGTCTTCGAATAAAATAGTATTTGTATTTGTGATAAACAATGGAAGCCAACACTAGTAGAATGGTTACTTTGAGTGGCGTAAATTATGCCATTTGGAAGGGCAAAATGGAAGATTTGCTCTATGTCAAGAATTTTCATCAACCTGTCTTTGGAAATAAAAAGCCTGATAATAAATCAGATGAAGAGTGGAATTTGTTGCATCGGCAGGTTTGCGGCTTTATTAGACAGTGGGTTGATGATAATGTGTTGAACCATATTTCTGGAGAGACACATGGTCGGACCCTATGGGAGCATCTTGAAAGTTTGTATGCTCGAAAAACTGGTCATAACAAGATGTTTCTGATAAAGAAAATGCTGAGTTTAAAATACCACGATGGTTCCGCAATGACAGATCATCTGAATATTTTTCAGGGGATCATGAACCAGTTATCTGCTATGGGCATTAATTTTGATGAAGAAATTCAAGGCTTGTTTCTACTTGGTTCCCTACCAGATTCTTGGGAAATTATTAGAACTTCATTATCAAATTCTGCTCCGGATGGTGTGATCTCTATGGATCTTGCCAAGAGCAGTCTTTTAAATGAAGAGATGAGAAGAAAATCTCAAGGTTCCTCCTCATCAGATGTCTTGGTGACTGACACTAGAGGGAGAGGCAAGAATCGTGGTTCTCAAAATAGAGAACATCATAGAAGCAAATCCAGAAGCAGACTTAAAGATATTGATTGCTATCATTGCGGGAAAAAAGGGCACACAAAGAAGTTCTGCCGGATTTTGAAAAAGGAAAATAGAGATAAGGAGGAAAAGAAAGAAGATGGCAATCGTGTTGCCGTTGTCACTACAAAAGATCTTGTTACTGTCCTTGACGCAGATCTGATAAACATTGCTTGTGATGAGTCAAGTTGGGTTGTGGACAGTGGTGCCGCATCTCATGTGACATCAAGGAAGGAATTTTTCTCATCCTATACTCCGGGTGACTTTGGAACTTTGAGTATGGGTAATGAGACTATATCTAGGGTGGCTGGTGTTGGAACGATTTGTTTAAAAAATAGTACTGGAACTAAACTAGTTTTAAACAATGTAAAGCATGCACATGATATTCGTTTGCACTTGATCTCTGTTGGTGTTTTGGATGATGAGGGATATGTCAGTACCAATGGTGCTGGAAAGTGGAAGCTTACTAAAGGTTCCATGATTGTGGCTCGTGGCGAAAAACGTCGTGGTCTATACTGGACTACGGCCTCTACCTGTGTTGATATGGTGAATGCAGTTGAGAGCAATAGCTCTTCAACGTTATGGCATAAGAGGCTTAGCCACATTAGCGAGAAAGGACTAAATGTTCTGGCCAAAAAGAAATTATTGTCAAATTTCGAAAGTGCTAAATTAGAAAAGTGTGAGCACTGCTTGGCTGGAAAACAAAATAGAGTTTCTTTCAAGTCTCATCCTCCTTCAAGAAAGACAGAGTTGCTTGAGTTGGTGCATTCAGATTTATGTGGTCCAATGAAGACAAGGACTTTGGGTGGTGCACTTTATTTTGCTACCTTTATTGATGATTGCTCAAGGAAACTTTGGGTCTACGTCTTAAAGACTAAAGACCAAGTGTTGGGTGTCTTTAAGCAGTTTCAGGCCTCAGTTGAAAGAGAAACTGGAAAGAAGCTGAAGTGTATTCGTACTGATAACGGTGGTGAATATTGTGGACCGTTTGACGAATACTGCAAGCAACAGGGTATCAGACACCAGAAGACTCCTCCTAAGACTCCTCAGCTTAATGGTTTAGCAGAGAGGATGAACAGGACCTTGATGGAAAGAGTCAGATGTTTGCTTTCTGAAGCAAAGTTGCCGAATTCCTTTTGGGGTGAGGCTTTATTGACCGCTGCACATGTTATTAATCTATCCCCTGCGGTTGCTTTGCAAAGTGATGTTCCAAACAGAGTTTGGTATGGAAAGGATGTTTTCTATGACCACTTGAAAGTGTTTGGTTGTAAAGCTTTTGTACATGTGCCTAAAGATGAAAGGTCGAAATTAACTGCCAAGACAAGGCAGTGCATCTTCATTGGTTATGGCCTTGATGAGTTTGGTTACAGGCTATATGATCCAATTGAGAAGAAGGTTGTGAGAAGCCGTGATGTTATCTTCATGGAGGATCAAACCATTGAAGATATTAACAAAGCGGAGAAGATAAAATCTTCAAGTTCTGAAGGTTTAGTTAATCTTGATCAAGTTCCTCATACAAATGCTGATGAAGTTGGTGGGCTCGATGACGATGGTGATGCCCAAAATCATGTTCCAGATCAGCATGTTGATGATGATAACGATGTTGCTATTGATGAAGTAGATGCTCCTACTCATGAAGTCGTGGATGAGTCAGATATTCCACTTAGAAGGTCTACTAGACAGCATGTTCCTTCTTCCCGTTATTCACCTAATGAGTATGTATTACTCACTGATGGGGGAGAACCTGAATGTTATGAGGAGGCCATGGAAGATGAGCACAAGGATCAATGGATTGAAGCCATGCAAGATAAGATGAAATCTCTGCATGAGAACCATACTTATGAGTTGGTGAACTTACCTAAGGGCATGAGAGCTTTAAAGAACAAGTGGGTGTTCAAAGTTAAAGCCGAAGAACACAGCTTGAAGCCCAGATACAAAGCTAGATTGGTTGTTAAGGGATTTGGTCAAAGGAAAGGTATTGACTTTGACGAAATATTTTCTCCTGTCGTGAAAATGTCCTCCATTCGGACAGTTCTTGGTTTGACTACTAGTCTTGATTTGGAGATTGAGCAGATGGATGTGAAGACTGCTTTTCTTCACGGTGACTTAGAAGAGGAGATTTATATGGAACAACCTGAAGGCTTCAAGGCAAAAGGTAAAGAAAATCTTGTATGCAAACTCAAGAAGAGTCTCTATGGATTGAAGCAAGCTCCCAGACAGTGGTACAAGAAGTTTGAGTCTGTTATGGGGGAGCAAGGTTACAAGAAGACTTCTTCAGATCACTGTGTGTTTGTACAAAGATTTTCTGATGGTGACTTTATCATCCTTCTGCTATATGTGGATGATATGTTGATTGTAGGCAAAAATGCTTCCAGGATTGACGAGTTGAAGAAACAGTTGAGTAAGTCTTTTGCAATGAAAGACTTGGGTCATGCTAAGCAGATTTTGGGCATGAGAATTACTCGTTCGAGAGATGAAAAAAAGCTTTATTTGTCGCAGAAAAAGTACATAGACGTGTACTAGAGCGCTTCAATATGAAGAGTGCTAAGTGGGTTAGCACACCTCTTCCTGGTCATCTGAAATTGAGCAAAAAGATGTGTCCTACAACAACAGAGGAAAAACAGAGAATGGCCAAGATTCCTTATTCCTCTGCTGTCGGAAGTTTAATGTATGCAATGGTATGCACTCGACCAGATATTGCTCATGCAGTCGGTGTTGTTAGCAGATTTCTCGAAAATCCAGGGAAAGAGCATTGGGAAGCTGTGAAGTGGATACTCAGGTATCTAAGAGGAAGATCAGATGAATGCTTGTGTTTTGGAGGATCAAATCCAATTTTGAAGGGCTATACAGATTCTGATATGGCAGGTGACCTTGATAACAGAAAATCCACTACTGGATATTTGTTTACTTTTTCAGGGGGAGCTATATCATGGCAGTCAAAGTTGCAGAAGTGTGTCGCACTATCTACAACGGAAGCGGAGTATATTGCGGCTACTGAAGCTGGCAAAGAAATGTTATGGCTCAAGAGATTCCTTCAAGAACTTGGATTGCAGCAAATGGAGTATGTAGTTTATTGTGACAGTCAGAGTGCAATAGACTTGAGCAAGAACTCCATGTACCATGCGAGAACAGAACACATCGATGTCAGATATCATTGGATTCGTGAGCAATTGGAAAGCGAATTGTTCCAAGTCAAGAAGATTCACACGAATGAAAATCCTGCAGATATGCTGACCAAGGCGGTACCGAGAGACAAGTTCGAATTGTGCAAAGAACTTGTCGGCATGCACTCAAATTAGAAGCCAGTGTACCCTCCTTCAGGTGAATGGGAATGGAGGGGGAGATTTGTGGGGTCCAGTCCCCTATCCCATATTTTAAGGAAGGAAGATTTTTCTTCCTTTGACAAAATCACATTTGTAGCAATTGTGGAATTGGCCAACAAGCCAATTCTTTTGTTCACATTTTCGTGATGTAAGCGCTTACCTCATCATAGTCGTGACGTAAGCGCTTACCTCATCATAGTCGTGACGTAAGCGCTTACCTCATCATAGGAAATTCATTCCTATAAATAGGCAGCTTATGGTTCATTTGTAATACACCAAGATCATTTGCTATACACACCAAAATCTCAGACAATACATCTGAGTGAGAGCAAAGTGAGGTATTCCATAGACTGTAAGAAAATAGTCTGTGAAGAAAAATAGAGTGCGAGTGATATTGTAGTGAGGTGGGAAAAATCAAAAGAGTGTTTTTCTTTTTGAGTGTGTAGTGGTCTTTGGAGTATTTATACTCGTGACTACACAGTGTAAAATTCCTTACTATAGTGATATCAGCTGCTCCTCTTGGCCGTGGTTTTTCCCTTATTCAGAAGGGTTTCCACGTAAAATCTTGGTGTCATTATTGCTGCATTTTAATCTTGCTGATTTAACCATAACTTAGTGTTCCGCGTTTATCACTAATACCGTGAATATTATTTTTGCGGGTCTATTTTATTCCCAACATGGACTCCATAGAATAAGGTGTACCCGTGAATGAGGGCTTGCGGGGTGGTTTCTCGGGCAAGCTAGAACTTAAAACAAAAGTTGTTAGAAATCTGAGTCTGATGTAGCCGCGATCGTGGTGCACCAGAAGCGACCACGAAGTGGGAAAATTTCAAATAAGTTTTATCGCGCTATAAGAACGTCATTGTGCTTAAGATCTCAATTTATGAATTACCTCGATCATGGTAGATGGGTGCGATTGCGTTGGCTACCTGAGTAATGATGAATTTCAGACTTGATTTTTGCCATTTTAAGATAAGAGGAGCTCGTGGGTGATGATGATTTAAGGAATTGATTTCATCCTGAATCATTGTGGTAATGATTCTCTAACACCATATTATGATTATATTTGATCTGGAAGAATTTTAAACCAAACAATCATATGATTCAAGTGTTAAATTGAAAATTTCAGATCTAATTCTAAAAAATTAAACAATTGGAATTTGACCTAGAATTCCTAGTCAAAATTGAAACTTGACTATAGAGCTGAAATCGTGAGTTTATGGGTGATCGGATTCTATGATATGTTTCGAGATTTGATTGGTTGGACTAGGGTTGAATTCTCGTTGACTTTGACTTATCTGCAAGACCGCTAGTCTAATTTGAATGTGTTTTTTATAATTTCATAGATTGAGGCATTGGAGGCATCTTGGTGGATTTGGAAAGTTCAAGTGAAGTAAGGCTGACCAATTTCGGGGTAAGTAACACTTTAACCTGCAGATCATTTGCTTTTTCAAAAGCAAGATTTGAAACTTGCATAATTGCTTTGAACTACCTAATACATTGTGGAACGAGCACATACTAGGTCATGTATGCTCTTTTAAGCTAAATTAATATAGCTAATCTTGAGATTCTTTTTCTCTTAAGGTTATGGTAAACTCTTTCATGACTTAGCATGGTATATTAAAGCATTGAAACATGTATTGCACTTGATTAATATACCGAGCATGGTATCCTAATTTTGCACGATTAAGTGACTTGACTTAGTCTGTGCTATTGAGATTCATTGTTGACTATTACTTGCCGATTGTGCTTCCGATCTAAAAATCTGAAATGTTTACCCAAACCAAATATCAAAAGTCCGATCCAATCCGACCTAAGCACCAACTGAAGGTTCAAGGTCCTAAACTACGTCGGTTGCCTCCACATTACCCTCGTCCATGCTTCCCAGTACATTCGCCACTTCCTCTTCCACATAGTTTACAATTTACCTGAGTCTCCTACTGTTTCAGTCCTATCATCACTACCAGCAAAACTAACCATGTCTTCTGTTATTATCAAATTGCTCTCTAGGTATTGAAACCAATATCATGTATTTATGTCTAGCGGTCTTGACATGTGAGGACACATAATTTTGGTCTAGCAATCTTACATGCGAGGGCCTACTAACTAGATCTAGCAGTCTTATCTACGAGGACCTACTATTTAGCTCTAGTGGTCTTATCTACGAGGGCCCATGTTATATAGATTGTGTTGACTATTTATTTCTGCCTGCTCTTGTTTTGGACTATCCTAACGCTATACATTGTTGTTGCTCGTACATATCTTTTAGAGACTTGCTTCACGGGTTAAGACAGACGAACGGCTCGATGATCTTACTGTGCTTTATGCTCAACCAATTTACTTATGCTCCTTGGAGATTCTACTACTAGTGGTGTTGCGGTACATTAGCGATCGAGTTCGAGGATGTACTCTAATCCAGCTGAGTTGAGTCGACTATATATGTCGTGGTGACATTTTCATAATAATCCTTTACCTTTATCACAACACAATTCATGGATCATGATGGCATTTACATTATCTCCCGGTAGGCAAACTATTCCCAAATCCTTAGTTACTTATAAGAAATACTAATGCGGAAATTAAATACATCAATACTACTTAACAGTCTTGGTAGTATAAAAGAGTGAGGAAAAGATAGATTAGTCTTTACAATCCCTAAAACCTAGTCTAAATCATACAGGAGCTTCTAAATACAGTGTAAGTCTGAAATACAAGATAGAAAAATGTCTTGGAAATCTAAATAAACAGAATCATAATATAGGAGGAGATCCAGGGCTACAGAAGTGTCTGATGGCTCACCCTGAAATCTCAAAAATAACCACCTCATAATCAGCCATGAGGCCTGGTGATGGTACAAGGATCAGAATCTGCACGCAAAAAAAAGTGCAGCAAGTGTAGTATGAGTACAACCACTAGTACTCATAGGTATCATAGGCCAACAACGAAGGGAAACACATATGTAGAATATAAAGGTTGAATCCAACACTCAAACACCACAATTCAACTTAGCTTCGCCAACTATGCCCTTAAAATTATATTTCACATTAAGACATGTAAGCACGTGTCACATAATGAAAATAAGTGACAAATGATGTATGAATGCGTGAATGCAATGCGTTGGCCAATACCAAATCTGGTAGATACACGTTAGAGGTCATTCCATCTACTCGTGACTCACGAGGGACTCGCGAGGTCCAACCCTGTTGCGGCGTGCAACGCGATCTTATATATGTGTTCGTAAACCTCAATCTTACCTCTTTCACAACTTATCCATCAAATATGTATAAATGAATGCATGTACGCAACTTATCAAATGTCATAAGTTATATAAGCAAGAATGAATAAGCATATGTATATCATGAACTCTCACTAATTTCGACTCAAGCACCAACATAAATCGTTTTTTCACAAGTCATACAAGTCATGGAGTGATGAGGTAAATAACATCAAATAATTGCACGAATTTATCAACATGGTTCTCATGGCCCACATAAACAACAATCATACCAACCTAGAGGATTTATCACCACAACCATGGTCGAAGGCCCTAATATGCATTCTCCGTCTTAATCACTATTCATAACAACAACCCACACAATTACACCGGTACCCATCCAAGTGTTTATCACAGTCACTAAGGTGGGACCCCCTTTTCACGCCCAATAACCCTCAACATTTATAAAATATATATGCCCTTCAATCAGAGTCTAAAGAAATAAGTTGTAACCTACCTCGAGGCCGAGCAGGATCCATGAACTCTCAAGCCAACACCTTTCCTTTCAGGTGTGCTTCCGAACGATTGAAGTCTATCAAATATGAAACCTATGTTAAAATACGATTCTACAAGTATCCATATTGCCATAAAATAATTTAGGTCCGAAAAGTGAACCTAAACCCTGTCCCAAACCCCAAAGGTCAAAACGGTGAATTATCATGAAATCGAGTTCATCATAGTCAAAGTAGTATTCTACGAGGTCAAACGAATCCGACAATACCTATATTGTTATACTTTAGTCTGTAACCCAAAAAGAACCCCAAAATAACTAAACCCGAACGCCAAGGGTAAAACTGGAAATTGATCATAAATTTGTCTTACCCATAGTATAGATAGTCCATATTAGAATCTAACCACAATTAAGCCTTCAATCCCACTAATTACTTAAAACCCAATTTATGGGAAACCCTTATTCTCATACCTAGAATCATGGATTGAATTGGAAATTAAAGGATGAAATCATGGATTAAAGCCTAGATGAAAGTTAGAAACTTACCCTAATGAAGAATCTCAAATTTAGAACTTGAAATCACCCAAAACTGAGCTCTAGAACCCCAATTATTTGAAAATAAAGGGTTTGCATCAATTTCCAGAATAAATCACTGTGATTATTCCTTCATCGCGATCGCGAGGCTTTTTCGCGATCACGACGTCACGCTACCCAACCTATTGAAAGTGGCCTTCGCAAATGCGGATAGGGTATCGCGAACACGAGTAGGACCACACGATCGGGACTACGCGATCGCGGCCCCTCCCTCGCGAACGCGAAGAAGGAAACCAAAAACTGGACACCAGAATCCATACTCGAGATGGATACCCGAAACCCCAGGATGCAAACCAAATATTCATTTTAGTCTTAAAACACGCTACGAACTCGCTCGCGCACTCGGACTTTCCAAAAGAGGTCGTTTTGACCCGGTGTTGACCACGGTCAACTCCAAAACCTATAATTTCAATTAATGACCCAAATCACACCCGAACGCCTCAGGACTCGAACCAAAAGCTCAACTAAGTCATAAATGACGCTCCAAAGTGGAGTCGACGAAACTTCAAAAAGGACAAAAATACCCCCGTTGTTGCCTTGGTCAACCCTTTTTCATTCCTTTAACTTAGGATCTTTAAAACCCACCGAAACCAATCGAAACTCGCTCGAGTGCCTAGGCAACCGCGCCACCCATCCCACAAGTTCTAAATGCCGAAATGAAACTAGTGAATGGGAAATCTGGGGAAAAAGCCTAAAACGACCGAACGAATCTTTACAACCTTATGCCTTCTATTATGGGTTGCCTCCCTTGAGTTCGTGTTGCATATTTGTATTCTGAGTATGATATATGCTCCTTAACATTGTAAAAGGGTTTTGCTACAATTTGACTCATGTACTATTTTGTTTATTTCGTTGTTTTCGAATGGGTTCTCGTATGAAATGGTTATATTTTAAATATTGCTTTTAAAAATAACAACTCCCGTGAATGGTTCATCTAAGGGTATAAACTCGTTAGGTGTCGTGTTGCGGCTCATGAAATGGGTCATGACAATTTTACTATAGATTGAATGATTGAGTTGTGATTAAGGTTGATTCACTCTATAAGTGGTTGCCGGATGCCGATCACAGATCTCTAAAATTTTGAATCATGACGTAACCAAATAGAAGACTAACTGACTAACCCCGACACCACCCATCGTTTGCGACAAGATCTAATAATTGTTTTTTGAGGAGTTGTAGCTTTAATTTGAGTGAAAACAAGTTGGTTGTTTTTTCCACCACTGAACTGTAAGTCTTGATAATGCAAAGTTGGTTGTTCATGTTAAGAAAATAATACTTAGTTACATAACCATATTCGACTTGAGATACAGTACATAAGCATGTATGATTTAGAGAGAACTGATTATTTAAACTATCAATAGGTAAAAGCTTTTTGAGATTTTAAATTCTTCCTGTTGCACCCTCACCACCCTTTAACAAGTAAAAATTTATCCTAATCTGATCCTATATCTAAACTAGGTTAATGAGGCCAACAAATTAATAGTTTCTATATTTATTGTCATAATCAACACATGATCAAATAAAATTAGAAACAACACGAGTATAATTGAGATATAACTTTTCTTCCAGTTAGCTATTTATCCTGAAAGAGGACCAAACAGGAATTGGCTGCTGCACTAGTCGATAATAACATCACAAAAACAAAATAACAAGCAAAGATAATAGTCTTCTTTGGGAATAGGGGACTACTTAAGAATTGATGTAATTACGTGATCAAAACGGCATAATTAAGAACTCCGTCAATGTCTCAAACTCTCAAGTAGTCAAAGTTTGGCAGGTGTTTGTACCACACTGATTAATACTCTGTTTCTTTTTACCTTGGTTCTGACTTGGTACTTTCTTTTAAAAATTATTTATTAAAGGTTTATAAAAGTTTAACTATTAGTAATGTATGTAGTTACTTAATGATACGGGTAATATTGGAGAATAAATCTTTCTTGATTTGTGAAAATGACAAGTAATATATATATATATATATATATATATATATATATATATATATATATATATATATATAAGAGACAAGTACAAAAAGATACGGGAGAAGTATTTATTTGATGTTTTAGCAAAATAAAACATGAAGAAATTATTTTATAGGTAATTGCTTTGTGCTTGGTTGGTATAAAAAGATAAGTGAAATAGGGCAATAAATGGTTATCATGAAATCATTTACACTCAACTTTGTTTGAAAAACAAATGTCACCTCTAACTTTGAAAAATATACGTTCTTCGCCTTATATTTTATTTTTTATTTTAACCTCTATATTACCAGCATTTATCTCTCTTCTTTTAATTTTTTATTAAATATAATGATGTTTTATCTTTTTCAAAATTTATGTTTATGGACTTCCCTATATAATAAATAAATCTCATTTTCAAATGAAAAGATAGTAATCAAACGTATAAATTAATAAAGTTGAACAACAAAAAAATAAGTAAAATAAATAAGATAGATAAAATAATTTTCTCATATTAATAATTTTATTAATAGCAATTGAAACTAAAAGAATCTATTTATACGATTGAGAAAAAAAAGAGGTAAGAACTTTACAAACATATACTCAATGCGGTTAATATAAAAATATAATTATTAGAATTCCTAAAATGATGTCTGGTTATAATTAAAATAGTTTTTTAACTTATAAAATTTAAAAACATTTCATTAATTGCAATCAAAAACTCAAAAGTATATAAGTTCACAATAGATAATAAGAGAGTTATAGTGCGGGGGCGGAGTTAAAGGGAGACAATGAGTTTTAATTGAATTCTCTAGCCAAAAAATTGGACGAAGCAAATAGGAAAAATAATATTTTTATTTATCATTAATAGTTGAATCTCTTGACACAACGGAAGATACTAGTATAGTGGTAAGGGGTTTCAAAAATTATTTTACGTGACAAGTTCAACTCATAAGTATGATATATTTAATTTTCTTTTTGAATCCATTGTATGAAATTGTTGTTCCGCCATCAAGAGTGTAACTTCAATATATACAATGTGCGTTATATTAAAATAAAAATCATAAAAACTAGAGGTAGATTTTATAGGAAAAACATAAATGGACTTTTCTAATTATAATATTACTGAATAATAATTACAATATAAAATTTTAGGTAAAATACCTAGGTAAAATATATTACATGTAATAAAAAAGAACTGAAAATAGCAAGGCAAAAAAGGATATTGTGTATGATAGAGGGAGAAGAATGTCAATTGTTCATAGTTGAAGTGGGAATTTGGGTTTTAAAAGTAAATTTGGGAGATATAAATAATTTCACCCGATAATAATATATAAAATTTTGCACAATTCAATAAAAGGTTAATCATGCATCCAAACAAGTAAATTCAATTTTAATTAAAAAGGTCAAACGCAGAACAATTTAATATAACAGCAGAAGACTTACCTTTTATGACGTTTACATGAATAAATTGACAGAGCAGGTTAAGCTTCCATGCCATAATATAATTATAAATCTTAGAATTACCGTTTTCCTCTTTTTTTTTTCTTTTTTTTTTCCTTTGGTGAAAAAAGAGTTTAAATTCCATTTCCTTTCCTGCCAATTTACTTAATTTCCTTTGGTTAAGCTTATGATGGCTGCTTTACAAGAATTAGCACATGTAGTCATTGCAAATTTTCTTTAAGACAACACCTACTTTTTAATTTTTGAAAGTCAATGGTTGAATGTTCAACATTCAATAGTAACATGGATTAGAGCCCGTTTGGATTGGCTTATAAGTTGCTTATAAGCTGTTTTTAGTTTTTTTGAGTATTTGGCTGACCAGCTTAAAGTCATTTTGTGCTTAAAATAAGCTCAAAAAAATAATTGGGCCCATTTGACTTAGTTTATCTAAAACAGCTTATAAGCCAAAAAAAAAGTTAGACTACCCCAACTTATTTTTTTTTAACTTATAAGCTATTTTCAGCTTATAGGCATAAGCCCATCCAAACAGGCTCTTAAGCTTGATAGCACACGTTTCTTTCATGTCAAAATTTTCCAGGTTAGCTACTATTTGAACTCAAGTCGCGCGAAAAATTTAAAAAATTCTCTCTAGCAAATCTCTAGCAAAAAAAAAAAAAAAAACGTAACCCTAAACATCAACATCGTCCTTTTAACCTAGATTTAACGTCGGCTATGCCCTCGCCGGCTGGCGACCAGCCCCCTACTGGGATTGGTCTGCCTATCACCACCAATACCACAACAGTACTCAAGCATTGTTTTCATGATGTTAGGTTTAGGAGCTGGTTGGAAGCAGGATGGTTCGTCTGCGAGCTAGAATCCTGCATCTTTCTTCCTTTTAGTGAGCCAACTTTAAGATCATGGGATCATGTGATAAACTCTATTCTTTTCTATATATAGTGTGGGGTAATTCTGTAACTTTATTATCATTATTCATTCATAGTATCAGATTAACTTGTATTATTTTGAATTACGGGAACCCGTATGACGTTGTGAATGGCATCTTTATTTTTAAGTTGATTAATGAACGTTTTGATTTTGAACTAACGTTATTCATTCCACTTTAATCGTTTAATACTGTTATTAATTTAAATAAATTGTGATACATGAGCATAAAGAGGGTAGTTTCTACACTATAGAGGTTTGCTCGGTGTAAGTTGGCATGTATCGGGCGTCGTAGCACGGGTTATCCTATTTTGAGAAATGAATCTAGCTTTGCCCCCGATAGAAAATTCGTCAAGCTTTATGACAAGGTAAGTTTTTTTCATCAATTTGAAATTCTGAAAATTCGTGAGGATTTTGCTATCTAATGTTGGTTGCGAATCTATTTTTGTGAAACTCTTGTAAAGGGGTCAAAATTTAAGCAATGACACTTAAAAGATCCTATATATATATATATATATATATGTATAAATCACCCAAATATAAACAACATGTTGGACTCGACCGGCCCATATATACTCTTAATATGGTATGATAGTGTTCGTTTTGGGTCAAGATCACACGATTTTCTTCAAAAAAAAAAAAAAAACACTCAATTAAGAGTATCCCTGCACCTTATATATAATTTCTCAATCTTTTCCATTGCCAATATGAAATTACTTTGTACACTTGTGCAAAACAATGAAACTAGTTTCTTTGGTAAACTTTGTTTCTTATTTTCACATGACATGTAAAACTCTATATACACATGCTCAACACTCATCAGTTCAATGAGAGTCCAGCTTCTTACATCGTAAATTCATGCCTTGATTGTACGAAAGATATTTGCACAACCAAATCACTTATTAGATAATAACAAATAAATTTCTCGATAAGAATAATCAGTAATACAATAGAAACAATAATTAACCTGATCGATATCATAGGTTCAAGTTCACCTATATAGTGCAAATTCTTAATTGATACTTGAATCAATTGCTAACTAGTGTAGTATATATTTGAGATGTAAATGCAAGCTCATCTTTGGTTGGTGCATTCAATTTGGGAGGTGAAGAGTTAACGTATGGAGATGGACATGGATAGGGGGTCCACACACTCCACAGTGTAGGGCCAAGATGATGGAGCATCAAACGCCCACATACTTTTCCTTAACAAAAAGCTAAAGCTCTATTCTACCATTATAGTGGTGGTCCTCCACTACAGTCACCAATGAAGGAAGGTAGCCATTCTACGTCCATTGGTATTCAAGGTAAACTTTAGCGTACGATGCACCCATCAATATTTAATGCCTTTGATGGATGAAACATATATATCAACTATAAACCCATTGGCAACTTAATTTGTACTGATGTATCAATAGGATTTAACATGTAATTATAACATGTAACTTCACTACTAAAACATTACTATTTTCCCGGTGAATTTCCCATTGAAAAATGTTCTGTGTCTATTCCCACTGAATGTCGGTGGGAAAAACCTAAATAGAAATGTTTTCACTAGGAAAAATTAGGAAGTATCCTAGCGTTTCAATGAGAACCTGTTTCTCACCATGCGTTTTTTCAGTGAGCTGGTTCGGTGGAAATGAGGTGGAAAAATCATGTTTGATAGCACAAATTTGTCACTGAATGTAGGTGGGAAAAACCTTTGTTTCTAGTAGTGCATGTTTTACTTTGCATCTTTCTAATAACAATTTTTATGAACAAATAAATACAGTTATCTTTTAGGTGATAGAATAATTATAAAATTCTTGTATATTAAAATAATAATAATAATAATAATATATAAAAATTAAGCTCATCTAAATTTTATGCTTTAAGGTATGACATTTATCTTAAAACTTTGCACTTTCAATACCTTTTTCTCATTTGATATACACTAATAACATAAATAGGTTCACTTTTTCAGCATCGAGGTGTGGGTGCATTGAAAGTTTTTTGCTCAAACTGTCTCTAATTGCATTACAAATTGTCTTGTGACAAGCTATGCATCATATTCATATGTATCACTTTTATTCCATTCAGGTCCCAACAAATGCGATGTTCAGATGATTCATTATTGTATAGCTAGACGATTTTCTCGTTGGTTGTCAAGTTACTTCTTAATGTATATCTATATTCGAAGTTTATTTAAAGAATATATATTTTTACTAAGTCTACATCTGTTGACAAAAAATTGTAGTGATTCATTGCTGAGTAAAAGTTCTGGATTTACCTCTGTCTAATACTAATGATTCATTATTTCACCATCTAGCTACTCTTTAAATAGTTTAATATCCAATGATGATGTAAATATTTTTTATACTATTTAGCATGGTAATTCTTTTGATGAATAGTACCGCTAATTATTTTATTAGTAACATTAGCTCAAAGATCTCGGACCTTCCTTATTTGACCTTGGGTAGGTAATTTGTTTCGATAAAATAAAGAGCCTTATTAACTAATGTGTATGCATTGTGTGCTAAAATCGTGAATCATTAATTTGCCATAAAGTTTTTGTACCATTAGAAAGATGTTTTAGTAAATAAGCTGAGATTGTAGTCCATACACTATCAAACGCCTCTTGTTATTCTCTATTATTCGTATATCATAATGTATTACTCCTCTATTTCAATTTGTGACACTTTTTTTCTTATATTTAATTTGTCAAAAAAGAATGTCACATTTCTATAGTTAGAAACAACCTAACCCTGAAATTCTTCTTTTATCATTAATGAAATGATTTATAGCAACACAAATGTCTAAGGTTTGTTTTAAACCACATATATCAAAAGTCTTTCAATCTTTCTTAAACTTTGTGCCTAGTAAAACAGTGTTACATAAATTGATTGCAAGTAATAAGTAGATCCATAAGCAAATATTTGGTGGGGAGAGGAGTTTGGGTAGGGGGGTGTGGGGAGAGGAGTTTGGGTTGGGGGGTGCGGCGGGAGGACTAGAATATCAAGAAAATGTGAATCAAAATATTCACATCTTTTGTGATACGATACGTGCCATTAATTTAGTCACTCCTCTCATTAGTGGTATCAAACTTCATAAGTTGGATATAATCTCTCTCTTCCATCTTATCCTATTTCATTCCATTGAGTCGATACTTTGGTGATTTTCGTGTGATTTAGATTTCACATATATTATGGTTTAGCATCTTAAAATGTCATCACATACTGTTTTCTCGACAATTTCTACTCTTAATATATAGTTAAACTTCTCCATAACGACGTTCTTTGTCTGAATATTTTTTTACTGTTATAATAAGATATAGTTATTAAAAACATATAATATAACATAATATGAAAGTCGATTCTTAATAAAACTTGGCCCCATTATAATAAAATGTTGTTTTAGTAGATGGCTGCTATAAGGAGGTCTAAGTGTCCCTCTTGATCAACTAATCAAGGAGCATCAAGTTGTCAAGTAATTTGCTTTCTGTTGTATGAAATATTCTCCAAGTGGACCGCAATGAACGAACCCGCATCAAAGTTTTTAACAAAATTAAAGAAAAACATCGATCATATTTTGAAAGATAAATAGAATAAAGAGGATTTAGTGGGAAGATATTTTGTTACTCATTAAACTAGTGAGTGAATGATAGTAGGGCCAAAGGGTACATATTCTGTCAGATATTTAACCTTAAAAGAACCAAACACTATCAACCTCAGCTATTACAAGAGTGGGACGTTATTCCATTTTAGGAAACATCACTTTAAATTAAGTCATTTGGTCTGACTGGCTGCACACTACACTATCCTACAGACACCACCTCTAATCTAAGCCCTAGAAAATAAAAATAATAAAATAAAATTAAGGTCATATCAATAATAAGCCATGAAAAGAGACCTCCTTCCATTATTCGATCGGAGGAGGCTTTTTGCAAAGGAAAAATAGTGTTCTTCTCTTTTACCTTTACGATTCTTTGGTGGAGTTTGGCTAAACGCACAATGGCTAAAAGCTTCACTCCTTCTCTGCTTTTTAATATTGATTCATTCACATCTTCAAAGTGCCAAGTGACTAGAGAATTTGTTTTGGTCTCATCAATCATCATCTGTCACGCCAAATATTGAATGAACACCCACTTCTTACACTTAGCTAATCCAATTCTATAAGTAAAAACACCAACACTATAAAAAAAAAAAAATGTTTAGTTACGAATTTCATCGTTAATTCACTATTAAATTGCTTGTAGGTGACAAACTATTTTTATATATTGTCGCTAATCTGTGGCCAAATAGAATTGGCAACAAATTTTCTGGTTCGCTATAAAAATTGTCCGTGGACACTAATCCCTATTCTTTTAGTAGTATGAGTTGTGTGATGTCAGTGATGGTTGAAGTTGGTCAAAATTACCTTTACCTTTAGTGATCTTGATCGAGTTTGAGGTATATATAGTCTCAGAAATATTTTTGAAGAGAACGTTTGAACCCAGTTATTGATTTCTTAGTGTAAATCTGAAGTAATGGGACCAATAAGCTTCGAATATTGGTGGTTAAACTGGAAAAAAAAAACATATAGTAAGTTATTCATCATCTTCCCCTGCTTTGGCGCTAAATCGATCCCTCCTATTTTGATTCACCTATTTGAATTTTGAAATATCAAGAATTTAAGTCCTAAAGAATACAAACTTTTTTGCTTAGCGAAAAGAAATATAGGACTGTTACTAATCAAATCAATTTATTTACAAAACTTTGACTGTTTTTCTCCCGGCTCATTACCCCTCGAAAACTCGATACTCAAGCCTTACTGTACAGATTTTCAACAATTTTAATGTTTTTTCTCTCCAAACCTCCAACTTGATCTTCTGCTTCATGGCAGTAACACAACAACACTATCTATATCTTATAGGTGATTATTTATTGGGGTAAAGGATCAAATGCATCTCTAAATTATTCAAAATTGAGTAATTTTGTCTCCGTCAGATTTTTGCTCTAATATTATTTGTCATTAAGAAGTCTCATTTTTTTGCCCTTGACCTTCTAATGGAGTTTTAACTGAGGGTAATTTTAAACGATAGTAAGAAGTTGAGTGGTAATTTAGACTTTTTTTTTTTTGAAGAATTTAGAAATGTGGAGTCCACTTATTTTACGCTAGACTTCCGCTAATGATAATGAATATGAACGATTTGCTAACAATAAGGGTGTGAATGAACCGAAAGTTTAACAAAGTAACAAATTAACCATTTTTAAATAGTAAAGGGACAAAATTGAACTTTTCTATGGTGTGTTCTATAGTTGATCTTTTTCTGGACGAAACTCCCAATATTTAATTTTAACAAACATGTTTGGCCTTTTTAATTTTTCTACGCAAAGTTGCAATTGTCTATTTTGATTCAATCTGGTTTAAGCAAGAGATGAAAGCAAATGATGCTCACAATCTATATAAATTATTCACGGATATCTCGTCAATCTAATGTTATAACTTTAGCAGTTTGACAGATTATTACACTAATGTCTTTGTGTGAGTTTTTCTTGGTCACAAACAAATGCCCTAAGCCCCCACCTACCATAATGTTATAAGTCACTATAGACTATATAGGAAAAACAAAGATGAGAAAAGAAAGAAATCATTAATCACGTTGCTATTGATAGAAGGCTATTAAATAAGACAAAGATAACATAGTTATCATTTCCCCCAAAAAGGGCAGACTTTTTAGCAATTTTATTGACCGCCCACAATAGAGGTAAAATTAATTCATTATTGAGTGTGAACCCACGTGAAACTTTTCAATTGAACCAACTTCACAAAATGAACTTTCTTTTCTTGCATCTTAACAATTATTCCCAATAAAATTACTAAAATGTCTTTTAGTCTATTGCATATATATGATAAATAAACAATTGTTTCACATTTAACAATTTTTAAGCTTTCAGATGAGTGCTAAATCCACATTATTTACTGTATGATATTAAAATACAAACGTCTTGAGACTTCCCCACCTCACCCAGCATACATTTTAACCCGCCCCACTCTGCTCCGTTGCCATTTATATCTTGAGTTCAATCACTAATTACAACAATAATAACATACGCAATATAATTTCGCTAGTGGCGATTGGGAGGGTGACGTATATGCAGCCTTACCCCTTGTGAAGGTAGAGAGATTGTTTCCGAAAGATCCTCAGCTCCGGTAAAGCATTTCAAAGCACATTTGAAATGGAAATACAGTAGTGAAGAAATAAATTATGAAGAACAAAACAATAACAACAGTAAATAATACGATAACCGAAGCAAAGAAAACAACCGATCGATACTAATACATAATGAAGAATAAGACAAAGATCAATCACTAATTATTGATAAAATATTTTCATATGTTTTGTTAGGGGAAAAGAATCAAGTGCACACGCTATATCTAAAAATAAGCAGATTACAAGCCTTTCGATTAGATAGTTTGCACCGTTCAATTAAACAAGTAATCCAAATTACTTAAGCTCTTCTAGTCCTTTGATTGATTGGCTAAAGTGGGCATTATCTTTTATGAAGAAAGAACGAAATTAGGAAAAGGAAATAATGTTGACTTTGAAAGAGAGAGAAGGAGGAGGCGTAGTGTACTAATAAGAATCACTAATCTTTGGTAGGAGATGATATTAGTGTTTAATTAGGCCAGGAAAGGATGAGGCGTTTTTCAATTTGGGATCTTTTTAAGGTTAAACATTATAGTGCGGACACAGAAACAAGAAATTAATGATAAACCAATGTCCATGAGGAATGTTATTGAGATGTCTGTTTCATTCATGTGCCACTAACAACTCAATGAGGGTGTAGTAGATAACACAGAGCTGGTCCAGCTGGGACTTAGATGTGGGCCCGTGGTGTTCGAAAAGGATGTCCCCAAGGCTAGAGAGAATCTTTCTTTTTTCTTTAAAAATCCAGTATTCCATATCTATTGATCGATTAATTTAATTTAACGATAAACAAATCAATAGAACAAACAAAGATAACATATACAATATAATCTAACAAGTGAGATTTGGAGAAGATAGAATAGAATGTATGCAGACCTTACTCCTCTCTCGTGGAGGTAGAGAAGTTGTTTTAGAAAGATTCTCAGCTCAAATATTGCATATTAAAGCAGTTAAAAAAAGAAAATACATAATTAAAAAGGATATAACAAATAATATGGCAAGCATAATATAGCATTCAGAAAAAAGAAACTATAACAACAACTAAATAATGCGATAACCAAAATACAAGAAATCACAGATAGTAATTGAAATCGAAAGACAAGAAACTACGAGAATAACGTACAATAAACCAATATAAAATATAGATTACTTCTTATAAAAAGCTAATTTCCATTATCGATGCTTAAACTTGATATCTTTTATTAAAGAGTGAAGGAATTCCAACCATTATAATTGTCTAAGGTAAGGCCAGATGAGTTGTTACATCTGATGGAGTCTTTTGCTTTTGGCTTCTTTTGTCACTTACCCACTGAACAGCCTTTCACTGTGCCTCTTTCTTCCTTCAATTATTTCCTAAAATCATGCACAAATAGTAACTTCTTTTTTTCTTTTTTTTGCTTTCTCTTTTTATGTGCGTGGTTGGTGGGGGATGATTATAGCTCACCAATTGAAGATATAGAAAATGCCAGTCTATTGCAGCTGTTCATAGGCCATAGCAAACTTGAATGTAATGTCACAGTAGGTAAGTTAAGTTATTATAAGATAAAAATTAGATAGTTATAATGGGTAAAGTTTAATAGTTGATTCACTACTAGAAAAGCTTGAATTACATGGGGATTTTATCTGGAAATTTTTTTCCGCAGGTAATTCCTACATATTTTCATGCGAAAATCTAAAAATTCCTAAATTGTAGAATATTTACCTGCGGAGATGATTTCCCCAGGTAAATCGACAGATAGTTTTGGCGCAATTTAGCGCCAAAAATTTAACTGGGGATTTATTTGAGGAAAATAATCCCCAGGTATGAGTTTCATAGGTAATTCCGTAAGTAATCGATAAAAATATGAAAATTTTATTTTCTTTGTGTATTCGTAGGAAATTCCCCAGGTAACGATACTTGCGGATTTATCTAGGGATTATTTCTTGAGAATTTACTTGAGGATTATATTACCTAGGAATATACCGGGGGATTTAGTTACTGCGATTTTAATTGGGGATTATTTCACAGGGTTTTACCTGGGGATTATATTACCTAAGGAATTACCTGAGGATTTTATTGTTGCGATTTTACCTAGGGATAATTTCTTGGAAATTTACCTGGGGATTATATTACCTAGGGAATTACCTGGGTTTTGAAAGGAAAAGATTTAAAACAATAATTTAGACATAATTATTTATAACATCACCATATTTAGTTAATTTATTTAGGGTGAAAATCATTTATGCCCCCCAACTTTGCTTTTAAAATCAAATCCCCCCCCCCCCCCCCCCCCCCTCAACTTTGAACAATAGACATTCTCCTCTTAATATGTCAATTAATATTTTTAATGCTTATTTTATAAAGTATAAACCTTTGTTTTTTTTTTCTTTTACTTCTTTAAAATCATGATATTTTCTAAATCTATATAATCAAATTTACCTATAGAAAAAATAAATATTATTTTCAAGACAAAGTAAAAAGTGATTGGGTATATAAGTTTATGATGTTATATAATAATGAAACAAATGAACCAAATAAGAAAATTTAGTTTTATTAATAATATTCAAAATTATAATATTTCTTTAGACACGTGAAAATAACAAATTGTGATAACTTTATAAAAATATTTCAATGCAGTTCAAAAAACAATTAGTAAAAATAAAGGTATATTTTGTAATAAATTCCTTATATATTATCTAATTATATAGTAAATATTTAAAGTGTGTTATATAAAAATAACAATAAATAAAAGTAGCATTAGATTTTATAACATTCATAAAAGGATTATAAAAGAATTATTCTATTTATAATTCTAATTAATGAAATTAAATAAAAACCTACAATCAGATGAAAATATTGTTTAAACTATATTCATGGATCTTTTATTCGTGGTTAAAATTGGTGAAATAATTTTACCAATTACTACATACTATTAATTCTTATTATAGCAATTATAATATAAAAATAATAATGTGTTATTCAAAAGGTATAGTTATAAATGTCTCATTTATCATTTTTTTTCTTATTTGAAATATCTAATTCCCAAAATTATATCCTTATTTTTTATCTCTTGAAAGAAAAAAGACACCCAAGTTTATTCACTTGGTTATATCTGACAAAAAACATGAATATACGTTTTGAAATCCATACTTACCTTTTTTTTACTAAATTGTGTATTAGCTAGTAATTAAGTATACTTTTAAGTAGAGAAATTATTCATTTATATTTATGATTAACGTGAAGATTAATTGTCTCCTTCAATAGAGAAGAATTGTTTTAAGCGGAAAAATAATTTTTTAAATGGTGTACATACTAATTATATATTACTTTATTTTACATAATACATATATTAAAAATAATGTAATTTAAGTATAATTTGTTATGTAAGTATATTTATTCTTAAATATTATAAGTAAAAACTAAGTATTGAGTGATCTTTTAATTTTATTTTGAAACATCCTCTTTGATTAATATTATCGGAGTAATTGGATCTTGTAAATGTGGCTACAGTTGGTGAAATACTATTAATTCTTATTTAAAGAAATTATAATATAAGAAATTTAATGTGTTATTCAAGGTATAGTTATAAATGTCTCATTATCAATTATTTCATATTTAATCTAATTTCCAAAATTCCATTCTTGCTTTTTTTTTTCTTGGAAAACACCCATTGTATGAACGGTGCACTAATTATTGAAGAATGGGATGTAATTTTAATGGGATGTAATTTTATTTACAGGGTTATATTTGAAGAAAAAATCAATTGTAAATTTTGGAATCCATGCTTAATTATTGAATAATTAAGTATAACGTTTAAGTAGAGAAATATTCATTTATGTTTATTATTAACGTGAAGTTTAATTGTCTCCTTCAATAGAGAGATCTACTTTAAGAAAATAATATTTTTTAAAGGTATCTAATGTTTTATTCAAGGTATAGTTATAAAAGTTATCAAATTATTTCTTATTTAAAATATCTAATCCCCAAAATTATATTCTTGTTTTTCTTTTGAATAAAAAAACACACATTGTATGAACGGTCTATTAATCGTTGAAGAAATGGACATAATTTTATTCACTTGATTATATTTGAAGAAATATATAGAAAGATAGAAATTAGAATTTTTGATCTATACTCACAATTCTTGAAACAAAAAAAAAAAAATAGAGAAAAAATATCTTAGATATTGATTTGTTGAAGGGTTTTAAAGATTTATTGAAGGGGAATTGGGAGATGGCATTGAACCACATCGAATGTTTAATCATAAAAATTTCGTATTATAAGGCTTCCGCCTAAAGGCAGGAGCCGTTAGTTGTCTTCAATGAATAAATTAGGCAATCAAATATCTTCCTAATACGTAATGGTTAGGATTAGGGGGTTTATATTTCTTTTCTTACTATTGAATTCCGATAGGGGGATAGTATACATTCACCTTCTCGGAATCCCATTTCCGAAATGGATTCCCTTGCGCAATTGGTAAACAAAAAAATTATTAAAATATGTAAAAATTAAATTACAAACAAAAATGTTGTAGACAAGAAAATGCATTTTAATATAGAGAAAAACAAGACAAAATAGAATGGAAAAATGTTGAAGACAAGAAATAAATTAAATAATTAAACTTATTAATATTTCTTTCGCAATTCTCATGCGGAATTATTTGCGAAAAAAGTCACAAGAAAATTCCTTTATTTCACGAATTTTTAGCAAAAATTACTTGTGAATTTTTAGTATTTCATGCGAAAAAATCCGAAGGTAATTTACATGCAGAGTTAAAATCCCCAACTAAGTTATCTGGGGAACTTTAAATCCGCAGGTAACAATTATGCACGAGTTTTTTTCCAACGGATTTTTATTGGCAGGAAAAATCCGCAGGAAACTTCTTTACCTGCAAATTTTGCTAAGAAAATCCCCATGTAATTCTAATTTTTCTAGTAGTGATCACTAAACTATTATAGTGGTAAAGTTTAGCTACTTTAATATATTTTTTTTTTTAATGAACTTACTGTTACAACAGATAAAGTTTAGTAATTATACATATATAGAATTCGCTTGTTCCTTTTTGGCCATTTAAAAGGAAAGAGATTCAAATAAAAACAACCAAAAAATAATAGGTAGGAGAATGGTAAAAGCTCCTAAGAGAAATCTTAGTATCATAATGCAACTAATCTATTATATTTCCTAAAATTTTCTTGTACTAATTAGAATAATTCTGTCCTTACTTTTTTTCTCTTTGTTTCTATTGTTTGTCCTTACTCTAGAGTCCCGACAATGATACAAAACTAACTTTAAATTCGAAACTTCACTAAATAGGAAAGGACATATCCTTTAGGTTGGGGTGGTTTGGGAGGAAAGGTCTATTGACTATGGAAAATTGCTAATTTTAGGACGAGTGCATTTCAGTCTTCATTCTTAAGTATTTGTTTTCACAGAATAACATGGCCTTCAATAATTGAGATCTGTTCAAAGTTTAATAGCTACTATGATTTATAACTTAGCCAAAAGTAACTCAAATGGTGCAAGCTTTAGTAGGTTGAAGTTCTGAAACCAAACTGGAGTTTTCCCGATTTTGTTATACTATACATATATGTTTTTTGTTGTATGGGGCGGAGTGTTGTCCCGTCAAGAACTCTCACATTCAAAAGTTGAAAGTTCCGGAAATGAAAATGTTGCGATGGATGTGTGGGCACACTAGGAGAGATAGGATTAGGAATGAAAATATCCGGGACAAGCTGGGAGTGGCCTAGGTGGAGGACAAAGATGCAGGAAGCGAGGCTGAAATAGTTTGGGAATGTGAAGACGAGAGACACAGATGACTCAGTGCGGAGGTGTGAGAGGTTGGCTATGGACGATTTTAGGAGAGGTAGAGGTAGGCCGATGAAGTATTGGGGAAAGATGATTAGACAGGACATGACGCAGTTCTAGCTTACCGAGGACATGACCTTAGATAGAAGGTTATGGAGGACTAGCTTAGGGTAGAAGGCTAGGTAATCCTACTTATCCTTCCATACTAGTAGTCACAATATTACTCTATAGTTTCTTGTCTTTTGATTTCTGCTACTATCTGTTGTTTCTTGTACTTCGATTATCTTATTTATTTGTGGTACCTGCTATCCCTTTTTCAGACTGGTTTATCATGGCTTTTTTCGCTTTCGTTGTTTTCATTTTCATACTGTTTGAATTGTTTCTCCTTAACCTTTTTGTCATGCTTTCTTTTGAGCCTAGGGTATTTCGGAAACAACCTCTCTACCTTCCAATGTAGGGGTTAGGTTTGCGTACACCCTATCCTCCCCAGAACCTTCATTGTGAAATTTTACTGAGTATGTTATTGTTGTCGTCGTCGGCTATATAAATATGTTTGAAAATAGTTTTATTTATGAATTACCTCATCTCGTCCCTTCATGGGCCAGTAAAGTCGACGAAAGGGAAATTTATTTATATGGAGAACCCCATTCAAAGATTTAATAACTAATAAGATGTTCAACCCTTTAAAATATTACATTTATTACTCCTGATACCTTATTTTAGAAAATAATAATATTTTATCCAAGCATGTCGTTTTCATTCAACATTTTGAAAAGTTGAATATTTTCCTTTCTTTCTCCCGGCCGTCACTCCTTTTTGGTGTGCTTTTAGATTTTGTTTTTTTTAAATTGTAGTTCATATTGTGGAGGATATTATTTAAATTTAACAGACTTTGGATATTATTTAAAATTTAACAAACTTTGGGTTTTCTTTATTTAAAAATTTTGTCTTGAATTCTTTCCCTGATATATGATTTGATATACTAGAGGCATATCGTGAGTACTATTAAATATATATATATATTATATATGATTAGATACGTCAGTACGTAGTATATTGTGTTCATTATCAAATATGCAAATAACTTTAACTTGAAAATATGGCATATCGTATGTTGGATGTTATTATTTTTATTCAAGGATAAATATGTATATGGTAGACTACGAATATCATTTAACATACCAGTAATCAAAATATATAAATTCAATAATAGACGCGATATACTACACAATATACTGAATATACTGTGAGTAACATTTAACATACCAATAATTAATCACAATATATCATGATTCAATGACAATCACGCTATACTATGCAATATACTTGGTATATTGTGTATATCATAACATACTAGTAGTCGTAGTATACCATAGCTCAACATTATTATGGTATACCAAATAATATAAAAATATACCATTGGTGCATTATAAATATCATTTCACATACAAATCAGAAACCGTGGTTCAATAATATTCATGGTATACTACAATATACCATTATGGATATCATTTAAAACAAAATCAAATCAATGATATAGTGGTGTACTAAATAAATGAAATTGATTTGCTTTTTAAAAGCACATTTAATGCTAAGTTATTCTAAAATTAAAACTAAGTTCATTCCCCAAGCATTTAAGATATACTTTATAGCAATTAGCGAATAAAGAAGAAGGTTAGCTTCTTCTTTTTTATTTTTTTTTTATTTTTTTTTTTAATGCTTTATTATTCTATAAACTACAAATCGGAGTATTTCTTCCACAAGAAACAAAGAAAATGGAGGCACCATCTACCGCGGACTTCGCGAGCAACAATGTTGTTGAACCACGCTCATTGTCCGTCCAAGCACATACAACAACAACAATAACATTGTAGGCATTGAAATTTAGTCGGACTTAAATTCACAAATTAATTGGGATCATATTCCAAATTCGAGATGTATTTGTCCAAACAAATATTATGGGCTAATATAATTGAATTAATTGATTTAGTCCAATTGGTATGGATTTAATTGAAGGACCAATTCAATTGGGCTAGTCTATCTTGTCGGACTTCACATGATGAGCCCACTCTATCAGCCCAATGTCCATGCCACGTGTCAAATGACGTGGCGCGCCAAGTCAAGTCAAGGACCAATAAAATCATGTCACGTGCATAAGTGACGCAGCATGTCAAGTCAGTAGATGAATCAATCAAATGTCGCCAAGTGACATGGTTCAACCAATCATATACAAACCCTAGCTCTCCCCTACAACTATAAATAGGGTTCTTCACAAAGCCAAAAAAAAAGAAAAAAAGAAGAGAAAGAAGAAATATACTTAGAGAAGCTCTCAGCCGCAAGTCTTCCGCATACTAAGAAGTCTTCGCTCCAAGTGGTGAGCCGCAAGTTTCCATACCTCTACGTTTGTGATTAAAGCTCGGCTCCGCATTCGTAGTGAAATATCAACAACAAGTGATTCGTCCATTCAAGAACAAGCAAAAGCCCTTGATTGACGGTCGTATCGTGAGGAGAAGAATCAGAGGATTACATCTTTTTATTTAAGATTTCATAAAGATTTAACCCCCACGCAAATTCTTGAAATCAAATATTATTCTTTGTCGCTATTTTTCTTGTCTTGATTATTATTTTCAGGAAGGAAAGATTAGTCGTTACAAATTTGGCACGCCCAGTGGGACAATCTTTACCTCTCATCTCTTCTCTCCAATAGTCGAACTTCAAAAACACTAAGATGGCTTCCAAGAAGGTCAACTCGAAATCCGCACCCGCAAAAACTACCGGATCCAAATTCTCCGTTGCTGTTGAAAACATCCTAGATGTTACTGAGGGGAGCACCGGACCTGTCACAAGGAACCAAGCCAAATTGCTAGGGCAACGAGTTCCGCAAGCACAACCTGAATCTGCTGTCGTCTTTGGTTCGTCTTCCGCAAACACCACAGAAGAAGGGGAGAATGTCGCCAAAATGGTGGAGAGGGTTCTTGCCCAACTTAGTTTATCTAAGCCCAAGAAATCCATCAGGCAAGCTGACGATGACATCTTGAGCACTGGATCTACTCCGCATAACATGTCCGCATCCTATGTTCGCGAAAATCTGTGTTATTCTTCTTCATCTATGATGGTGATGCATGCGATGATGACCAATGCTTCAACTGTTGAAGAACAACTCGCGAGCTTGACAAAGGCAATTGGAGACTTGACCAAATATGTGCAAGATCAAGATAATTGAATTGTCAAGTTGACAGACAAGTTTGATAGTGTGATGGAGGGGGATTCGAGTCATGCCCCTGGAAAACGTCCGCAAGCACAAGAAAGGATTGAATCTCCCCCAAAACAAGTGGAACATGCTTCAGAAATCCAAGTTTCCTCTGAAGGGATGATTCCAATCAATCAAATAAAGGAGTTCATCATGGGGACCATCAAGGATAAATATGATGTTTCCGCAAAATCATCCCTTACATATGCGAAGCCGTACACTGCAAGGATTGATAGCTTGAAGATGCCTGCCGGTTATCAACCCCCAAAATTTCAGTAGTTTGATGGCAAGGGAAATCCGAAGCAACACGTGGCACACTTCATTGAAACATGCAACAACGCTGGAACATATGGTGATTACCTTGCCAAACAGTTTGTTCGTTCCCTTAAAGGTTATGCTTTTGATTAGTACACAGACCTTGAGTCTGGTTCCATTGATAGTTGGGAGCAAATGGAGCAGGAGTTTCTCAACCGCTTCTATAGCACAAGACGCACCGTAAGCATGGTGGAACTTACAAACACTCGCCAGCGAAAGGAAGAACCAGTTATTGACTTCATCAATCGATAGAGGCATGCAAGTCTAAACTGCAAAGATAGACTTAGCGAAGCTTCGGGAATAGAGATGTGCATTCAAGGTATGCACTGGGGTCTCACCTATATCTTGCAAGGCATAAAGCCTAAGACTTTTGAAGAATTGGCCACTCGTGCTCATGACATAGAGTTAAGCATGGCGTCAGTCGGAAGTGAAGCGCCGCCGGTCTACGAATCCCGCAAAGGTAAAGACAAGCAAGAAGTAAAGAAAGTGGGGAGATATTTTTCCAAGACCGAAAACAAAGAATCCATGAACGTTAATGTTGCGCCTGCGAAGTTCACCACTAAAGTAAGCAAGAAACAGAGCGTGAAGTCAACTTCTTTGGATGATAGAGCGAACAGAAAACCAACTTTGAAGGAGATGCAAGAGAAGGATTATCCATTCCTTGATTCAGACGTTTCTGCAATCTTTGATGAACTTCTTGGGCTGAAACATTTTGAGTTACTCGAGATGAAGCGACCGAATGAAGCAGGGAGAACTGATGAACCAAATTATTGCAAGTACCACCGGTTGATCGGCCACCCTATCGAGAAATGCTTTGTCTTCAAGGATAAAGTTATGGAGCTAGCCCGCGAAGGAAAGATTTCACTTGAAGATGAGAAAGAAAGTGCAAACCAAGTTGAAGGATATGGAGAGAATGACACCCCGAACATATGTCTGGCAGGAATGATTAAGTTTGGAGACTTCGAACCAGTTAATGTGAATGAAATGTTTTCTCTTCTTACACCGAGCGATATTGTGTCAGTAGAAGGAGGATCGTCTGAAGAATACGAAGACCAAATTGGTCATCTTGATGATGGGGGTTGGACTCTCGTAACTCGTCGCAAGCACCGCAAAACAGGTTCGCGAAAGGATTCAGTGAAACGACAAACTAAGGGAAAGAAGGTGAGTAAACCTGAAACAAAAAATCCAGCTAAGCACCCAAAGAAGGATAAAATAGGAGGGCGCTACTACCAAGAACCACGTCGGCCAATAACATTAGGAGAATACTTGCCGAGTTGGTTTCATACCAAATTCGTCATTGATGATGTAAAAGATTCATGTTGTACCGTTGATGAGAAGGAAGCGAAAAACGTGACCTCGTCATGTCCATCATCAGAAGACTCTGCAAAGTCATCTCCTGAAGTCATAGATGCGTGCATGGCCAAAATCACATTCACCGATGATGACCTTCTACTCGGCGACATACCTCATAATCGCCCTTTATTAATGATTGGGTTTGTATGTGAGCAAAAGGTGAACAGAATCCTAATCGATGGTGGATCTGGAGTTAACATCCTTCCTATTCACACAATGAAGGAGCTTGGAATCGCAATGGAGGATTTTTCCGCAAGTCGTTTGATGATCCAAGGATTCAACCAAGGGGGACAAAGAGCCATAGGAGCTGTCAAAATAGACCTCACCATCGGCGAGTTGCAATCTAGCGCGTGGTTGCATGTGATCGATGCAAGGACTTCGTGTAACATCTTGCTCGGTAGGCCTTGGGTACATGAGAATAAGGTGATCCCCTCTACCTACCACCAGTGTTTAAAGTATCATGAAGACGAAGTTGAAAAGAAGATTATGGCCGATGATAATCCCTTCACTGAAGCTGAATCGCACTTCGCCGATGCCAAGTTCTACTTAAAGAAATGTGCCGCAAAAGTTGTTGAAGTTGCGATAATCGATAATGCGGAGTTTATGAACAAAAATGCAAAGGTGGTTGCTTGTAAGGAGAAGGCAGCAGTTAAGGAAGATCAAAGGTCCTTCGATGTCAGTAAGTTGCCTAACACAAATGGCGCTTCTTCGAGTAAGAAAGTGACTTCTGTTCTTCGTTATGTTCCAAAAGTCAAAAAGGACGAGGGAAACATGTTGGGAAGACTAACCCTTCCTATAAAGCAGACTGACACAATAATGTCATCCACGAAATTACTTGGAAGATTTGTAGCTAGCAGCTCGCCAAAAAATGAAGCACTCCCTACGAAGTGTACAGGTGAAGGTTTTTATCCAAATGCTTACAAACTACTCGCAAAGGCTGGATACAATCCTAGCGAACCATCAAAATTAAGGAAGCTTCCGATGGAACCTGCGGCGAGGCAAAAACGTGAAGGTTTGGGGTATAAACAACCCCCACCAGTTCGCATCTCCATAAGAAGGGTAAGTAACAACTACATCACTGCGGAAGAGGAACCTCTCGCTTCTAACAAAAGGCCGTCTGTCTTTGACCGACTGGGAAAGTCGACCGCGAGAGTTTCTGTATTTGAGAGGTTAGGACCAATGAAGAATGGAAGCAAGATTCGGAGGAACCACAAGCGTATGAAATCATCCGTTTTTCCCAAATCTCAAAATATCTCCAAAGACTTCCGAAGTCTGATCCATTCTAGGATGAGGCAGCAAACGGATCTTGTGGTCTCATGTGGAGAAGTACTAAAAGCAAAGTCGCATGTTGTGGTCTACACCAAGGAGCGGGATGAAGATGAAGAAAGTGTTGGCTCTTCATATCACGTTACTGTACAAGATGAAAGGGATACTTTATCTCCAATAAGGGTTGATGAAGAGTTGGAGGATTTTTCTTGGTGTTACCATATATCTGTCGATGATGGCGAACCTCAAGAAGATAAAGACGCTAAGGATGCTCCGCCCGAATTTGAAGAAGGGGTAAAAATGACAGTCGACGCATTGAAAGAAGTCAACCTTGGCACTGATGAAGATCCAAGGCCCACTTATGTAAATTCTTTACTTGCAGTCGATGAAGAGAGTGCTTATGTTGAATTACTTAAAGAGTATAAGGATGTATTTGCCTGGAGTTACAAAGAGATGCCTGGCTTAGACCCTAAAGTTGCGGTCCATCATCTCGCTGTCAAGAACGGCACACGTCCTATCAAACAAGCACAGCGACGTTTCAGGACAGAATTGGTTCCCTTGATCGAAAATGAAGTTAACAAGCTTATTGAGGCTGGTTTCATTCGCGAAGTTAAGTTCCCCACATGGATTTCGAGCATTGTCCCTGTGAGAAAGAAGAATGGACAAATTCGAGTATGTGTTGACTTTAGGGATATCAACAATGCATGCCCTAAGGATGAATTTCCACTTCCCATTGCTGAGCTTATGATTGATGCCACTACTGGATACGAGGCGATGTCCTTCATGGACGGTTCATCCGTCTATAACCAGATCCGCATGTCACCTAAGGATGAAGAGCTTACCGCATTCCGCACTTCTAAAGGTATTTATTGCTACAAAGTAATGCTTTTTGTCTTGAAGAATGCTGGAGCAACATACCAAAGAGCTATGCAAAATATCTTCGACAACATGCTTCACAAAAACGTCGAATGTTATGTTGACGATCTGGTGGTAAAATCAAGGAAAAAGAGTGATCACTTGCAAGACCTGAGAATGGTGTTTGACCTAATACGAAGGCACCAACTCAAAATGAATCCCTTGAAGTGTGCATTTGGGGTTACCTCCGGAAAATTCCTTGGCTTTGTCGTTCGACATCGGGGGATAGAAATTGATCAAGCCAAAGTAGATTCAATCGTGAAGATGGCCGAGCCAAGAAACATCCATGAGTTGAAAAGTCTACAAGGGAAGTTGGCGTATCTTAGGAGATTCATCTCAAATCTAGCAGGGAAATGTCAGCCGTTCAGTCGTCTCATGAAGAAAGGTGCTCCTTTCGAATGGGACCAAGCTTGTGCCAACGCCTTTGAGAGTATCAAAACTTACTTGACCAAACCTCCAGTTCTAGCGGCTCCTTTGCCTGGAAAGCCATTGATACTATACATATCGGCACAAGAAAGTTCAGTTGGAGCACTCTTAGCCCAAGAAAATAGCAAAGGGAAAGAAAATGCCCTTTACTACTTGAGTAGGATGATGACGTCAAATGAGTTGAAGTATTCGCCGATTGAAAAGTTGTGTCTGGCCTTAGTCTTCTCGATTCAGAAGATGAAACACTACTTTCAAGCTCATGTAGTTCGTCTTATTTCCAAAGCAAACCCCATCAAATTTGTGATGTCGAAACCTGTCCTTAGCGACCGACTAGCAAGGTGGTATCTCCAATTTCAACAATTTGAGATTGTGTACGTTCCTCAAAAAGCTGTGAAAGGGCAAGCATTGGGGGATTTTCTAGCGGACCATCCGATACCCGATGACTGGGAATTAACTGATGAACTACCCGATGAGAATGCGATGGTCATTGAGATTCAACAGCCTTGGAAGATGTATTTTGATGGTGCTGCACATCGCGAAGGAGCTGGCGCTGGTGTGATATTTGTCACTTCTCAGGAGGAGGTCTTACCGTATTCCTTCACTTTAACACAATGTTGCGGAATATCAGGCACTCATACTTGGGCTTGAAATGGCTGTTGATATGAAGAAGTTACAATTACAAGTTTTTGGAGATTCTGAATTGGTAATCAATCAATTGTTGGGTACCTACGAGGTCAAAAAGCCAGAATTGCGTCCCTATCATCACTATGCACAAAAATTAATTGGGTGGCTCGGCAACGTAACTCTCCAGCACGTGCCAAGAAAGGAAAATAAGAAGGCTGATGCTTTGGCTACTTTGGCTTCAACATTGACTTTTCCTGACCAAGCGCAAATCACTATCTGCTAGAAATGGATAGTACCGCCAGAGGACGATGAGGATGAAGAAAGCAAACTCGAGCTTCTTGTGGCTGTTACTGAAGCTGAGAAAGTCGATTGGTGACAAACTATGATCGATTACTTGTGTTATAGCATTCTTCCAGAAGATCCAAAAAGAAAGACCGAAATTCGTCGTCGTGCCCCTCGCTTCCTTTACTACAAAGATACTTTGTACCGTAGATCATTCGAGGGAGTTCTCTTGCGTTGTCTAGGGGAAGAAGAAGCGATTCAAGCTATGCAAGAAGCCCACTCTGGAGTTTGTGGATCACATCAATCTGGGCCAAAACTGCACTTTCATATAAAAAGGATGGGGTATTATTGGCCAACAATGGTGAAAGATTGTTTGGACTCTGCGCGAAGTTGCAAAGCATGCCAATTTCATGCAAATTTTATACACCAGCCTCCTGAGGTGTTACATCCAACTGTTGCATCTTGGCCATTTGACGCTTGGGGGCTAGACGTGGTTGGACCGCTACCGAAATCTTTTGGTGGCCATTTGTACATCTTAGCTGCAACTGATTGCTTCTCAAAATGGGCTGAGGCTGTAGCCCTCAAAGAAGTAAAAAAGGAGAATGTGGCAAACTTCATTTGAGTAAACATCATCTATCGTTTTGGCATTCCTAGTTATGTCATAACAGATAATGGCAAGCCGTTCTCCAACAAATTGATGACTAAGATTTGCGAACTTTTTGGCTTCAAGCAACGAAACTCGTCTATGTATTATGTTGGTGCAAATGGACTAGCTGAAGCATTTAACAAGACCTTGTGCAACTTGTTAAAGAAGGTCGTCTCCAAGTCTAAAAGAGATTGGCATGATAGAATGGAAGAAGCTCTTTGGGCATACTGAACGACTCATCGCACACCGACTCAAGCAACTCCTTATTCTCTTGTTTAAAGAGCTGAAGCGGTCCTTCCACATGAACGCCAAATACCTTCATTGCGGCTCGCTATCCAAGAAAGGCTCACTGAAGAAGAAAATGCTCGTCTACGCCTTGAAAAGTTAGAGGCCCTTGATGAGAAAAGGTTGGAAGCTCAGCAAAGCCTTGAATGTTGTCAAGCTCGTCTTTCCCGTGCTTTCAATAAAAAGGTTCGCCTGAGATCCTTCCAAGTTGGTGATCAAGTCCTGGTGGTAAGAAGACCTATTATCATATCTCATAAATCTGGAAGCAAGTTCACTTCAAAGTGGGATGGGCCATATGTTGTCCAAGAAGCCTATACAAGTGGTGCTTACAAGCTTATAGATGCAGATGGCTTGCGGATCGGTCCCATCAACGGAAAATTCTTGAAGATGTACTATCCTTGAAGCAAGATGATACTCCTTGCCCGCATGAGTTTAAACTGTGTACGGCCTCACAAAAAAAAAAGAGTACGCTAGGTTGAAAACCTCGAAAGAGGCGGCATAGGCAAAATTTAGGACAAACAAAAAATGTCCGCTAGGTTGAAAACCTCGAAAGGGGCGGCCTAGGCAAAAGTTAGGACCTAAAAAAAAAAAAAACTCTTCTTTTTCGGAACTACGAAATGACTTGATCCTCTTCACCGAGGTACGTAGGCGCTTAGAGTTTCATTCTAAGTTCAGTCGCATAAACAAAAAATCTTTCTTTTTTGTTTTTATTTCTGAACTACGTTATAACTTGATCCTCTTTACCGAGGTACGTAGGCCCTTAGAGTATTAGTCTAAGTTCAGTCGCATGAGTAAAATATATATATATATATATATATATATATATATATATATATATATATATATATATATATATATATATATATATATATACACACACACACACACATATATATCATGGCGATATGGGATCGACGCTTGACCTCTTTCAGCGAGGAGACAAACATAACTGGAAAGAAGAAGACAATTCACAGCAATTGAAGTCGAAGATGATTGCAGTTTGTTTTAAATGCTTCTATCAAGTCAACATTATTTCTTCAAAGAATGATGCCACTAAAAAAGCTGATAGATGCTCCAATTAGTCGCTCGCCAAAGCTAGAATGTCACTCCAATGACGAGTTGAGATTTTGTTTACCACACATACAAAAAGCTGAAGAGTCGAACAAGATAGATTCCAAGCTGAACTTGGAGAATTATCCGTACAGATGTAGAAAGAATTTAGCCGTCAATTTTATAAATATTGTAGTTCAATGAGTCGTCCTTCCAACAAAATTGGAATCTCGTCATTTCGGCACTCGTACCCCGAGTTATGAATTTTCTCCCACCGAAGCGCAAAGCTGAAAAATAGAACAAGGCAGCGTCTGAGCTAAATTTGGAAAATTATCTGTACAACTCTAGAAAGCATTTGGCCGTAATTTTTATAAAGATTGTATTTCAATGTGTCTTCGTTCCAAAAAAATTGGAATCTCGTCATTTCGGCACTCGTACCCCGAGTTATGAATTTTTTCCCACCGAAGCGCAAAGCTGAAAAATAGAACAAGGCAGCGTCTGAGATAAATTTGGAGAATTATATGTACAAATCTATAAGGAATTTGGCCATGATTTTTATATATATTGTAGATTAATGAGTCCTATTTCCATAGAAATTGGAATCTTGTGATTCCAACACTCGTACTCCGAGTTATGAATTTTCTCCCACTGAAGCGAAGCTGAAAAGTCGAACAAGGCAGAATCTAAGCTAACTTTGGAGAATTATCTGTACAAATCTAGAAGGAATTTGGCAGTGATTTTTATAGAGATTGTAGTTCAATGAGTCCTCTTTCCATTGAAATTTGAATCTTGTGATTTCAACACTCCTAGCTCGACGAAGGGGGCATGCTCCTCATCGGTTCGTGGTAAGTAATTCATGTCAATATGCCCGGAAGGATTGTGATTCAATCTTGGCTTCGTTGCACGACCCTTTGACGCCCTTTGCGGAGGCTCCGCGTACCTGCTTGGTCCTCTAAACCAAAATTTCACCTAATCATGGATGGACACCTCATGACGGCCACCTTCGGCAAGTTTGTAAAAGGCTGAAAACAAGTATACACAGCTCTTGGGGAGCCATGGTTTCCCCTGATTGTCCATTTGCGTCAATTCTTTCGCCGAAGGAACAACTTCATCATAAAAAGATCCGTGAATGGGAAGTCCTGCAATTGTTCGTAAGTCCCAAAGTGAGATAGACATCTCCCCGATTAAAGTGGAAAGCGTATTGGTAGATGGACGCCAAAGCTCACAAAAATTTGTACGATGTCATCATAATCATATGTAAACAAAGAAGCGTAGATGGCATCGTAAACTTTGACACGCTCCAAGACTTCCTTATAGCGAGGAAGCACATCTTCCACCCACTCCCAATATCCAGGTGTGTAGAAAACTTTGCCGAAACCAGAAGGCGGGACACTCCAGTTGTTGAAACATCCATTGGGATGAGAAGATTCGGTGGGCGACTTCTCGATGAATTGCGGACTTCAACAGAGGGACGTCCATAACAGTGGCCTTGCCTGAGAAGTTGCTCATGACGTCTTTGGTCTCCTTTTTAGACCATTCAGCAAGATGAAACATAGAAAGCTCTCCGTCAAGTGAGAAGACACCGATTACTGGAGGTTGAACCTCCAAGGCAAGGACTTTGGCGTTCGAATTTCGTTTGTCGCTCACTATCTCTAGATGAGGACGTGGCATATTGCGGTCACGAAAGTGCATCATCTTTATTTAAATTTAAAGCCATACAAATGCTCCCAAAGACCTGCAAAAGAAATAAAATAAAGGGGACAAGTAAGTTTCGTAGAACATGTCCAAAGCCAAGAAAGCAAAATCAGATTCTGTGGTTGATTAAAAAAAATATACCTGAGCCAATATAGAAGCAATTTGATTGTGGTTTTCGTATATAACGTAGTTCTATTAGTCTTCTTTCCGACGCCACAAACCGTTCGTGATTGCGATGTTCCTAAGTCAAGATATAAGATTTTTCGTCAGGACGCGCAAGACTAATAAACCAGCGAACCAGAACTCAAAGTCTGATTCTCGATCAATATCTGAGCAAATATAGATGCAATTGGGTCGTGGTTTCCACGTGTGACGTAGCTCTACGAGTCTAGTTTCCGAAACATCAACCGGATCATGATTTCGACGTTCCTACATTGAGATATGAATTTTCTGCCACAGACATATAGAGCTGTGAAGAAATTGTCGAAAATACATATGGAAGAAGAAAATTACCTGATAGAGATGGGTCGAACCAGCTCGACGATGCTTCAAATTGACGCTCAAACACCAAGAGAAGGCGGTGTATTTATAGATGTCAAAATCTGGTTCCTACATAGACTACACAAAGAAATCCTTGTTCTAGTTGGAATCTAATCATGGAAAGTTTAGGCTTATGTATGGAAAGTTTAAACTTATGGAAAGTTCATATTCTCTCCTAATAACTCAAAGAAGTACCATGCAAATATGGAAAGTATATGAGAGATATGCATGTTGATGGTATGAATTTTTCCATGATTTTTATATATATTGTAGATCAATGAATCCTCTTTCCATAGAAATTGGAATCTTGTGATTCCAACACTCGTACTCCGAGTTATGAATTTTCTCCCACCGAAGCGAAGCTGAAAAGTCGAACAAGGCAGAATCTAAGCTAACTTTGGAGAATTATCTGTACAAATCTAGAAGGAATTTGGCAGTGATTTTTATATAGATTGTAGTTCAATGAGTCCTCTTTCCATTGAAATTGGAATCTTGTGATTCCAACACTCCTAGCTCGACGAAGGGGGCATGCTCCTCATCGGTTCGTGGTAAGTAATTCATGTCAATATGCCCGGAAGGATTGTGATTCAATCTTGGCTTCGTTGCACGACCCTTTGACGCCCTTTGCGGAGGCTCCGCGTACCTGCTTGGTCCTCTAAACCAAAATTTCACCCAATCATGGATGGACACCTCATGACGGCCACCTTCGGCAAGTTTGTAAAAGGCTGAAAACAAGTATACACAGCTCTTGGGGAGCCATGGTTTCCCCTGATTGTCCATTTGCGTCAATTCTTTCGCCGAAGGAACAACTTCATCATAAAAAGATCCGTGAATGGGAAGTCCTGCAATTGTTCATAAGTCCCAAAGTGAGATAGACATCTCCCCGATGAAAGTGGAAAGCGTATTGGTAGACGGACGCCAAAGCGCACAAAAATTTGTACGATGTCATCATAATCATATGTAAACAAAGAAGCGTAGATGGCATCGTAAACTTTGACACGCTCCAAGACTTCCTTATAGCGAGGAAGCACATCTTCCACCCACTCCCAATATCCAGGTGTGTAGCAAACTTTGCCGAAACCAGAAGGCGGGACACTCCAGTTGTTGAAACATCCATTGGGATGAGAAGATTCGGTGGGCGCGACTTCTCGATGAATTGCGGACTTCAACAGAGGGACGTCCATAACAGTGGCCTTGCCTGAGAAGTTTCTCATGACGTCTTTGGTCTCCTTTTTAGACCATTCAGCAAGATGAAGCGTAGAAAGCTCTCCGTCAAGTGAGAAGGCACCGATTACTGGAGGTTGAACCTCTAAGGCAAGGACTTTGGCGTTCGAATTTCGTTTGTCGCTCACTATCTCTAGATGAGGATGTGGCATATCGCGGTCACGAAAGTGCATCAACTTTTTTTAAATTTAAAGCCATACAAATGCGCCCAAAGACCTGCAAAAGAAATAAAATAAAGGGGACAAGTAAGTTTCGTAGAACATGTCCAAAGCCAAGAAAGCAAAATCAGATTCTGTGGCTGATTAAAAAAAATATACCTGAGCCAATATAGAAGAAATTTGATTGTGGTTTGCGTATATAACGTAGTTCTATGAGTCTTCTTTCCGACGCCGCAAACCGTTCGTGATTGCGATGTTCCTAAGTCAAGATATAAAATTTTTCGTCAGGACACGCAAGACTAATAAACTAGCGAACCAGAACTCAAAGTCTGATTCTCGATCAATATCTGAGCAAATATAGATGCAATTGGGTCGTGGTTTCCGCGTGTGGCGTAGCTCTACGAGTCTAGTTTCCGAAACATCAAGCGGATCATGATGTCGACGTTCCTACATTGAGATATGAATTTTCTACCACAGACATGCAGAGCTGTGAAGAAAGTGACGAAAATACATATGGAAGAAGAAAATTACCTGATAGAGATGGGTCGAACCAGCTCGACGATGCTTCAAATTGACGCTCAAACACCAAGAGAAGGCGGTGTATTTACAGATGTCAAAATCTGGTTCCTACATAGACTACACAAAGAAATTCTTGTTCTAGTTGGAATCTAATCATGGAAAGTTTAGGCTTATCTATGAAAAGTTTAAACTTATGGAAAGTTCATATTCTGTCCTAATAACTCAAAGAAGTACCATGCAAATATGGAAAGTATATGAGAGATATGCATGTTGATGGTATGATTTGCTTGGGACTAAAAAAAAAGGGCTACAGGGATTTTCTAATACGAGTTTTAGCCGTGTGCTATGCTCAGGACTAAGTCATACATTGTCTACGGGCCATTCTCTTGATACACATTATGCCCCTTGTGTAGTTGTCAAAAAAAAAAAAAAATTGGCTACATATTTCGACAAAACTTCGTTTTCCCAGCTATTGATAATAAAGGAATACCATGCAATATTTTCATAAGCCGGAAACACCTCAAATTCAAAAATAATGAGTTGGCGAAAGACCAAAAGCTAATTGGACCTCTTGCAAATCAGAGAATGCCACCGCAGAAAAAAAAACTTGTGGACGATCAAGTTGCGGCACCATGGAAGAACTTGAGCGTAGTTATTTCTTATCACATTTCAAATATTTTGGGGAAATCAACTAGATGGAGTAAAAAAAAAAGTGTTTTCTTCACGACTACTTCAAGTCTCGTCTCTAAAAGGCTCGACAAGTCATGCACCTCAACCAGCCTTGAAGCAGGGGGCATTTGTAGGCACTGAAATTTAGTCGGACTTAAATTCACAAATTAATTGGGATCATATTCCAAATTCGAGATGTATTGGTCCAAACAAATATTATGGGCTAATATAATTGAATTAATTGATTTAGTCCAATTGATATGGATTTAATTGAAGGACCAATTCAATTGGGCAAGTCTATCTTGTTGGACTTCACATGATGAGCCCACTCTATCAGCCCAATGTCCATGCCACGTGTCAAATGACGTGGCGCGCCAAGTCAAGTCAAGGACCAATAAAATCATGCCACGTGCATAAGTGACGCAGCATGTCAAGTCAGTAGATGAATCAATCAAATGTCGCCAAGTGTTCAAATGACATGGTTCAACCAATCATATACAAACCCTAGCTCTCCCCTGCAACTATAAATAGGGGTCTTCACAAAGCCAAAAAAAAGAAAAAAAGAAGAGAAAGAAGAAATATACATAGAGAAGCTCTCAGCCGCAAGTCTTCCGCATACTAAGAAGTCTTCGCTCCAAGTGGTGAGCTGCAAGTTTCCATACCTCTACGTTTGTGATTAAAGCTCGGCTTCGCATTCGTAGTGAAATATCAACAACAAGTGATTCGTCCATTCAAGAACAAGCAAAAGCCCTTGATTGCTGGCCGTATCGTGAGGAGAAGAATCAGAGGATTACATCTTTTTATTTAAGATTTCATAAAGATTGTAACCCCCGCGCAAATTCTTGAAATCAAATATTATTCTTTGTCGCTATTTTTCTTGGCTTGATTATTATTTTCAGGAACGAAAGATTAGTCGTTACAAATATATTCAGAGTAATCCCATAAAAAAAACCAAATCATTAGTATATTCATAAAGATAAGCAAAAACAAAGAAATCAAACAAGTGAAAGCTTAACCATCATCGATTTAAATAAGTGCAATTATACAACACGCTCAGCTGCTAAGGTACACACTACTTAGCCAAGTCCCATAAGTACTTATCAATAGAGGATCCAATGTGTGTTCTTTTCTTCACCAGTAAATTACAAAATAGAAAAAGAATATTTTTTTGGTCTTTTCTTTTGTTGCATTCTCTCTTTTTTTTTTTCTCTCCAGATTCTTCCAAACATTCAAAACAATATTTTTGTTATGTTCTTCCATTACCACTCCAACTGTAGTTCTTGCATTCTAATATACTATTAACATTTTTTTCTTTTTTTCTTGTTAAAAATAAGTTTTTGTTATGAAATATATTAATGTGGATGTCCATGTAATTCCTCCACTCCTCTACACCATTATGTCCCACCTCCTCCATGTTTATAACTCTTGTAGAAGTAACTCTCATTACTTCATGACCACTACTCCGATCCACACTTTATTTCTATAACCCCCAAATGTTATTACCCATGTTTATGACACACCTTTTGATGTTCTCAATGTATTCCTATAAATAGTAGGATTGAATGTAATGGTTACATACTTGAACATACTTGGATTCATAAGAAAGCTCTCATCTCTTGTTTCTCTTTATCTCTTTATTGTTCTTGCTTCATCTTTTGATATAGTGTACTAACTCTTTTAGAATGATTTTACAACACGTTATCAGCACGAATCTCTACTTCTACTTGAATAGATTTTCCTAGTCGAGTTGCACTTCTTCAGTTGTTCAGATGGCAAAATTTATGAAGAATTAGGAAGATGACATAAAGAAACAAGCGAGGTTTGTTTCCTAAACTCAAAGTGATCGATGTTTCCAGTGACGATTGTT